>NC_092148.1:26264389-26580980 GCF_045791955.1 Oncorhynchus clarkii lewisi
TTGCAAAGTTTACCATTTGCATGTTTGCTCTTTATTTGAATAATTTTCTGTCTCTTATTGTTCAATCATAACATCTTCCCATCTTTCTTTACAGAGCACAGCCTGTGAGGCAGTTTGGGCACTTCCCTTTGGACAACAGCCCTGAGACCAATATAAATCTGACAATAACTGACTAATTAACACAATAGACAACAATACAGTTTCTTCCGGAGTTTTACTGACTTTGTGAGTACTAAATCCAACCAACTTCTCCTCTGCAGTAGCATAGAGCCAGCAAGCTCCCTTCCCTTCCCAGCTATGGCTCCCCCTAGCCGTGCTTCCATATTTCCTTGTTTATGCACAGCATAATGGCCTGACCCTCCCTTCTCTATAACATTATACAGACACCACCTAGCACCTGAAAACCTAAATTTTTCTGGATGTATTTTGAGATTAGAGTCTCTATATACCCCATATTCATCCAATGGCACCCTAACCATAGTGGAACAGAGCTTTTCTTACCTTTACAAAGTGCCTCTCTCTATACCTCTCTCTCTCCAAAGTCCCAACCTCGATAGCCTCCTTCTTCTTCCCAGAAATCCCTGCAAAAGGGGCACTTCCATGTAAGTTGAATGTGTAGGGGTGCTCATTTTGGACTCAACCATTACTGTAAAATACAGAAGGCCCCAGACGCTCAGTAAGGGCCTATTTGGGTACATAGTCCCACAGGCGCCAACATGTCCCTTTCAAACGGTATGACACTGGCCCTATAGTAAATAACCCTCCCCTAACTCCCTCTGTCCTCCCCCCCAATGGCTTTCACATCATATGGCCCATCCACCAGTCATACAGCCAATGCTGAGAAGCAATTGTAACGTGCTGCACAAATGAGATCTCAGAGAGTTTCCACTGGGTTTTTGTGGATTCACCAAGCCTTGGGGCCT
Organism: Oncorhynchus clarkii lewisi; assembly: GCF_045791955.1. NCBI lineage: Eukaryota > Metazoa > Chordata > Actinopteri > Salmoniformes > Salmonidae > Oncorhynchus > Oncorhynchus clarkii. The sequence goes on from NC_092148.1 coordinate 26,265,313, forward strand.
CTTAGAGCTGCCCAAAATCATTGCTAGAGGATATTTTGGACACACAGAGACCCCTTTTTATTGAAACAGACCATTTGAATGCAGAGGAAAATATTATGGTGTGAATATGATGCAATCAAGCAAAAAGAGAGCACTGTCTCCAAGTGTCCCTCTCCAAAAGTGCAGAGATGTATCCACTGGGACAAGGAGCTTTCCACTCACACAATGAGAAGGTAATTAAGCTCCTGAAGTTTAAAATGTAATTTTTAAGAATGTTTTTCTTCATATATTACTAAACAAATTATCATTTTAAGGGGTGGCGGATGACAAATGCCAATTTTGGGGTCCGCGCTTTGAAAGCCCAACAGGTAAGCTCACTAATTGACAGGACACATTGCAGTGCATAAGGTAAGGACTTCATTCTTGTTCAAAACTATATGTATATACTTAAATCAAATATATTTTAAAAATATTTTAAGATGTAATATATCATCTCAAACTGAAATTATACATATTTACCATATATTCTACAATATACACCTACCACTTTATTATAATATTTTATTCAGCACTAGCCTATACTGGACTACAGTTGAGAGCATGGTCCTGAAACAAGATAACATGCTAATGTTTTTAAAATAAACTTATCAGAAAATGAACAAAACATAGCCTAGCAGTTTAAGACTTGACTGAACCCAATTTGATATAGCCTACCTGAATAAGCAGCTATATATCAGGATCTGACAGTAGGCATCATCAAGACATGAAATGAGTATGCTTTCAAAATTGCCAAGGTAGAAGTGGTGAGAAAAACAAATGCCAGTACTTGGTTTCCTGCGAGGCCAGACTTGAGATGATCTTTGTCCTAAAACAATAATCCCCCAAACCAGTCGTCAACTGCCCAAAGCAACAGCAGATCAATCCAAACCTTCAGTATCAAAATAGAGCGTTAAAACGTAGTCTTCATTTTAAAACCTTGAATAACAAACGCCTAAACACCTGCCCAGAACGAATATCGGCACTACAGCACAGATATGCTATTTAAAATGAATCATGTATTCGTAAACAGCTTCAGCGCAGGATTGGAGATGTCAGCTGCTGGCGCGCGCCTGTCGCTTTTGTTCACGAGAACAGCCGCAGCTGTCTGACTAGAATAGAGCACATTTGTGAGCGGAATAAGAACAAATAACAGAAATGAACTGGTCATTTATCTGAACAGTAGCCAATAGCCATGGTGGTAGTAAGCTTCATATTTTAGTTGTCTGTCGGCGGTTTGAATGCGTAAATATTTACATGTAGGCCTACACAAACCTGGACGTTGCGAAAGATGGACGCCCTTGTTGATGGGGGTTTGTTTGCAGACAGGCAGACCATTGCATGGGCTACAAGGGAAAAGCTAACCTAAATACCGGTGCATACTATTCGACAAATTAGGCCTCTTGTAAGAGCATATGATTTGAGCATTTTACATTTTAAACCATTCCTTCTAGCTACCTAAAGTTGAATTATACATAAGGGATTAATGCAAGGCTAAATGTCGCCTTTCACTACAAGTCGTAACACATATCAATAAAATCCATCAATATCTGCAGTGTAACAGTATCGCACTCCCATAATGATATGAGGCAGTGCAGAGCAGGCTATGTGGCTACGCTATGTTCTGCGTGCGTAAAACACGCGCCAACGTCACAACGCTTCTACATAGGAACAGAGCATGTGGATGAAATACAGTAATACAGTAATGAATTAATGCCTTCACTTTTGTTTCATTAATGTTCTTTATAATGTTGTAATTTTTTAATATCTGTATTATTTATCAGGGGCATCATGAACTCCAAAAATCTGAGGGGGCACAAAGTATGTGAGGATGGCTTGGGGGTGGTCAGGAGGTGGGCTTGGCTCCTGTTCTTTAGTTGGAGAATTTTGCATTTTTCAAACACATGAAACATATTTGTCTTGCTATCTACAGCCATAATCATTACGCTTAATTATATGTTAAACACTTTTGTTTTTCTGCATATCTAAGCATACCTTTTGAGCTGTCTGTATACTCCTGATTAGTGGTTATTCTTTAAAGAAACTAAATATGCTTCTCTGCATCTCTGCTAAAATCTGGGTAAAATATTGAAAGGAATGTGAGTCTTATTCAGTACATTTAGTTATTGCTTGCTTTTCTAAAGTCTACCAATCTTGCCAGCAGGCATGCCAGCGAAGATGATAGTTAGACAAGCTAGCTACTCTAACTTGATTGATTGCCTCAACCTATCTGGGATAGCTAAAGCCAACATCAAATTGCTAGGTGGCTAGTAGTTTTGAATTTAATTGTTTTATTAAATTCAGATTGTGTGTCACTTATCTACACAGAATACCCCATAATGTCAAAGTGGAATTGTGTTTTTAGAAATGTTAACAAATTAATTGAAAAAATAAACTTGAGTCAATAAAAGTATGCAATCTTTTTGTAATGGCAAGCCTAAATAAGTTGAGAGGTAAAAATGTGCTTAACAAGTCACATAATAAGTTGCCTGGACTCGCTCTGTATACAATGATACTGTTTAACATGACTACCCAATCTCTGTACCTCACACATACAATTATCTGTAAGGTGCCTAAGTCGAGCAGTGAATTTCAAGCACAGCTTCAACTACAAAGACAAGGGGGGTTTTCTATGTTTTGCAAAGAAGGGCACATATTGGAAGAAGGGTAAAAAACTAAAATTTAAAAAAGCAGACATTGAGCATTGTGCAGTTATTAATTGTACACATTAGATGGTGTATCAATACACCCAGTCACTACAAAGATACAGGCATCCTTCTTAAATCAGTTGCCGAAGAGGAAGGACACCACTCTTGGATTTCACCATGAGGCCAATGGTGACTTAAAAACAGTAACAGAGTTTAATGGCTGTGATAGGAGATAACTGAGGATGGATCAACAACATCGTTACTCGGCAACAGTAACATAAATTACAGAGTGAAAAGAAGGAAGTCTGTACAGAATAACAAATATTCCGAAACATGCAACCTGTTTGCACTAAAGTAATACTGCAAAAAATGTGGCAAATACATACACTTTTTGTCCTGAATAAAAAGTGTTATGTTTGGGCAAACCCAACACATCACTGAGTACCACTCTTCATATTTTCAAGAATGGTGGTAGCTGCGTCATGTTATGGGTTGGAAAGAACTAGGGAGGTTTTTTTTTTGATAAAAGAAACGAAATAGAGCTAAGCACAGGCAAAATCCTTGAGGAAAACCTGGTTCAGTCTGCTTTCCAACAGACACTGGGAGACAAATTAACATTTCTACAGGACAATAATCTTAAACACAAGGTCAAATATGTACTGGAGTTGCTTACCAAGACGTCATTGAATGTTCCTGAGTGGCTTAGTTACAGTTTTGACTTAAATCATCAGCTTGAAAATCTATGGCAAGACTTGAAAATCGCAGTCTAGCAGTGATCAATAACCAACTTGACAGAGCTTGACACATTTTTTAAAGAATAATGGGCAAGTATTGTACAATCCAGGTGTGCAAATCTCTTAGAGGCTTTCCCAGAAAGACTCACAGCTGTAATCCCTGCCCAAGGTGATTCTAACATGTATTGACTCAGGGAGTTTAATACTTATCTAATCAAGATATATTAGTGTTTTATTTTCCATTAATACAAAATATAAATACTTTTTCTTCCACTGACATAACAGGGTATTTTGTGTATATCATTGACCAAAAAATGACAATGAAATCAATTTGAATCCCACTTTGTAACAAAACAAAATGTGGAAAAAGTTGAGTGTGAATACCATCTGAAGGTACTGTATATACTGTATATAATGTAAATATCTTTAAACAGGACAAATCTGAGGGGAGCATGTTCCCCTGTGACCCATTTGGGCATGACACCTCTGCTATTTATATTTGTGTTATTGTTATAATAAACAATGGGAAAATAAATACACAAGAGCAATATTTCAGGTTAAGGTTCTTCTGTCCATGATATGCCATACATGTTGATGTTTCTATGTTCATTTTGATGTTTTCTATAAGCACTAGGGCTAGGCAACGGAAGATGGATCCTACATGCAATAGATTATTACAAATGACATACACTGGCGATACTCTATGCTGCTTTAGTGACGATATTCAATGCAACATTGTACAGAGATTTTTTTTTGTCAATAAAATTTAATATTTCAAGATGTTGAAGTGTAAAGTGTTAGATTGTTACTATAACCTCTTCTCATATACATTGTTTATAATTCAGAGACACGTGGTGGCGTATTTAGGTATTAGGCGACATGGGCAGCTGCCCAGGGCGGCATCGTGCCGGGGGTGGCACGGGGCCACCACACAATTGTTTTTGGAATGGTGACATTTGCACAATAGGTTTTCTATCGTTCATTTGCACGTCACGTCAATGATATCATGTCACCGTGTGGGACTGTGGGTCAATTAACCTTGTCGGAGTGGGCGCCCTGATTCTAGTTTGTGAGCTAGACAGGCTACTGCCTGGGAAGGTCTCACACTCAGAAGTACTAGATGGGGAGGGGGGAGGGGGTAGGTTGACCTCAGGTATCACCACTGGAAGCCAGAGGTAGGGGGAGAGGAGGAATCTACCAAATAGTGCACCTCTAACTTTGTACAGCACTAATGCAATTAGTAAAACCAGTCACACTACGAAATGCTACCAAATAAACCACAATTCATTCAAAATACTGTGAATATATAGTTTCACAGACATTTTCTGGTTTGTGCGAAATCATTAAGAATAATATATAACCAGTCTGCACACCACCAAGGTGAATTGGTTTAGTCTTGACTCTTGGTTGACAGTGTTTGGGAGATGGGTAATGTATTGGTGCTTGAGTGCCAAATCAACACAAATGGATAAGAAAAGGTCTAAGCCATCAGTGCCCAGTTAAAGAAGAGGAGAAACGCGCAAAAGATAAAGGTATGCAACTATGTCATCTCTTTATGAGTATAATATTATGCATGTAATGAAATAGGCTAGTATAACACTTGTGTTTGTTAGCCTGTGTTGCTTGCTATGCTATTACACATAGGGTGACAATATTCCGTTTTCTGTCCAACTAGTTTACATAACATTGGATATAATTTCACACAGTTTCATCATGATAATGTGTGTAGCCTGCAGCAAAAAGATTACAACCTAACTAGCACATTATTGATGTGGTTAACTTTCATTGAGGAGACATCATAAAGGTTTTCTGTGATTACATTGACTAGGTCCCAAGCTCAGTAAGGTGAATTTCCAATGCTGTAGGCTAACTTAGCAGACGTCTAAATTATGCTGATATTTTTTATATTTTGTGATATATTGAGTATAAAAATAAAAATGACAGTTAGTGCAAAATTGTGTTTTTTTTGGGGGGGGGGGGGGGGGGGGGGGGGGCATACAAGCTAGAACCGCCACCGAGTCTGTAGAATACAATCTAATACAACCTATCATAATCAACATCTCATATCTCACAACCTGCCTTATTTCTGCTTGTGGTCCAAAAGGGGTTACTGTATTGCCTGTTTGACTACACTGGTGCAACCTCTTGAGTTACTCTGCATGCACATTTCCTATCTACAGTTAGAATCACTCCACACATAAGGTTTGTCAAGATAGTTCATATTCTCAACGTTATATCAAGCTGCATTTAGTCAAGATAAAGGATTCATAATTAAGTAATTTGTGCTTATTTTTTCTGTGACGTGTAGAGAGTAGAGTAGTACTTTATTGATCCCGACTTGGGAAATGGTTTTAGCACTAAGCATCATCAATAAATTACAAGGACAAGAGAAGACATGTAACAAACACATGATGAAAACAGATACACATACAGTATGAAGGCACCTGCACCTTAGAGGCCATAAAACATAGAGTTCAATTCAAAGGAGTTAAGAAATGCAGTTGTCTATCCTACTCTGGGGAAACAAGCAGAAACAACATTAACCATAAATCAGTCGTTATTACACTCATTAAGAAGCCTGGGGGCCCCCATGTTTGTACATATCCGATCTGATACTGCCTGGTTCAGTCTTACGAACAGTGGTCTATTGGTCAGATCACAATCCATTTGATTATGTGTGGGTTGAGATTAATGTCCGTTAGCTTTTGGGCCAGTAGGTGGGGTTGTATGGTATTGAATGCACTGGAGAAGTCAAAGAATATTGTGCTCTGTGGGGGAGATAGAGAAGAGCATCTTCAACAGCAGTTTTAGGGCAGTCTGCAAATAGCAAAGGATCCAGGGAGGCTGCCACCTAGGCTCTTAATGAGGGTATTCAAACTTGTTCGATCATAAGGTAATAAAGATATAAATAAGTCATATTCTTCCAAAATCAAGGGATTTATGTTGGTCATAATTCTATAACAACTATTCAATTGTTTCCAATCAGGACCATTTGAAATACAAAAAAAATACTTCAGTTTGTTAAATGTTATTCATTTGCAAAAGATGGACAGTATGTTTAAATGAAAAAGGAAAAACATTTATTGCTATTGTCTCACTTTATTGCTATTACAAACTGTACAATATTTTATGCTAAATTGAAGATGATAGAATAACGCCGCAAGTATGGATGACAAGGTACACCTGTAAGTTCCACCTGTCAGGAAACTCCTGAACATGCACAAACAGTGCCTCCTGTTGATAGGCTCAATGACATCAATTAAAGAGATGAACCATGTATCTATTCAGTCCTGAAATTGTTAAAGCCCATGCTCAAGATTTCATTTTAAGTAAGTGGTCTGTATAGAATGTCAAAAGAAGACTGTCCAGTAGCTATCCAAACTTTCCACCCTACTGCCTGCCCCTGTGGCGTGCCCTAGTCCCCCCAGGTGTCTCTGTGTTCTGGGGGAGGTGGCAGGGCTGTGTGGGGTTCGTCTGAAGGGAGGACAATTCGCGGGCACGACGGCGTCTGGATGCTTCTCTCCATGCCTCCCTCTGCCGTCTCTGAGTCTCTTCAGGTAGATCTGATATCAGCACCCTCTTCTGATAATACCTGAAGAGAGAATGAGTATGAACACAGGCTCCACAACACAGATACACACACTAGGGCTGTCGTAGTAGAACCGCCCAACCTTTGCTTTTGGATGATGTGCTTAATGTTTTCTAGCTATTATCACTGCACTGCTGGAGATAGAAACACAAGCAATTCGCTCCACCTGCGATAACATCTGCAAATAAACTTTGATTTGATAACCAGTCATAAATACAGACCGTGCGCCAATTGAAGTAAGCCTAAACCTTGGTGGACTGTCATTGTTTTACATTTCAGTAGATGTATGTATTTTGTCTGGATTGGTACATTTCAACAAGGAGATTAAAATAATGAATGATGCTGTTTTTCTGCCTTAAGTCGTTTATTTATCGGGCCTCTCACATAGACAGATAGTTGATAGAAAACAGGAACATGCATACAACATTTAAAAAAAATACTATTATGGCTAAATAGAGTTTGGAGAGCACACCTCTGTGGTGTAGTGCAGCTCACTCTACTTTGTCTTCTTGGCAGGTGGCCGGTAGTCAGGTTCCATGTCCTCTTCATCTCCCTCAGTTCTATCTCCATCGTCTTCTCCCACTTCCACATCTGCAGCCCTTTTGTCCACTCCTTCCCCAGTGCTAACGTCACCCACGTCTCCATCCTGTCCCTCTTGTCCTTCCAGGGCACTACCACTGCTGGCTTTTGTGGAGTTGGTGGGGGACTGGTTGTCAGGCATATCTGTTTGAAGAAAAATGGCAGGTATTTTTTATAAATAATGTAGCATACATTCTGCAATCTTCAACTTAATATGTTGTTACACAGAGGGGAGTTGTTGGTATATGCTGTTGTATGTATGCTGTTGAACGTATACTGAGTATACAAAACATTAAGGACACCTACTACCATTGAAAGGCACATATTTTGTCTTGCCCGTTAAACCTCTGAATGTTACACATACACAATCCACTTCTCAATTGTTTGCAAGGCCTACAAATCCTTCTTTAACCTGCCTCCTCCCCTTCATCTACACTGATTGAAGTCGATTTAACAAGTAACATCAATAAGGGATCTTAGCTTTCACCTGGATTCACCTGGTCAGTTTATGTAATGGAAAGAGCGGGTGTCCTTAATGTTTTGTACACTCAGTGTATGTTGTGTATGCTGTAGAGAGAGCATAGTAACTTACGCTTCAGTAAAGATTCATAGTATTTGAGCAGCTCCTGGAGGCAGTCCTCCTCCAGACCTGGCTGAGGGTTGATGGGCATCATGATTTCTACTCCCCAGCAGCCTCCGCGGGACTGCTTCCCTATGAGGAGGATGGGCCTAAAGCCCAGAGCATGTACTTTACGGAGCTGAAGAAGACAAAGAGTTTACAGAATTATAATTTCAATCAGATGGCTGCTAATCAGAAATAAAATGGGAATTAGTTAAATTCAAATGGAATAAAGCTAAGAATGTGTCCAGAAATGTAGAGGGTTACCATTATAAAAAGTGAGTCCAGGAACCTGGCAACGTTGTTGTGCAGGATGGTCTTTCTTGCCCATTCCATCAGTGTCTTGTCCATTGCTTTATTGCGTAATTTGTGGTACTTCTTGAAAGGCTGCACAGCTTTGCAGCTCTCACATATTTTAGAAGCACAATTTAACAACTTTTTGCAGTTGTCACACACCTTCTTCGTTGAGCCATGAGTTCTATTGGTTAAATTTGATGAAGAATGAACAAAGAAACAAACAGAAACATGTCAAGGAGAGCACATTAGTACATTTGATTTGACAAACAGTAGATGCAGTCAAAATGACCCCTTGAACAGGTACCCCGAGTGTCGCCTATTACAATCAACTAGATTGGGTGAGTTTTGAGCATAGCCTCCCCACTCACTATTAATCCCATTCAAGTGCAATTTTTTTGAAATAACCTACTCAGCAGCAGAGCACACACATCAAATACAGGTTGAATGAATTGGGGATTAATGGAGATTTTATTGATTTAAGGCCAATTGTATTTAAACTTGAACATTTTACTGTATTTAAGGTGCGAAATTGATTGGCTACCAGTCAGAGAAAAACACTGCACTGTAAGTAGACCAATTCCATTCCTCAAGCTAGATTGGCAATGGCAAAATGCAGTTGAATCCAAAAGAGGATGTTTTATCACAAATAAATAATATTGAAAAAGATAACAGCTTAAGCCCCCATGCAGTCTTTGTAATTCTATTTTTAAATCATCACCATATGTATAACAAATCACTGTGTTTATTTAATGAAAATAACTTCCAACATATTCAACGTATGTTTAACCATTTATTTCCCTGAGCCTCCTTCGGCCCTTAAAATGCTCAGTTTGATCATGTGGGCGTTAGGAAACACATTTGAATATACATTATTTACATATACAGATCTGATTGGCTGACAGAATGGTCTAGAGCCAACCCCCTTACCCATATGAACAATCATTGGTCTATTATAATCAGATCACATTGCGACATAATGAGGTGGGCCAAAAGTTCCATCCCAACTGAACAGGCTGAAATTCCAGCCAATTTTCAAACAGCTCTTACACAACAAAGGGCATCATTTTCACAATTTCTCAGTTTTATTACAACCTCATTGTGTGGAAATATATATTTTTTTAAATGCAGGAAAATCAAGTTCATCTGCACTGCCCCTTTCACACTGTAGTGAAATGGAAACTCGTTCCGAACAAAATAGAATTTATCACACTGATTTGGTTTACAATAAGTCTACAAAACATCTTAAATCTGTCAACAAAAAAAACACTTCCGGTAATCATTTAGAACATCATTATAACAAAAGTTATACAATCACATTTCCCCATCACAGACAGGGCCAGCCAACAGAAACATAGGACAAATATTCCAAGATGCATATCATGATAGATCTCAATTGCAATCTGTCGTGGTGATTGATTGATACTAAACAAGAGCAACATTACAACATTTGAAGCTATGCATCATGTATGTGCGTCCTTGTTTGTGTGTTTGCATCTCCTATGAAACTGTTTCTACCATTCAAATTCAGTCAGGTCTTTGAGGAAGGTGGCAACTGCATCGGTCTTCCTTTGCACAACTCTTCCAGTCCTGCGGCTCACCCCGGCTTCTGAATCAAGGTATGAAAAGCATTTGGTTCCTTCATTTGGGTTGATCCCTACTAGAAACCTAAACAGTCAACATGGAAGAGTTAGTGAATCCAGGCATTGCTTTCACAATTCTTTAAATTTGGGTTGCAAAGCTACCGGTAATTTACTAATCTACCGGAATCTTCAGTAGTTTTGGTAATTAAGAGAAAATGTATGGCAATCTACTGCAACTTTGGTAATTTATATTTGAATAACTTAAACAACATGTATTCATATATAGCATTATTTTTTTATATTTTTTTTTACATCTGTGTCCATATTGTCCATGAGTTTCTAGTAGATAGACTATAAGGTTCAAGAGAAAATAGCCTAATTAATGAAAAAAAATCGAATTAACGTTGGCATTATTTTCAATTAACTCTTCCAACTATTTACTTTTTTTTTTTTTTACAACTGCCAGCAGTTTGACACCAAAACATGGACAACAAATGCATACTGACATAGTAAAATAAATAAGTGAAAAAGATAAAGGATACTTCATGCTGAAACCCATTAAAAATGGTATTCACTAAATTGATGGATTATATTTAGGATGCTTTACAACTGTGTTTTTCTATTTTAAAATCATCTTCTTGAATTATTTCATATATGTACATGTGATAAGGCCACACAGAGGGCCAAAGATAATTACAGACACCTGTGATAATCTGAGGTACCCAAAAGGGCCACTGTATGTATTGTAATAGATTATATAAAATCCTTGAAAGATACAAAAAATCTGGTAGTTTACTGGTAAACTAAAGTTTCCAGTAATATACCCTTCCTTTGCAACACTAAGTAAGTCTCTCAAAACTGAGATAAGCAAAAACTAAATGAAATTTAACTGCAAGGCATGCAAGACTGTAAGTGCTGGATTAATAAATGCTCAATTACTTGCCTCTGAATAAGCTCCAGTGTTGCTGAGGCTGTCTCCTGGTACTCTGTATTGAACACGTAGAAACAGCCGAAGAACACAGAGAGGGCAGCAGCAAAGTCGGACTGATTTTCCAAAACACAGACCACTCTCCCCTCGAGCGACACCATCCATTTAGATGAAGCCAGCAGGGAACTCCCTGAAGTATACAGCAATAATGATTGTGTTACAAAATATATTTCCTAACATAGGCCTACACAATATATTACTGTTCCACCACAATTCAATATTACTGTATTTAGGCTAGAATTCATCCTATTGTTCTATTCAGCGTTAACATTATGTAGTTAAGTACCAGTATGTATTTCTGGTGGTTTATCTAGCCCCACCATGGACATAATCTGAGTTATGAATATGATCATCTCCAGTCCATACACAAAATGTTGTCATTACCAAGCATGATAAGTCTTGGAGTGGCCGGCAAATGCAACTGAGCCTCTACATCCATCTGGGTGTCATTCACCTACATTAAACACAAAAAGGTTGTTGAAACCTGATATGATCAATCATGTGTGTAAAAGCACAGTATAATGTATATAGTCCCAGTATGAAACAATCAGAATACAATGTTTTTTTATTTGAATAAAATCACACACAATAACTTACATCAGCCAAGAGGAAGAGAGAGTCCTCTTTCTCTCTGAAGTGGGACAGCACCAGAAGAATGGCAGCACAGGCTGTGAGGTCCTTGTTGTTTCCACTGAGGTCACCTTCAATGTCATTGAGGAGACTTTGGGTGCCTCTCCTCCAGTTGGGTTTCTGACTTCGGAAGAAATTGACAATGGTCTTTCCCTTGCTCAGCAGAGCGCCACTGAGGCAGCTGTCGATCTCAACTCCAGTGAGCATGTGGAAGTGGGCACAGAGCCATCTCTTGGTAAAAAGAAAAGGCCATTGTTCCTTGACGTCACCGATGCTTGGGGCTGGCCATGCATTTATCACGTGGCGTTGGTTAATGTACGTAAGCCTCATGAATTCATCCACATCTCCCCTGTCCACACCTCTGGGGCCTGCACTGTTGAAAATGGTGGCCATAATCTGTCTCTTGTTTTCCAGGGACTCAGGAGTCTCTCCTTCCGGAAGGTCCTGTGGGTGCCAGTTGATGCACCCATAACTGTCCACTTTTGTTCTTGCTGTTTTGGCTTGTCTGTTGCTGTGTTCCCCTTTTTTGCTCGTCTTGGGTCTCCGTATTCTATTTTCAGTGTTCCGGTTCACATGCTCCACTCTTGTCTTTATTTGGGTGAGCAAGGAGGAGTACCTTCTGCTAAGCAGTTCCCCTTCTTTTGACAGGTCTGCAAAGCTCTCTGGATATTCTGCAACTATGGCTTTGGCTATTTCTGCACATACTTTCTTGTTGGGGTTGAGGCAGTGTACACGCATTGCATCAACGGTGATTCTCACCATCAGCCGCCTATCTGCCGCCTCGACTCTTCGTCCCTCTGCAATGGCTCGCCTGAGGCTTTCAGGCGTCTGCTGCCAAGGGACATGAAAGTTGCTGATCCAATCCTCATCATCATCCTCCTCCTCCTCCCTAAAAAGCAATACCAATTGCATGGGATAAATTGATGGTTGCTTGTGTGGCAAGTGTTCACAGTGCTATACAAAGCCAATATGTTATTATATGTTTATTTTTTGTCTGGGCCAAGATGATTTGGTACCTCCAATGCATCCTGGTAGAGAATTATTGACAATGATGATGGGAGGTTCTTGTAACAGTCCATTTTCTTTCAAATTTGACCATTTGTCATGTCCTCATTAGCAACAAGGTGGATCATTTTGTACTGGTCTTTCACTGTTGACAGTCCAAGAATAGGTGTCAGAGTCTCTTTGATAGGAATCTACTGACAGAAGCGTATCCTGCCTGTAGCATCGGAACCAAGACATCTGAGCTGAATTGGCTCAACATAGTGTCCGGTTAGACCATAAACCTTTTCCATTTATACTTTACACAGACCTTTCGTGATAATCAATGATATTTTAAAATATTCTCCCGACAGTGAAGAACTATTGATTTTAACACAATTGTTGTCATTTAGCAGACGCTCTTATCCAGAGCGACTTAAATCAACAGATTTTTCACCTAGTCAGCTCGGGGATTTGAACCAGCGACCTTTTGGTTAGTGGCCCAACGCTCTTAACTGTAAATATGTCTTTATGTGAAGTACAGTAATATAACAGGAAGCTTTATATTACGGAAGATTACTGTACTGTTTTCCCACCTTGAATTTTTTTTTCCAAAATTGTAATGTAATCTGTGTTACACTGCAAAACACATTGAGAGTATTTTACTATGGATTTGTCTTTCACAGCACAGATAAATAAAAAAATAACCGACAACCCAAAATCCAGACCAGTCAAAGCACTAAAATATGCTAAACATGTCAGAAATATTGCATGCTCCATGTTTTGCAAGACAACTTAACTAAATTGAATTGCCATTTAAGTGAAATTGTGGACACCCAGACTGTGTGGATGAAAGGTCATACCGGCATTTTGCTCTCTCCTTGTAGGCCCGCAACTTCTCAGGGTCAGCATGGATTCTCTCTCTGTATTGCCGCTGTGTCTCTGCGCTTGACAGCCTCCCTGATGTCAAGAGACAATAGAACCGTATTGTTATTGGCATGATCCTCTTAAACCTGATTTTAACTTGGATTTTACCATGAACTGCATAGCAGACTGTTGTTTTTAAACCCATAAGACCCCTTACAACTTTACAATCCCCTCACCACTCCACTATAAAAAACACAACATCAACAAACAGAAAAGGACAGAGACAAGACACACAAGCATACTTTTCACATGCTCTGTCAATGTCTCCTCAGACTGTTCTGAACGTCTATCGCCTGGACTCTGGCTACCAGCAACAGAAGACATTCCATCAGACTCTTTCCCCAAGACGTGCATCGGGCCTAAGCCCTCCTGTTGTTCTGCAATACTTTCCTCACTCATCTCCCATTTGATGTAGAAGGACCCAGTGTCAGCAGGCTCCTCTTTTATCACTGGGCTAGTGACTGGAATGGCTGATGGGGACTGGCCTCTGGCTCGCTCTGCTGAAAGCCCAGGAGTCCCTGCATTGAGACCTGGGATTGCAACAAATACATGATATCTAAAGCACAAACTGGTCACAAACTAGCCAGGTTTGAGCATAGACATGTTCAAGTTGCCTTTACCAGCAGGGCGGTTAAAATGAACAAGATTACAAAAAGATGTCTCATCATAGGCGTTGCCATGTTAAATGGGGCAGTACCCAGTACACAATGATAATCTGCAGAGCATATACTGAGGCAAATTGGATAGTTAGCTACATGACCTCATGTACCAGATTTGTCTCAGTACTGGTAACAGCATTACTTTAGCATATGGGGAATATCAACTACGAATACACTCATCCTCATAACATAGTGTCTATAATGATGTACACACTGACATTTATGCACCAGTGACTTGAGTGGGAATGTACAGTATTATGAACTACTGATAACCAAGCAATCGGGAGAGAGCTACTTACTGGGGAAATCCATTCTCCAATCATTTTCGTTTGCCACCTCGTTCTCATTGCACATGGGTTTCCCAAAATCTCTTTCTGGTGAAAGTGCAGACAGTTCAAAGGATAGGCCTACTCGAAATGTTGTTAATTCGTCTTCAGCTTTTTTAAGCTTATATTTAAGGGTTTCATTTTCTTTGTCCCTCTCTGCCACCTTCCTTTCATATTCCAGTATTTTGGTACTGTTCATATTGTAAATAACATCCATGACAGTATTTACCGCTGTTCTGATAGCATTTTCCACTGCACGAGCGTTTTCTTCGTTATGTAAACAGGAATTCATTGCTCTACTTGGGAGATTATTATTATTTATTTTTTAACTCACCCGCACAACCTAACGTTGTCAAGTTTGCTAAATTGGCCAAGTCACAGAGTGAAGCAGGTGATAACTAGCTAACCCTTTTGTCTGTGGCACTGTAACGTAACATTACTAGCTAGCTCAGCTGGCTAAACAGTCAGCAGCCAACAACTTTACCGATGCGTGCGTCAGTTTGTAACCCTTCAGTGACAATTTTATCAAAAAGAGAAAGCGAACGAAAACGTGGTATTTCAAAGGCACTCACACTTGTATAAAATATTCAGAAGAAAATTAATTTGACATGTTTTAGAGAGCAACTGTATTACGTCTCAACGTTTACCTCGCAGTTCACTTCCGCCGCGCCAATCGCGCGCGTCACGTGTCAAATGTGCTTGGGGTGGCTCAATCACAGCACCGTCTAGTGGTAAATCAGTGAACAAAAGCAAATGCTGTACAATGTGAATTAATTTACCGACATTTCCAAATAAAAAAAACATAGAACATTAACAGCCCGAACCAATTCATTGAATAACTGGATCATTACAATATGATACAGAAATCTTCCTCTCAAACAACAAAGGAAATATCAACAAATATGATCCCAAATCCCAATCTTTGTTCGGCAGCCTAAACTCATCTGTGCAGACCTAATCCCCCCCCCTCTACTGTCTGTGGTGTCTCCTAGTCTCCCCAGGTGTCTCTGTGGGAGGTGGCAGGGTTAGTTGGGAAAAAGGACATTTGCAGGCACGACAGCGTCTGGATGCTTCTCTCTTCAGGTAAATCTGATATCGACACTTTCCTCTGCTGATTCCTGAAAAAAAAGTGTGAGTATGAACACAGATTCTTCAACAAATGCACATACACATGATCAAAGATAAACATATTGCATGCTCTGTTTTCAAATGTCTGAAATGAACGTGTCCATGTAGGACAATGGAATTAAGATTAATTTAATTCAAGTTAACGTCAATATTCTCATCAAGACAATATTGAAGGTGGACACCCAGACTGTGGTAGTGAAAGGTACAGTAACATATTTACCTGCGTCGTTCCTTCTCCTTGTAGGCCCGGAACTTCTCAGGGTCAGCATGGACTCTCTCTCTCCCTGAGACAATGGAACCATATTGTCATTGGCATGATCCTCTTAAACTTGAATTCTTTTTAATCATCAATTCACATGCATACTTTTCAGATGCCTGGTCGGTCTCTCCCCATACTCATGTCCACTCTGGCTACCAGCAACAGGGTGAGTTCCGTCTCTTTGCCTGGTTGGAGTTCCACCCGTCTGCTGGGCTTCGTACTCTTTTCCCAGGATGTGTATCAGGCCTAGGCCCTCCCGTTCCTCCCCAATACCCTCCTCACTCATCTCTTATTTAATGAAGAATGTCTCAATGTCAGAGGGTTCCTCTTTTATCACTGGTCTGGTGACTGGACTGGGTGATGGGGACTGGCCTCTGGTTAGCTCTGCTAAAAACCGTGAATCTTCTGCAGAATGTGAAGTAGGGTTCTGGTGATGGGACATATAAATAGTTGATGCCCCAGTGGGAAGAGATGTGTCTTTGCACTGGGAAAAAAACCTGGGGAGGAGTCCTTCCACCGAGACCTGTGATCAAAACAAAGATATTTGGACAAAAGTAGGGGTTGGTAAGTGCATGTCAAAGAGCTAAACATTGGAATAAAAACAATCAGGACAATACTCACAGGGGAAATCTATTCTCCATTCAGCTTTGCTTGACACCTCGTTTTCATTGCAAATTGGTTTCCCTCTTTGCATTTCTGGTGAAAGTGCATAAGTGCTTGACCTGACTTGATGACATTCATTTCCAGAAAATTCAAAGGAGCCTCGCAATGCTGTGACCTCACGTTCTGCAGTTGTAACTTTTCGTTTCAGCGTTTCGTTTTCTTTGTCCTTCTTAGCCAACTTACTTTGATATTCCTGTATTTTGGCACTGTTGATACTAGAAATAACACTCACAATAGTATGTATGTATCTCTGTTCTAACTGCATGTTCGACTGCTCGAGCGTCGTCTTCATTTTGTAAAACAGAGAACATTGCTATACTATGGAAATATATTTTTTGAAACCCGGGCACTAAAGACTAGTGCTAGCCGACAGCTTCTAACACAGGTGATGAGAGAACAACAAATTGGTAAGAGAACGAACCGGCGGTATTTCAAAGGAACACGTTAATACCAGAGAAAATAACACATTAAAGAGAACAGACACAGTTCATGTTAATTATCTCCAAACACCATTCACTTCCGCATGTATTAGGTATGTTAAAGGTGATTAGCGAAGTCACAGCGTCGGCTAGTGGTAGCTAACTCAATTAAGAATGATTTTGTTTCAAGTTTTAATGTCACATGCACAAGTACAGTGCCTTTCTTGCCAACTCAAACCCCAACAATGCAATATTTAATAACAATGTATCACTAGAAAGGAACACACGATAAATAATAAGAAATATGAAATACACAATAAAGTAAGTAAGTAGGCATACTATATACAGGAAATATTTTAAAAGTCAGTTCCAATACCATGCATGTGCAGGGACACTGGAGTGATGGAGGTAGATATGTAAAGGGGGGCTAGGCAACGGGATATAAGATAGACAGAGTAGCAGCAGCTTGCATGTGAGTTGGTGTGCAGGTTGTGTAGAGTCAGTATAAATGTATGTGCATATTGTGTGTGTGTGTGTGTGTGTTGGGCTCTGTGAGTGTGCAAAGAGACAGTGCAAATGTTGAAATAAAAGGGCCAACTTGCAGTAGCAGCTTTGCTCCACATGATGGTAGTATACAGCAAATAATATGGACATAAGGGAAGAAAGTTGCCCATTGCTCCAATGCTGTATGTACCGGCCTTTGAGGGATGGTCACAGTCGATCATATACGCACAGGTGCGTTATATCTTCAAAATAAAGCCAGAACGTTTTATGGGAACATCTTTACAAATTGATGTTGATATATCCATATAATGTGGTTTGCTGGCTCATAACATTTCAGGTTGTGGAGATGCATGGAAATCTAAATCAATTGTTGTGAGCAGAAAGTATGGGAAAGATTGGGGTTGTCTAAAAATAGACAAATAGACAACCTAAAATATAACATTAAAAACTATAGCTTTGGACATCTCTTCATCATTAGAAGGATGGTCCAATATGAGGTAAAGTCAGGTATGCTGTATACATATCTTGCTTAGTTCTTACTCTCTGACTGAAATAGAAAAAAACATGGAGTCATCACAAGTGCAAACACAGTCAAAGCATGTTCTTTTTAGCCTTTTTGTGACTTTGGTGTTAGGGGAAGCGTTCTTTTCATTAGAAGTGGCTGAAATGTCTCTCCCAGGTCTAGGGGTTTTAACGCTCTTGAGGCTGTTCTGTGACCCGGATACTAAAGCAAAGTGGTGGTGTCTTATCATGGGGGGTGGAGGGATTATATGTTGAGAGTAGGTGGTGGTGAAGTGGAGGTAGTAGGGGGGGAGATATGCAGTCTTGCAGCTGTGCGTGTGCATGTGTGTCTGTGTGTTTGAATAAGGGGGGCAAAAAAGGTTCAGAAGTGCTGGAGCAGAAAATCTCTCTCTCCCTCCTCTTTTCTCTCACTCCCTTTCTCTTTCTCTCCCTCTGTCGCTGGGCCAGACGTAAAGCAACAGCAATTTGTGCGATTTCACAGTTCACTGGGTCCCTAAAACTCTGACTGCCCTGCAATGACAGAGGGAGAGGAGGAGGAGAAGGGAGAGGAGGGAATGATGAAGAGGGCAGAGATAAAGGGATGGAGAGGCAGGGTGGTGGTGAGGATAAATAGAGGAGGAGGATTAAGAAAAGCACATGAAAAAGAACAGAGAACATTGAAGAGAGATGGAGGAAGATTGATAATAATACATACATATACATACATATTTGGCTGAATGTGAAGGCAGGTGGTCAAGATGTGTACTTTATTGTGATGAAAACATGCATGTGTATAGTAGTACTGATCCAACACTGAAACTGTCAAACCTTGATGAAGACATGGGGCTATTATATTCCCATTTGCAAAAGACTCCATCGTACTTAAAACAGTGTAAACATATGGTATCTCAGGTCTATAAGGAAATACTTGGGCATTTCATGAAAATACTTTGGACCTTTCTCGGAATATGTTTAAGAAATAAGAGCCATTTTGAATGCTAATCCCAGCATCTGACCCGGACAGAGTCCTATTCCGTTCATCTCTCCATGCCCTCTTAGATATCAATAGCCTTCCCTCTGGGTGGTCATTACCCTGCCAAGTGTCTGTCCTTTGGAGCAGGGTCACCCTCGAGACCCCTCAAGGACCACCACCAACTTCTGAAGACCTGCACAGTACGAGGTTAGCGAGGTCACAGACAGATTCTTTAACAGAGCCACAGACCGTGGTATACATACAGACCAACTTTTCCTTTCTTCACTTCATTTCATACAGATAGCGTAGTCTTTGTCAGTGGCTTTCGACCTTGGTTGGCTATTAAACACCTTGCAGCAGGCATGCAGCAGAGGATTGAGACCAAGAGACTAATTTCCATCCTTAAGTCATTCAGAACCCCAGACCGCGAGTCCAGTCGAGGGATAGCCGACACTACGAACAGCCCCTCTCAAGACCAGAGGGCAGGGAAAGCCGTTAAGAGGCAGAGCAAGAGAGAGAGAAAAGAGCGAGCCCTTGAGATAAGAGGTGTCACCTGAGTGCTTTGTCTTGAAAGAGTTAAGAGTGGGTTCAGGGGGGGTTCCGGACATATGGGCAGGGTTTGAAGGGTCAGCCAAGGGACAGGAAACCCTCCTAATCCCCCAGCTGGGCCTGGAGGAGAGGATTTGGCCCCACTCGGCCCCCAGCCTCCGGCCCCAATCCCAATACCCACAACAGTAGCTAATTGAGCCCCACTCTGATCACAGCACTCCCATCTAAAGCCTGAATGCTTTCACTGGCTTTTGGAGCGCAGCCTGGAAATCTGTACTACTGTATCTGCTATGGTAGATAGAGGTTGTCAATATGCACAGCATATAGGAAGCCTGCAAATTGAATTCGAAGCACTTCACACAGATGTACAGAAAGATGCAAAGGCTTTGAATATGTTCTGCCTGCCTGTATGCATACAGTTAGACACTGTTGGCAGGGATGTAAAGAATATTGATAACTAGATAGGCGGATGGATGGACTTAGAGTTCAATGAAGGAATAGAAGGCAGTAGTTTGTATACAAAGTTGTTTAAACATAGCTAAGGCGGGTTGGTACATAGTTAGAGGGCACTGGCCTTGAGCTCATGTTGTGTGGCCTCTCTCCTCTCAAATAACTGCCCCTCCCACTTCATGGCATTACCATACAGGCCGAAGCGTCAAGTGAACGTGCTGTCCTCAACCAGCCAACTGAAAAACTAAAGAGTTCAGAGGTCATGGATAAGCAGCCCAGTTGGCTGGTTGATCAGACAAATCAAATTAACATCATATTGTGATCCCCTCTTAAATCACGGCACATATGGAATAAGACCGCACATTTAATTTTGTTTATCCTGGTACTTGACCAAAATAGTTGTGGCAAGATGGCGCCAACAGAGGGTGGCCTCTCTTCTAGTCCTTAGGAAACTATGCAGTAATTTGTTTTTTTATGTATTATTTCTTACATTGTTAGCCCAGAAAATCTTAAGTGTTATTACATACAGCCGAAAATAACTATTGGATATCAGAGCAACTTCAACTTACCAACATATTGACCAGGAATACAACTTTCCCAAAGCGGATCCTTTGTTCACACCACCACCCAGGGCATTTGATCTGATTCCAGAGGCTGACCCAAAACAACATCACCGCAGAAGAGGTAGACGAAGCGGCCTTCTGGTCAGACTTCAGAGGCATGCATACCACCCACCGCTTCCAAGTATATTACTCGCAAAATTCCAGTCTTTAGATAACAAGGTAGACGAAATTAGGCCAAGGGTTGCTTTCCAGAGAGACATCAGGGATTGTAACATACTCTGTTTCACGGAAACATGGCTCTCTCGGGTTATGTTGTCGAAGTCAGTACAGCCGTTGGGATTCTTTATGCGTCATGCCGACAGAAATAAACATCTCTCTGGAAATAAAAAGGGTGAGGGTGTATGCTTCATGATTAACGACTCATGGAGTAATCGTAACAACAGTTAGTGGCGGACTGCGATAGCATCGAATAGTCCCCGTAATATGCAACTGTTCAGGGAAGTCAGGAACAAATACACACAGTTAGTTAGGAAAGCAAATGCTAGCTTTTTCAAACAGAAATTTGTATCCTGTAGCTCTAACTCCAAAAAGTTTTGGGACACTGTAAAGTCCATGGAGAACAAGAGCACCTCCTCCCAGCTGCCCACTGCACTGAGGCTAGGCGACGCAGTCACCACCAATAAATCCATGATAATCTAACATTTCAATAAGCATTTCTCTACGGCTGGCCATGCGTTCCTCCTGGCTACCCCAACCCCGGCCAACAGCTCCGCACCCCTCGCAGCTACTTGCCCGAGCCTCCCCAGTTCTCCTTCACCCAAATCCAGATTGCAGATGTTCTGAAAGAGCTGCAAAACCTGGACCCGTACAAATCAGCTGGGCTAGACAATCTGGATCCTCTCTTTCTAAAATGATCCGCTGCCATTGTTGCAACCCCTATTACCAGTCTGTTCAACCTCTCTTTCGTTTAGTCTGAGATCCCTAAAGATTGGAAAGCTGCCACGGTCATCCCCCTCTTCAAAGGGGGATCACTGACCATTTCGAATCCCACAGTACCTTCACCCCGGTTTCCGAGCTGGTCATGGGTGCACCTCAGCCACGCTCAAGGTACTAAACGATATCATAACCACCATTGATAAAATACAGTACTGTGCAGCCGTCTTCATCGACCTGGCCAAGGCATTCGACTCTGTCAATCACTGTATTCTTATCGGCAGACTCAATAGCCTTCGTTTCTCAAATGACTGCCTCGCCTGGTTCACCAACTACTTCGTAGACAGAGTTCAGTGTGTCAAATTGGTGGGCCTGTTGTCTGGACCTCTAGCAGTCTCTATGGGGGTACCACAGGGTTCAATTTTTGGGCCGTCTCTTTTCTCTGTATATATCAACGATGTCGCGCTTGCTGCGGGTGATTCCCTGATCCACCTCTATGCAGACGACACCATTCTGTATACATCTGGCCCTTCTTTGGACACTGTGTTAACTAACCTGTGCTAACCAAATGCTAATACTGTGCATTCTGAAAATATTCAGACCCCTTAACTTTTTCCACATTTTGTTACGTTCTAAAATGGATGAAATATTTTTTCCCCCACATCAATCTACACAATATCCCACAATGACAAAGCGAAAAGAGGTTTTTAGACATTTTTGCAAATGTATTCCATCTGTGGAGTTCAGCTCATTCTTAAATGGAAGAAGTCTGGAACCACCAATCAGGCCTGTATGGTAGAGTGGCCAGACGGAAGCCACTCTTTAGTAAAAGGCACATGACAGCCCACTTGGAGTTGGCCAAAAGGCACCTAAAGGACTCTCAGACCATGATAAACAAGATTCTCTTGTCTGATGAAATCAAGATTGCACTATTTGTCCTGAATGCCAAACATCACATTTGGAGGAAACCAGGCACCGCTCATCACCTGTCCAATACCATTCCTACGGTGAAGCATGGTGGTGGTGGCAGCAACATGCTGTGGGGATGTTTTTCAGCGGCAGAGACTGGGAGACTAGTCAGGGTCAAGACAAAGATGAACGGAGCAAAGTAAGGAGAGATCCTTGATGAAAACCTGCTCCAGAGCGCTCAGGATCTCAGACTGAGGTGAAGGTTCACCTTCCAACAGGACAATGACCCTAAGCACACAGCCAAGACAACACAGGAGTGGCTTCGGGACAAGTCTCTGAATGTCCTTGAGTGGCCCAGCCAGAGCCCGGACTTGAACCCAATCGAACATCTCTGGAGAGACTTGGAAATAGCTGTGCAGTGATGCTCCCCATCCAACCTGACAGAGCTTGAGAGGATCTGAAGAGAAGAATGGGAGAAACTCCCCAAGTACAGGTGTGCCAAGCTTGTAGCATCATACCAAAGAAGACTCAAGGCTGTAATCGCTGCCAAAGGTGCTTCAACAAAGTACTGAGTAAAGGGTCTAAATACTTATGTATGTAAAAAAAAATGTTTTGTGTGAATTTGCAAACATTTCTAAAAACGTGTTTTTGCTTTGTCATTATGGGGTATTGTGTGTAGATTGATGAGGGGGAAAAATAATTTAATATATTTTAGAATGAGGCTGTAACGTAACAGAATTGTTGGTCAGGTCATGTCATAGTTCTTTGTCCCTGCTCTTTTGAACAATGTTGAATAGACTGTTGAACAGCCATCACTAGCCGTCTACCGGGTGATGCACACTCACACACACACCTCATACTCACAAACACATGCACATACACATGCAAGCACACACACAGTCAACGCTGCTGTCCCATGTTAGAGACATTGAACCACTGGTCACTTCCCGTTTCAAAATGTGTATTTAAATACTGTATCCCCAATGTAGCTCATCATAATATTTCTACTACTGTACATTGTATTTTAGTTACACTGTTTATACACACAACATATGTATATACAGTATACACTGGATTATTGACAGAGCTTTCTCTAATATATCCCCTGCTCTTTGGGTTGTTAATCAGATTTGTCCCACCATTTATTTTTGTATTTTATTTCCTTACATTTGAATTGTTTGACATTTTACTGCAATGTTAGGTGATAGTAACATAAGCATTTTGCTGCACCAGCTATAACACCTGCTAAACTGTACGCGACCAATAAACTTTCAATACATTTTTATTTGAATAAGTTATTCAGTCCGTTTCATGTACAGTACACAGAATAAGAAAAAAGTGAAGGGGTTTGGGTCCAGTTTGCCACCACCACCTACAGGGAGATGTGCATTACATGCTACATTGGTGTTGGCACCTCTCATCTGAACTCACCATCTCTGTAATTTCCTTTTTATCCCTTCCATGACTTTGACCTTCTCTGCTCTGCGAGCATTTGGTAAGCAGTGATTTATCTGCCAAATAAATTTATTGGCTCCATTGAAATGAGTTTAAGGTGGGGGTCATTCTCCAGGCCACTGATGGCAGCTAATAAATCCAAGTTGGGGTGAGGGGCAAGAGGAGAGGTAGAGAGAAAGAGAGAGATGGAGATGGACCCGGAGATAAAAGGGGAGAGTTTACAATTTGGTGAAAAATGGAGGGGGCAGGGCATTTTAAGGAGGAATAGGGTGTTTTAAAGAGGCTTGAATGCTAAATGTCTCGGTACAGTGCAGCGTGGGAGACCTCACCTTGAGTAAGATCCGGCAATAAGACGGCGCATCATTCATGTTGACAGTTTGAGGTTGAGCAGGCAGGTTAGAGGGCTCATCTAAAGAGTAAAGGGCAGTGTCCCTCCCTCCCAGCTCTCTGGGTTTAGAATGCTTTAGTTACAACACCTGCCTGAAAAATGACTGGCCTCATTCACATTATTACCCACAAACACTTCTCTACTCCTAGCCTGTATCACTGGCATTATACATTACTTTTGATGATCTGACTCTTTTAATGAGCATTTCATTTATGAACGTTTATATGATTTTATAAAGAAGGTCAAGGTTCGAATCTAGTTTGTCCCATATACACCATATACACAAAAAAGGTGCTACCTAGAACCTAAAAGTTATTTTGCTGTCCCCATAGGATAACCCTTTGAATAACCTTTTGGTTCCAGGTAGAACCCTTTTGGGTTCCATGTAGAACCCTTTCCACAGAGGGTTCTACATAGAACTCTAACGGGTTCTACCTGGAACCAAAAACAGTTCCCCTTTGGGGACAGTCGAAGAACCCTTTTGGAACCCTTTTTTCTAAGAGTGTGCATGATTACTTTATGTTGTGTGTATTATGTTAGGGCACAGGACCATACCTGCAGCTATGGCAGTCGCAAATTACATCATAATGCACTTGATAGAAAAACAACATTGTGCTGCAATGCTTGTTGATTTATCAAATGCGTTTGATTCAGTTGACCATGAACTGTTGCTAGCCAGACTCAATGAAGGAGCTGTCAATTGGTTTGAAAATGATCTTGCAGACAGAACACAATGTGTCTATGCTAAGAATCACAAGTCAAGCTTTCTTGAGATCACTAGAGGTGTACCCCAGGGGAAATGGGATGCAACCAG
Source organism: Oncorhynchus clarkii lewisi (assembly GCF_045791955.1). Taxonomy (NCBI): domain Eukaryota; kingdom Metazoa; phylum Chordata; class Actinopteri; order Salmoniformes; family Salmonidae; genus Oncorhynchus; species Oncorhynchus clarkii. The sequence continues at coordinate 26,290,393 of NC_092148.1, forward strand.
ACAAAGTGCAGGTGATATGGTCATCTATGCAAATGCTCCTTCTCTGATTCAGGCCGTTGAAGAGCTCCAGACTGCCTTTAAGTCACTGCTGACCTCCTTATATTGTCTCAAACTAATCTAGACTGCTCAAAAAACTAAATTCATAACCTTCACCAGAGCTCGCTCTCAGCCAGAGATGGTTAGTATATTGACATCTGGGGGCACACCCATTGAAAAGGTGTCATTCTACAAATACCCTTGGTTTTTGGTTGGACAATAAGCTGTCCTACAAAGTTCAAGTAGATAAACTAGATAATTAGTAGATAAGCTTAAACTCAAATTGGGTTTTTATTTTTGTGACAAGGCTTGCTTCCTGTTTGAGACTAGAAAGGAGACACTTTTTTGTTCAAGACACTTCTTCCTGTAATTGAATATGGTGACTTCGCTGCAGCGAAATGCTTATGTTTATAGATTCAACAGTGTAGTATAGCTAATAATACACAAACATCCAAAACATTTTAAAATATAAATTAAGAAAAATCAGAAAGAGCAATGTCAGAGCCCGAATATATATTTTTATTTATTTTTATTTAACTATATATACAGTTGAAGTCTGAGAAAAAAACTTGTTTTTCTAACACTTCACAAATTTCTTGTTGAGAAACTATAGTTTTGGCAAGTCGGTTAGGACATCTACTTTGTGCATGACACAAGTAATTTCTCCAACAATTGTTTACAGACAGATTATTTCACTTATCATTCACTGTATCACAATTGCAGTTGGTCAGAAGTTTACATACACTCAATTGACTGTGCCTTTAAACAGCTTGGAAAATTCCAGAAAATGACGTCATGGCTTTAGAAGCTTCTGATAGGCGAATTGACATAATTTGAGTCAATTGAAGGTGTACCTGTGGGATGTATTTCAAGGCCTACTTTCAAACTCAGTGCCTCTTTGCTTGACATCATGGGAAAATCAAAAGAAATCAGCCAAGACCTCAGAAAAAAAATTGTAGACCTCCACAAGTCTGGTTCATCCTTGGGTGCAATTTCCAAACGCCTGAAGGTACCACAGTCATCTATACAAACAATAGTACGCAAGTATAAACACCATGGGACCACGCAGCCGTCATACCGCTCAGAAAGGAGACGCGTTCTGTCTCCTAGAGATGAATGTACTTTGATGCGAAAAGTGCAAATCAATCCCAGAACAACAGCAAAGTCCCTTGTGAAAATGATGGAGGAAACGGGTACAAAAGTATCAATATCCACAGTAAAACAAGTCCTATATCGACATAACCTGAAAGGCCGCTCAACAAGGAAGAAGCCACTGCTCCAAAACCGCCATAAAAATGCAAGACTACGGTTTGCAACTTCACATAGGGACAACGATCGTACTTTTTGGAAAAATGTCCTCTGGTCTGATGAAACAAAAATATAACTGTTTGGCCATAATGACCCTCATTATGTTTGGAGGAAAAAGGGGAGGCTTGCAAGCCGAAGAACACCATCCCAACCGTGAAGCACGGGGTTGGCAGCATCATGTTGTGGCGGTGCTTTGCTGCAGGAGGGACTGGTGCACTTCACAAAATAGATGGCATCATGAGGTAGGAAAATTATGTGGATATGTTGAAGAAACATTTCAAGACATCAAAATTGTTAAACAAAGCAAATGGGTCTTCCAAATGGACAATGACCCCAAGCATACTTCCAAAGTTGTGGCAAAATGGCTTAAGGACAACAATCAAGGTGTTCGAGTGGCAATCACAAAGCCCTGACCTCAATCCTATGGAAAATCTGTTGGCAGAACTGAAAAAGCGTGTTCGAGCAAGGAGGCCTACAAACCTGACTCAGTTACACCAGCTCTGTCAGGAGGAATGGACCCAACTTATTCTGGGACGCTTGTGGAAGGCTACCAGAAAAGTTTGATGCAAGTTAAACAATTTAAAGGCAATGCTACCAAATACTAATTGAGTGTATGTAAAATTCTGACCCACTGGGAATGTGATGAAAGAAACAAAAACTGAAATAAATCATTCTCTCTACTATTATTCTGACATTTCACATTCTTAAAATAAAGTGGTGATCCTAACTGACCTAAAACAGGGGATTTTTACTAGGATTAAATGTCAGGAATTGTGAAAAACTGAGTTTAAATGTATTTGGCTAAGGTGTATGTAAACTTCCAACTTCAACTGTATATATATATATATATATATAGTGGCAAGAAAAAGTATGTGAACACTTTGGAAATACCTGGATTTATGCATAAATTGGCCATAAAATTTAATCTGATCTTCATCTAGGTCACAACAATAGACAAACACAGTCTGCTTAAACTAATAACACACAAACAATTATACGTTTTGATGTCTTTATTGAACACCCTGTGTAAACATTCACAGTGCAGGATGGAAAAAGTATGTGAACCCTTGGATTTAATAAATGGTTGACCCTCCTTTGGAGCAATAACCTCAACCAAACGTTTTCTGTAGCTGTAGATCAGACCTGCACAATGGTGATGAGGAATTTTGGACCATTCCTCTTTACAAAACTGTTTCAGTTCAGCAGTATTCTTGGGATGTCTGGTGTGAACTGCTCTTTTGAGGTCATGCCACAGCATCTCAATCGGGTTGAGGTCAGGACTCTGACTGGGCCACTCCAGAAGGTGTTTTCTTCTGCTGTTGATTTACTTCTGTGTTTTGGTTCGTTGTCCTGTTGCATCACCCAACTTCTGTTGAGCTTCAATTAGTGGACAAGTAGCCTAACATTCTCCTGCAAAATGTCTTGATAAACTTGGGAATACATTTTTCTGTCAATGATAGAAGGCTGTCCAGACCCTGAGGCAGCAAAGCATCCCCAAACCATGATGCTCCCTCCACTATAATTTACAGTTGGGATGAGGTTTTGATGTTGTCGTGCTGTGCCTTTTTTCTCCACACATAGTGTTGTGTGTTCCTTCCAACAACTCAACTGTAGTTTAATCTCTCCACAGAATATTTTGCCAGTAGCGCTGTGGAACATCCAGGTGCACTTTTGCAAACTTCAGACGTGCAGCAATGCTTTTTTTTGGACAGCAGTGGCTTCTTCTGTGGTGTCCTCCCATTAACACCATTCTTGTTTAGTGTTTTACGTATCGAAGATTCATCAACAGAGATGTTAGCATGTTCCAGAGATTTCTGAAAGTCTTTAGCTGACACTCTAGGATCCTTCTTAACCTCATTGAGCATTCTGCGATTTGCTCTTTCAATCATCTTTGCAGAATGGCCACAGTGCTGAACTTCCTCAATTTTTAGACAATTTGTCTTTCCGTGAACTGATGAACATCAAGGCCTTTAGAGATACTTTTGTAACCCTTTCCAGCTTTATGTAAGTCCATCTTAATCTTAGGTCTACTGAGATCTCTTTTGTTCGAGGCATGGTTCACATCAGGCAATGCTTCTTGTGAACAGTAAACTCAAATTATGTGAGTGTTTTTTATAGGTCAAGGCAGCTCTAACCAACATCTCCAATCTCACCTCATTGATTGGACTCCAGGTTAGCTGACTCCTTCTCCTTGGAGAAGTCATTAGCCTAGGGGTTCACATACTTTTTCCAATCTACACTGTGAATCTTTAAATTATGTATTCAATATAGACAAGAAAAATACAATAATTTGTGTGTTATTAGTTTAAGGACACTATGTTTGTCTATTATTGTGACTTAGATGAAGATTAGATCAAATTTGATGACCAATTTATGCCGAAATACGGGTAATTCCAAAAGGTTCACATACCTTTTCTTGCCACTGTTTCTTGCCACTTAGATCTTCATCTAAGTCATACAGTAGAGGTCAAAAGTTTGGACACAGTTACTCATTCAAGGGATTTTCTTTATTTTTACTATTTTCTACATTGTAGAATAATAGTGAAGACATCAAAAACTATGGCATTACACATATGGAATCATGTATTAACCAATAAATTGTTAAACAAATCAAAATGTATTTTATTTTTGAGATTCTTCAAAGTAGCCACCCTTGCCTTGATGACAGCTTTGCACACTCTTGGCATCCTCTCAACCAGCTTCATTAGGTAGTCACCTGGAATGGATTTCAATAAACAGGTGTGCCTTGTTAAAAGTTAATTTGTGGAAAGATCCTTCTTTATGCGTTTGAGTCACTCAGTTGTGTTGTGACGAGGTAGGGGTGGTTATACAGAAGATAGCCCTATTTGGTAAAAGACCAAGTCCATATTATGGCAGGAACAGCTCAAATAAGCAAAGAGAAACGACAGTCCATCATTAATTTAAGACATGGTCAGTCAATACAGAACATTTCAAGAACTTTAAAAGTTTCTTCAAGTGCTGTCGCAAAAACCATCAAGCGCTATGATGAAACTGGATCTCACGAGGACCGCCACTGGAAAGGAAGACCCAGAGTTACCTCTGCTGCAGTGGATGAGTTCATGAGAGTTACTAGCCTCAGAAAAGCTAAAAAAATGCTTCACAGAGTTCACTGTTCAGACACATCTCAACATCAACTGTTCAGAGGAGACTGCGTAAATCAGGCTGCAAAGAAACCACTACTAAAGGACACCAATAATAACAAGAAACTTTCTTGGGCCAAGAAACACGAGCAATGGACATTAGTCCGATGGAAATATGTCCTTTGGTCTGATGAGTCCAAATTTGAGATGGTTGATTTTTGGTTCCAACCACTGTGTCTTTGGGAGACGCAGAAAAGGCGAACGGATGATCTCTGCATGTGTGATTCCCACTGTGAAGCATGGAGGAGGAAGTGTGATGGTGTGGGGGTGCTTTGCTGGTGACACTGTCTGTGATTTATTTAGAATTCAAGGCACACTTAAACAGCATGGGTACCACAGCATTCTGCAGCGATACGCCATCCCATCTGGTTTGCGCTTAGTGGGGCTATCATTTGTCTTTCAACAGGACAATGACCCAACACACCTCCAGGCTGTGTAAGGGCTATTCTACCAAGAAGAAGAGTGATGGAGTGCTGCATCAGATGACGTGGCCTCCACAATCACTCGACCTCAACCCAATTGAGATGGTTTGGGATGAGTTGGACCGCAGAGTGAAGGAAAAGCAGCCAACAAGTGCTCAGCATATGTGGGAACTCCTTTGAGACTGCTGGAAAAGCATTCCAGGTGAAGCTGGTTGAGAGAATGCTAGTAGTGTGCAAAACTGTCATTAATGCAAAGGGTGGCTAGTTTGAAGAATCTCAAACAGAAAAAATATGTGGATTTGTTTAACACTTTTTTGGGGTTAATACATGATTCCATATGTGTTATTTAATTGTTTTGATGTCTTCACTGTAATTCTACAATGTAGAAAATAGTCAAAATAAAGAAAAACCCTTGAATGAGTTTTATTTATCACATGCGCTGAATGCAACAGGTGTAGACCTTACATTGATATGCTTACTTACAAGCCCTTAACCAACGACGCAGTTTTAAGAAAATACCTAAAATAAGAAAAACAAATAATTAAAGAGCAGCGGTAAATAACAATACCGGGGGTACCGGAACAGAGTCAGTATGTCAATGTGCGGGGGCACCAGTGTCGAGGTAATTGAGATAATTATGTACATGCAGGTAGGGTTGTTAAAGTGGCTATGCATAGATAATAACAGAGAGTAGTAGCAGCGTGGGGTGGGGGTGGGGGTGGGGGGGAGTGCAAATAGTCTGGTAGCCATTTGATTAGTTGTTCAGGAATCTTATGGCTTGGGGGTAGAAGCTGTTTAGAAGCCTCTTGGACCTAGACTTGGCTCTCCAGTACCGCTTGCCATGCGGTAGCAGAGAGAACAGTCGATAACTAGGGTGGCTGGAGTTGTTGATGATTTTTAGGGCCTTTCTCTGACACCGCCTGGTATAGAGGTCCTGGATGGCAGGAAGCTTGACCCATGTGATGTACTGGGCCGTATGCAGTCGGAGGCCGAGCAGTTGCCATACCAGGCAGTTACCATACCAGGCAGTGATGCTCTCGATGGTGCAGCTGTAATATCTTTTGAGGATCTGAGGACCCAAGCCAAATGTTTTCAGTCTCCCGAGGGTGAATAGATTTTGACGTGCCCTCTTCACAACTGTCTTGGTGTGCTTGGACCATGTTAGTTTGTTGTTGATGTGGACGAAAGGAACTTGAAGCTCTCAACCTGCTCCACTACAGCCCCGTCGATGAGAATGGGGGCGTGATGTGTGTGTGTGTGTGTTTTTATTTAACTATGCAAGTCAGTTAAGAACAAACTCTTATTTACAATGACGGCCTACCCCAGCCAATCTCGGACTACGCTGGGCCGATTGTGCGCCGCCCTATGGGACTCCCAATCACGGCTGGATGTGCCTGGATTTGAACCAGGGACTGTAGTGATGCCCTTGCACTGAGATGCAGTGCCTTAGACTGCTGTGCCACTCAGGAGCCCTGTGTATGGACAGTATATGAATATAAAATATGTTTACAGCAGTAGTTATATAGGATGGGCCTTGACTATAGGATGACTGAAATACAGTATATGCATATTTACAAAAAAAATATATATATATATTTCACCTTTATTTAACCAGGTAGGCTAGTTGAGAACAAGTTCTCATTTGCAACTGCGGCCTGGCAGTAACTCAGTAACTCTGTGTAACTCTGTGTTGTTGTATGTGTCGAACTGCTTTGCTTTATCTTGGCCAGGTCGCAGTTGCAAATGAGAACTTGTTCTCAACTAGCCTACCTGGTTAAATAAAGATGAACATACATACAATCAATAACATACAATCAATAATACAGTAGGAAAATCTATATACAGCATGTGCAAATGAGGTAGGATAAGAGAGGTAAAGGCAATAAATAGGCCATGGTGGCAAAGTAATTACAATATAGCAATTAAACACTGGAATGGTAGGATGTGCAGAGGATGAATGTGCAAGTTGAGATACTGGGGTGCAAAGGTGCAAGATAAATAAATAAATGCAGTATAGCGATGAGGTAGATTGGATGGTCTATTTACAGATGAGCTATGTACAGGTGCAGTGATCTGTGAGCTGCTCTGACAGTTGGTGCTTAAAGCTAGAGAGGGAGGTAAGAGTCTCCAGCTTCAGAGATTTTTGCAGTTCGTTCCAGTCATATGCAGCAGAGAACTGGAAGGAGAGGCGGCCAAAGGAAGAATTGGCTTTTTGGGTGGCCAGTGAGATATACCTGCTGGAGTGCGTGCTACGGGTGGGTGCTGCCATGGTGACCAGTGCACTGAGATAAGGCGGGGCTTTACTTAGCAGAGATTTGTAGATGACCTGGAGCCAGTGAGTTTGGCAACGAGTATGAAGTGAGAGCCAGCCAACAAGAGCATACAGGTCGCAGTGGTGGGTAGTATATGAGGCTTTGGTGACAAACCGGATGGCACTGTGATAAACTGCATCCAATTTGTTGAATAGAGTGTTGGAGGATGTTTTGGTCATATGAAGTGGGTTAAACAGTATGTAAACGTTTTTAGTGACCAGTGTTCAATGACTATGTACATAGGGCAGCAGTCTCTAAGGTGCAGGGTAGCCGGCTAATAAAAGTGACAAAATTCAGGGAAGGGTAATGGGCGGAGGCCGGCTAGTGGTGACTATTTAACAGTCTGATGACCTAGAGAAAAAAGCTGTATTTCAGTTTCTCGGTCCCAGCTTTGATGCAACTGTACTGTCTCTGCCTTCTAGATGGTAGAGGGCTGAACAAGTCATGGCTCGGGTGACTGAGGTCCTTGATGATCTACTTCGCCTTCATGTGACACCAGGTCCTGTAGATGTCCTGGGGGGCATGCAGTGTGCCCCTTGTGATGCATTGGGCAGACTGCACCACCCTCTGGAGAGCCCTGTTGTTGTGGAAGGTGCAATTGACATACAGTACCAGGCTGGGATACAGCCCAACAGGATGCTGTCAATGATGCGTCTTTAGAAGTTTGTGAGGGTCTTAGGGGCCAAGACTAATTTCTTTAGCTTCCTGAGGTTGAAGAAGCACTGTTGCGCCTTCTTCACCACACTGTCTGTTTGGACGGACCATTTTCAGGTTGTCAGTTGAGGAACTTGAAGCTTTTCACCCTCTCCACTGTGGCCCTGTCGATGTGGATGGGTTACATACTCTCTCTGCTGTCTTCTGAAGTCCACGATCAGCTCCTTCATTTTGTTGACGTCCTCCATGGATTTGTTGGGGCGGTATGCAAATTGTAGTGGGTCTAGGGTATCGGGTAAGGTGGAGGTGATATGATCCTTAGCTAGCCTCTCAAAGTACATAATGATGACAGAAGTGAGTGCTACGGGGCATGCAGTCTCTTCTGTGTAAAAGAGACTGGACTCAGTTCTTGTTGTTGTTTTTTTTACAAATGCCAAGTCGCTCACCCACCATTGCACCTTGTATCAAATGGTGGGCTGGACCTCACTTTACATGCGCCAGTGGGAGATGGACAACCAGGAGTGGTTGCTACATTTGTATGTGTTCATCTACAAAACCCTTCTGGGTAAACACCCCCTCTATCTTGGTACCCTGCTCTTCTTCACCACTAGCAGTTACCAGACGCTTTCTACTAGGTGATTGATAGTCCCCAGGGCCGTTACCGAGTTAGGCAAGTCTGCCTTTTCCTATTGTGCACCGGAGGAATGGAACAGTCTGCAAAATACGCTTCACCTAGATGTACTAGTGCCCCTTAGTGAGTTTAAAACTCTGTCCCAAAACTCTGTTTAGGAGGAGTGTAATTGTTTCCTTTAGGCCGGATCAGCTCTTAATGATGTGCAGTTGTGCTGTTTGTATTGTAAGTTTTAAATGTTGTCATGTTGTATTGACTGCTGCTGCTTTCTTGGCCAGGTCTCCTTAGCAAAACTGTGTCTCAATGGGTTTCTTCCTGGTTAAAGAAAGTTTAAATAAAACAAGATGGTGCTACATATTCCAAAATATACAGTGCTTTGCGAAAGTATTCGGCCCCCTTGAACTTTGCGACCTTTTGCCACATTTCAGGCTTCAAACATAAAGATATAAAACTGTATTTTTTTGTGAAGAATCAACAACAAGTGGGACACAATCATGAAGTGGAACGACATTTATTGGATATTTCAAACTTTTTTAACAAATCAAAAACTGAAAAATTGGGCGTGCAAAATTATTCAGCCCCCTTAAGTTAATACTTTGTAGCGCCACCTTTTGCTGCGATTACAGCTGTAAGTCGCTTGGGGTATGTCCCTATCAGTTTTGCACATCGAGAGACTGACATTTTTTCCCATTCCTCCTTGCAAAACAGCTCGAGCTCAGTGAGGTTGGATGGAGAGCATTTGTGAACAGCAGTTTTCAGTTCTTTCCACAGATTCTCGATTGGATTCAGGTTTGGACTTTGACTTGGCCATTCTAACACCTGGATATGTTTATTTTTGAACCATTCCATTGTAGATTTTACTTTATGTTTTGGATCATTGTCTTGTTGGAAGACAAATCTCCGTCCCAGTCTCAGGTCTTTTGCAGACTCCATCAGGTTTTCTTCCAGAATGGTCCTGTATTTGGCTCCATCCATCTTCCCATCAATTTTAACCATCTTCCCTGTCCCTGCTGAAGAAAAGCAGGCCCAAACCATGATGCTGCCACCACCATGTTTGACAGTGGGGATGGTGTGTTTAGCTGTGTTGCTTTTACGCCAAACATAACGTTTTGCATTGTTGCCAAAAAGTTCAATTTTGGTTTCATCTGACCAGAGCACCTTCTTCCACATGTTTGGTGGGTCTCCCAGGTGGCTTGTGGCAAACTTTAAACAACACTTTTTATGGATATCTTTAAGAAATGGCTTTCTTCTTGCCACTCTTCCATAAAGGCCAGATTTGTGCAATATACGACTGATTGTTGTCCTATGGACAGAGTCTCCCACCTCAGCTGTAGATCTCTGCAGTTCATCCAGAGTGATCATGGGCCTCTTGGCTGCATCTCTGATCAGTCTTCTCCTTGTATGAGCTGAAAGTTTAGAGGGACGGCCAGGTCTTGGTAGATTTGCAGTGGTCTGATACTCCTTCCATTTCAATATTATCGCTTGCACAGTGCTCCTTGGGATGTTTAAAGCTTGGGAAATCTTTTTGTATCCAAATCCGGCTTTAAACTTCTTCACAACAGTATCTCGGACCTGCCTGGTGTGTTCCTTGTTCTTCATGATGCTCTCTGCGCTTTTAACGGACCTCTGAGACTATCACAGTGCAGGTGCATTTATACGGAGACTTGATTACACACAGGTGGATTGTATTTATCATCATTAGTCATTTAGGTCAACATTGGATCATTCAGAGATCCTCACTGAACTTCTGGAGAGAGTTTGTTGCACTGAAAGTAAAGGGGCTGAATAATTTTGCACGCCCAATTTTTCAGTTTTTGATTTGTTAAAAAAGTTTTAAATATCCAATAAATGTCGTTCCACTTCATGATTGTGTCCCACTTGTTGTTGATTCTTCACAAAAAAATACAGTTTTATATCTTTATGTTTGAAGCCTGAAATGTGGCAAAAGGTCGCAAAGTTCAAGGGGGCCGAATACTTTCGCAAGGCACTGTATCTAAGAATTGATAAAGAAACATTAGGCAATCTTAAACTAAACCAAATAACAGGATTGTACATGCAACCTGTTGGCGAGTGTTGCTCAGTGTCAGTCTATCCCTGATTGCCCTTTTGTTTACCTTAATTCACCACCTGCAGTTTCGCCACAAATGAGGTGGCCAGCGCTGGTGCCAGGGGTTGTTTGGTTAGTTTACGCTGCTCTGTATTGCGTCACTATGGGAGGAGAGAGGAGCGCAAGTGGACAGAACCCCGAGCAGATGTCAGCAGCTCACCATTAATGAGGCCTAATCACTAATTAGGGGGGGCTAATGAAGGTTAATACCGAGAGGGAGCCAGGGAGCGGCCTGGAAAAGGGAGGATAGGACAGTCACTAGCGTCTTATCAAAACAGGGCTGTAACGGAAGGTAAACCGTAGACATATCCAAGCATGTCACTGTGCTAAGTTAACAAAGCTACATATATAGTTCAGAAAGGGGCAAGCCCAACAAAATAAAACAAAGCTAAATGTGCTCCATTGTTGTCCTTGGACCAGACGCAGTGTCTGTGAACGTTTGAGTTCTGAACTGTACACGACCGTCGACCGGGGGTCAAGCACATGCTTGTTTGTCTTGGAATATGAATAACTTTGTACTGGGGATTGCATTTGCCCGTGAAGGCAGCACAATGAGGGAATCAAAAGCGGTAGTAGCAGATGGAGACATAGATGGATGGAGGGTCCTAAGAGGCAGATGTTTATGGGCCATTATTTACAAGCTCTTTAATCTGGGCTATTTCCTCACCCTTGGCAATGGACAGGTCTATGGGTCATGCTAGCTGAACCCTTCCACTCCTGGTTGTCCATCTCCCACTGGCTATGAGAGACAAAGGGAGGGAGGGAGGGAGGGAGGGAGGGAGGGAGGGAGGGAGGGAGGGAGGGAGGGAGGGAGGGAGATTGATAGAGAGAGACATAGAGCCACTCCACTGAAAAGCTGTCACAGCCATTATTCATTCATCTTTCTGTCGTTCTTTCATTCTTTTTCTCCCTCTGCATACATTTCAATTAGTGGAGCCCTTACAGTGCTGTTGCAATGCCAACAGCGCTCCTCTGACCCAACTCTCGCCTAATTTTCCCATCTGCAAGATGAATATTAGCCGAATTGCTGTCCATATCGATTTGCGCTAAGGTTAAAAGCTTTGAAGACCTTGGCTTGAATATTAGTCGCCTAGCAACCGGCCCTTCGACCCCCCACCCCACTGTTTGACCGGGGTCCCGGCCTACCCAGACAGCTTAAGCCTGGACCTTGATTTCTTCTCCCATCTGTGATTAAATGCAGACCCTTCAGCCTGACACGGCGACCTTAACCCCGGACCTCCCTGCTCCGGGGTCATTTAACCTTGAACCCAATTACAAGAAAAGGTTACTTAAGTGTGACCCATGCCTTGCTTCACTCAGTTAATAGGACAGTCAGGAAAAAGGGCCAGCGCAGCTGATATGCTTCTAGCTAATTCGCTGGGTTGACAAAGGTCGGGTGGCTTCCATAAAGAACGGGCAGCTTCGATTTCTCATGCAAAATGAAACTCAGCAATACAATATTGCGGCAGACTAAACAGCAACGCTAGCAAACCTGGTATTCAGATAGGGCGGTTTCATCACATCAGACACCTTTGCTGAGCCTTCTGCTTGTCTTCTGTGTTGCATATCAACTAGGAACTGTCTTGTAGTCATAGAGCTATGCTCTACTAAACAAATATATTATCTATTGTCAGTCCAACATTGTTCTAACAAAGCCAGTTTGCTTTGCTATGATGCTTGGGACCCGTTATGGCTGAATTAACTAGTAATTCTCTTGTTCTGCCATTCACCCCTCCAATCTGGCGCTACTCCTTTTGGAACTTGGCCAATGGGCTGGCTTAACAAACTGTGCTACATTATAGAAGACCAGAGGGAGGGAGATCCAAGACTACAACTGATGAGCTAGCATTAGCAGCTAATCCTGCTAGCTTGCTAGTTTTAATGCTGCTGCTACAATGTACAAATGTATTCAAAGACTAGAATGATACAAATATATTAATATGGACTGCAACTGTCAAACTACCAATAAATCATTATAGTGTGCTAGTTCTACTACTGCTTGTTAATGTATCATTATGGTCTGCGTTACTGTTTAATTTAACTATGCAATTCAGTTAAGAACAATTGATTGTTTACAATGACAGCCTACCGGGGAACAGTGGGTTAACTGCCTTGTTCAGATTTTTACCTTGTCAGCTCAGGGATTCGATCCAGCAACCTTTCGTTTACTTTCCCAACACTCTAACCACTAGCCTACCTGCCACCCCACTGTTATTGGTGTTTCACTTTGTATTATTCTCCTGATAAATTTAAGCTAGACTTAAGCTAAGACTAAATAACTGTGTATGCTACCAGCACCATGTATTTTATGCACTTGCAGTCAAAGCAAAATATCTTCAAACTTCAGTTCTAATCTAGTGCAAATACAAATAGCCATGTATATGAAACAATGATCTTTGACCACAATGAGCAATGCAACAACGGAATGACAATAATGTGAGCACACCGGCATGCGTAATGGCAACGACTGGCATATGTTCAGCCACTGACTGTAGAGGACACACTGTAATAGTGGTCTGGTTTAGCCTACATGGGCTTTGGGCTTGTTTTTCACTGGGTTGTTGTGTCACAGTGGTGCTGAACTCCCTGGAACTGCCCACAGATCAACACATGGTTAACCTTATCAACACATTGCTTTTTTTTTAAATCAGCTCCGAAAATAGATCACACATTTTACCCACAGCGAAAGAAAAAGGGTTTCTGATTACATTTTGCGACCATGTTTTTAAAAAAATGTTTACCCCAATTTCATGGCATCCAATTGTTAGTAGTTACTGTCTTGTCTCAGGTCATACACATGTACAGTACAACCTTCATCACAATCTCCCCTGTGAAAAATAAAAAAGGAACACATATTTTGTTAAAACAGATGAAATCTCAACTACAACCACTTTACTTTGTGTATAGTAAAACGGTAAACAGGCAAAAACATTTACACACACAGACACACATGCACTCAAACACTTAGCCAAACACATACAGCGCATATCTCCCTCGATCGAGCAGGCATAGAGGGACCAATATGGCCGTTGTGTCGGCTACGGCAGTAAAAATAACACTTGTTTTCAAGCTCTCGTTTTTAATACACTTCTTTGGAGAGAGTGCTGGCTGATTGCTTAACGCAGTCAAAAAAGAGATGGAGAAAGGAAAGGGAGAATGAGACAAACTGAAGGGGGGGGGGGGGGGGGGGAGCGAGCAAGCGAGAGAGTGCCCTGGTAGCAGCTTGCTGACCGCCAGTTGAACCTATCACTGAACTAGGGATGAACCCTCAACTTGAGGAGCGTCCGTCACAGATCTCCCTGGGAGCTGCAAGCGAGTGCAGCCACCGCTGGGACACACACACACATACACAGTCGCTAGCATGCGCACACACATTGGTACGTAATACACACATAATCCTCATTCATCCGGTACTGGGTATGGAAACATACGCACAGACACATCCTCATTCATGCACGCCCGCACACACATACACACACAGCAACGTAATAATGTGACACTCACATGCACACTTTCGATCCCTGACACACAGGTTGACCCTGCGTGCCATTTTCACAGGCACATGCTCTCTGGTCCACAGAGGTGTGTGTGTACAAGCAGACATGCAAAAGCATCATGCACAGCGTTTGTGTGTCACACACACGCAAGCACACACAAACACAAGGGCACGCTAACAACAGCTAACACTCTACCAGACACATCCTCGGCAGCTAGCCCTTTAACCATCCCACTGTGACACGCCCATGGGGACATGGCAGAATGCACCGCGGGGTCATGGACAGGTCAGCACAGAGCATACCAACCCTGTCCCAGTTTGGCATTCATCTCCAAATGTCATAAGGGAGGGGAAAGAGAGAGCTGTAGGGGAAAATGGTTAAATGTTGCAGAAGGGGCGCTGTTTTTCATGTTATCTGACTTTTCTGAGGGGTATTTGGTGTTCCAATGAGGTCCCAATGGAAATTCCCACTGTACGAAGTGGGGCAAGAGGGAGCTTCGGGGTGAGGAAGGACGGTAAAACAGGAGGATTTCGGATCACAACCCCCCCAACCCCCCTCGCCTGGTCTGGTCTGGGGTTGCGCTGTCAACATGTCAGACATGTTAGGAAGCCACAAAAGCACCAGGGTTCCACGTACTGGACCCCCGTCGCGTAGGCCGCCCCTTCACCACAAATGTGACTTTTCCTTTTGTTTATTTTGATTCAGTCCCTTTATGGCGACTTTGAATCTAAACGCCACCAGGATGCACTGTGGTGGAAATTCAGTCTGTTGTTAAATGTTTTGACAAGGCCACAGACTCATAGGATTACAGTTTGAGTGGTATAGACTGTGCGTTGAGTTATTGTCACAGATGCATGAAGCAGATATACAATATTCCAAATCCTGAAATACACAACAATATATTATGCAACCATTTATGTCGTAATATAAATGCAGTGATATGTGTATGGAATTAATACATATTTATCAACATATATTATTCATTGCCCAAAAAATTCCTAAATACTAGCGGAAATTGATTTCTGTGAATTAGCATTTGCTCTGTAAAGGTAAGCACTATTGTCCGCAAATGGAATTGACTCTGGCTTGGACACAGTCGAGCTTCTTGTAGAATTTACAATATCCCGTTGTTTGAGAATAGCTGAGTATTTAATTTAACGGGTGGATTAAATAAAGACATTTCCTACGTTTCCTCTGATAATTTATTCATATCCCAGAGGATGGATGTGGGAAGGAAAATAACAGAAGCTTGGTGTACTTGTACAAATGGGACGCAATCATTTCCGCTTTTACTGGTGTTATGTTCTGTTTTTTTCTTCTCACCTGTTTTTAGTCACTTAAGTGGATCCCAATTAAACTGTAGTGTTGTGTCAGCATCCTTGCACTACATGCGTAATGGATGAGGCACTGCATAATTGAATGTACTTAATGCTAACCTTTTACAGGGTAACTACATAGGTCATTCCACTGGCTGTATCTGGTGTAGGGCTTATTCAATTTAAAGTGTGACCTCTTTATTTTATATAATTACATTATCTTGAACCTCTTTGCAGAACATGTATCTGTCAAAATGAGGAAGACATAGGTCTGTGTAAATGAAAAGACAAAATACCCGAGGTAAGAGGATTTCCAATTGATCCTCTGTTGTTTCCTGACTGTATATGTCGTCTCAGATCAGTAAGTTATGTCAGACATAGGTCACGGAAACCTTTCTTGCCCTTGCTGTTATCCAGGCCAGCAGGCATCACATTGAGAGTCCTCACAGAACACTTTAGGTTTACTTGTGATATCACACACTGCGAGTGAAAAAGTGACTGTGTGGCCCCTGGAGGGGTGGGTCGGGGCCCCCGCTGTGTTGTTCTGTCTCCGTACAGGGACACTGAGGTCTTTATTGAATATTGAGGAGGTTTGAACATTGGCCCATGAGGTCTATCATGTTGGGATGCTTGTTTGTGAGTATATAATTAAAATTCTATGGATGTGATATGAAAAATCTACAGTATGGTTGCATATCAGAACATCCACATTTAATCCTAAATTAAGTTCTAAAACCAAGACAAGAGTATACAGTATATTGACCTGCAGTGTCTAAGTTGTTGTCCTCATTTCAATATATTTCAATACTCGTTTCAATACTGAATGAGACCTCTCAAACCAATGACTCTCACCATTAATGAAATACAAAAGAATACATTTCAACCAGCAGACATTTGGGCTTTCATGGAAATGCGGCAATTTTCTGGACTTCATAAAAACAACAACTGGAAGTCAGGCTGTCCCCGAGGTAATGACAGGTGTTGGTATCTCCTGGTAACATCCATAGCGACAGCTGCCATGGAGACCTGGCTGGGCGTTGGCCACACAGACAGTGCAGGGGAGGCTGACAGGTGGTGGAGAGGGAACCGTTGTCAACATCCCTATCATGAGTAGGATGGGGTTTCACCTCCAGGCAACTGGTCGGTCACTGATACACAATTCCCTTTGTTGGGATGTGGACTCTGTTTATCTATTTGCAATAAAACGGTGGTGGTTGCTTTGTTATAGTTCCTCACAAATACTGGAACAGTGTCCATACTGGTGATTCGAGGGTGACTCTCACAGTCACTTTCTCACTTTTTAGTTTGTGTGTGTGTGTGTGTGTGTGTTCAATGTCCAAGCCAAATAACACATCATTTACAGCATTGATGGAATTGCTTTCATTCTGACCCCTGTGAAGAATTCATACACTCATAAAAAAACGAATTTCACCAACATACACACACACACAAGCGTTCAAAAGTCTCACTCTTTAATCACACTCGATGAAGCACTCAGGAGCATAAAGCTGCATCACCCAGCACCAATTACCACGGGGGTGACATCACACATCCGGGTCAGTGATTCCCACAACAAGAACAAAAAGAAAGCTCGTCCTGGAATCCCTGTTCCCAATTACTCTACAGTGAGCTGCCCGGTGGACAATGCTGCAGGTGAGAAGTTGGATGGGGCCTCTGTTAAAGCCGAGACACAGTGGAACACAATGGAACACTGTGGCTGGCGATTTGGCCCTCACCCTGATCTTGTATCACCTGATGTTTCATATAAAGTATGACAAGTCACAATGCTGGAAATGACTATGCTAGTTTTACTACCTGTCCTGATCTGGCATCTCTCTCTATAACTTTTATTTAAATGACAGTGCATTGTCTTTATTCAATTTCAGATAACATAATGACCCATAAGGACATCAACTGTAACAAATGTTAAATAACAAACTGTTTCAAATCTGTTCTCCCCTTCAGTAATACATTCTATAGAGTTACATGGAAACAAAGAAGATGAATGTATGAGTTGCAATGCCACAGACCATCTGAGGGCAAAAAACATCAGAGCTCTCCATTGATCCCACATATGTGGCATGGGTCAAAATACAGCATGGGACATGTACTCCTGGGCCCATTGTAATTGTTTATGTTTCTGGGAAAACTTGCACCATGTTTTCAGTCCAATGGCCGCTCATCTCCGCAACAATGACCCCGCCCTCTCTGCATCCTGTGCGCTCAATGCAACATGCATGTGATCTAATATTCCAGATCTATCGCCACTGGTTTGAGGGCACTGGAACCAGAGGACCATAATTAGTCTACTGTACAATATAATGGAATGTTTCCTTTCCACAAAGAGTGGTTAAAAAATCTATATGGTATAAAGTGTTCTCCTGAAAAATGTAAAACAATGTTGATCTGCAAACCGAAACAGACTATATGACTGACTGACTATTCACTCCAAAGACCAATCCTGAAATGGATCTGATAGGGGCATAGCGGGTGATGGTTCGATTTGACCCCAGCAGCCAAGGATTCAATGTCACAACCTCTGTGGCTCTTCTGTGGTTGGATGTTTACACTCAGTTCACAACCAATTACAGAGGGACCCTTCTGCACACAATGAGCAATTGATATGCCTCGGGGCCATGTGAAGATGACTTAGTGGGTCAAATGGAGCCTGCAGACATGGCAGTCAATGAGAGAGAAACAGGGGGAAAGAGAGAGGAGATAGAGAGGGAAAGACTGAGGTAGCAAAACATTAAAAAAATAAAAAGATAAGAGAAAGAAAGATAGAGGGGGAGAGAGCCCGAGAGAGGCAGAGAGTGAGCGAGACAGCAATGGAAAGAGAGAGGGAACAAGAGAGAGAGAATGATAGTAAGAGGTAGATAGGGAACAAGAGAGAGCGGAAGATGCACTGGTGAACACACACTTGAGGGGAACTTACAGAAAGTGGAAACAGATGGGCTGAAAATAAACCATCTGAAATATTTAACTTACTGACCCAGAAACAGCCCCAGTGTAATCATATCTGTGCTCCAACAGAAGAGACTGCAATGGCACAGCCATGATATCAAATCAAATCAAACGTTATTTGTCGCATGCGCCGAATACAACAAGCATAGACCTTATCGTGAAATGCTTACTTACAAGCCCTTAACCAACAGTGCAGTTCAGGAAGAGTTAAGACAAAAATATTGACCAAATAAATGAATGTAATTTTTTTTTACAAAGTAACACAATAACAAGGCTATACACAGGGGGTACAGGTTAGAGGTAATTTGTACATGTAGGTATGGGTGAAGTGACCATGCATAGATAATAAACAGCGAGTAGCAGCAGTGTACAAAACAAATGGAGGGTGGGGCCATTTGTCCGGTGGCCATTTGATTAATTGTTCATCAGTCCTATGGCTTGGGGGTAGAAGCTGTTAAGGAGCCTTTTGGTCCTAGTGTCACGCCCTGAACATAGAGAGCCTTTTTATTCTTTATTTTGGTTAGGTCGGGGTGTGACTAGGGTGGGTAATCTAGGTTGTTTATTTATATGTTGGCCTGGTATGGTTCCCAATCAGAGGCAGCTGTTTTTCATTGTCTCTAATTGGGGATCATATTTAGGCAGCCATTTCCCCACTGTGTTTTGTGGGATCTTGTTTTTGTGTAGTTGCCTGTGAGCACTTCATTGACATCACGTTTCATTTGTTCTTTATTGTTTTGTGCGTTTCACTTCAATAAATATGTGGAACCCATATCACGCTGCGCTTTGGTCCGAATGTTCTTACGACAATCGTGACACCTAGACTTGGCACTCCGGTACTGCTTGCTGTGCGATAGCAGTGAAAACAAGTCTCCGACTTGGGTGACTGGAGTCCCTGACCATTTTATAGGCTTTCCTCTGACACCGCCTATTATATAGGTCCTGGATTGCAGGAAGCTTTTCCCCAGTGATGTACTTGGCTGTTCGCACTACCCTCGGTCAGATGCCGAGCAGTTGCCATACCAGGCGGTGATGCAACCGGTCAGGATGCTCTCGATGGCACAGCTGTAGAACTTTTTGATGATCGGGGGACCCATGCCAAATCTTTTCAGTCTCCTGAGGGGGATTTGTTGTGCCCTCTTCGCGACTGTCTTGGTGTGTTTGGACCATGATAGGTTGTTGGTGATGTGGACACCAAGGAACTTGAAACTCTCGACCCGCTCCACTACAGCCCCGTTGATGTTAATGGGGGCCTGTTCGGTCCGCCTTTTTCTGTAGTCCACAATCAGCTCCTTGTCTTGCTCACATTGAGGGAGAGGTTGTTGTCCTGGCACGACAAAGCCAGTTCTCTGTCCTCCTCCCTACAGGCAATCTCATCATTGTCTATGATCAGGCCCACCACTGTTGTGTCGTCAGCAAACTTAATGATGGCATTGGTGTCGTATTTGGAGGCGTGGGTGAACAGGGAGTACAGGAGGGGACTAAGTACACACCCCTGAGGGGCCCCAGTGTTGAGGATCAGTGTGGCAGACATGTTGTTGCCTACCCTTACCACCTGGGGGCGGCCCACCAGTAAGTCCAGGATCCAGTTGCAGAGGGAGGTGTTTAGTCCCAGGGACCTTAACTTAGTGATGAGCTTCGTGTAAACACCAATGGACCATGTAGCCATCATACCGCTCAGAAAGGAGATGTGTTCTGTCTCCTAGAGATGAACATACTTTTTTTAGAAAGATACACTGCTTCTTTATGCAACCGCTTTGTTACATTTCTTTTTAACGTTACAGAAATCGCACACTATTCAATATGCTGAGACGGCGCTCAGATATAAGCTACATTTCTCCGTAATGTTGGAGTCAACAGAAACACAGATTTAAGCATAAATATTCCCTTACCTTCGATGGTCTTCGTTCAGAATGTTCTGGAAGGGTTCATACTTACCCAATACATCGTTTGGTTTCAAGTCTTGCGTCTTTGTATTAGCTACTGCTAATAACATCAGCTGAAATGCACCCAAAATGTCCTCTGGTCCGGAAAAGTTGCGCATCAAAACTTCAAAATTACATATTATATGTCGACTAAACAGGTCAAACTAAGTGCAGAAGCAAGCTTTATGATGTTTTTAACACACAAAACAAATTTCAATTCAACCGGGCATCGTTTGCTCTTCCCAGGAGTGCTGGAACAAAAGGAATGGCTGTGACCAATTCGCGCCCTAACGCACAGGTTTTTTCTCGCGGCACTTACTCAAATCACTCCCATAGGGTCAATTCTCGCGCGATTTGAACGATTAAACGCTCTACAGAATGAGGACATCTAGTGGAAGAGATGGAAAGTGTCCTCAGATCCATAAGTGGTTGGGAAGGGTGGGAGCGATGACGTCAAAGTTGCTCCAACTTTCATGACCACAAAACTAGTTTGGAAGAATGCATGCCCTGTGAGTTCTGCTATACTTACAGACATAATTCTAACGGTTTTAGAAGCTTTAGAGTGTTTTCTATCCAATAATAATTATTATATGCATATATTAGCAATTTTTGACAGATTTATTTTTCAGTTTACTAGGGGTACCCAATTTCTCCAAAGGGGGCGTAAATCTGCCATGTCCTTAACGAAAAGTGCTAATCAATCCCAGAACAACAGCAAAGGACCTTGTAAAGATGCTGGAGGAAACAGGTACAAAAGTATCTATATCCCCAGTAAAACAAGTTCTATATCGACATAACCTGAAAGGCCACTCAGCAAGGAAGAAGCCACTGCTCCAAAACCGCCATAAAAAAGCCGGACTACGTTTTGCAACTGCACATGGGGACAACGATCGTACTTGGAGAAATGTCCTCTGGTCTGATGAAACAAAAATAGTACTGTTTAGCCATAATGACACTCGTTATGTTTGGAGGAAAAAGGGGGAGGCTTGCAAGCCGAAGAACACCATCCCAACCGTGAAGCACGGGATTGGCAGCAACATGTTATGGGGTTGCTTTGCTGCAGGAGGGACTGGTGCACTTCACAAAATAGATGCGTCATGAGGTAGGAAAATAATGTGGATATTTTGAAGCAACATCTCAAGACATCAGTCAGGAAGTTAAAGCTTGGTCGCAAATTGGTCTTCCAAATGGACAATGACCCCAAGCATACTTCCAAAGTTGTGGCAAAATGGCTTAAGGACAACAAAGTTAAGGTATTGGAGTGGCCATCACAAAGCCCTGACCTCAATCCTATAGAAAATGTGTGGGCAGAACTGAAAAAGCGTGTTCGAGCAAGGAGGCCTACAAACCTGACTCAGTTACACCAGCTCTGTCAGGAGGAATGGGCCAAAATTGACCCAACTTATTGTGGGAAGCTTGTGGAAGGCTACCTGAAAAGTTTGACTCAAGTTAAACAATTTAAAGGCAATGCTACCAAATACTAATTGAGTGTATGTAAAATTCTGAACCATTGGGAATGTGATAAAGAAATAAAAGCTGAAATAAATCATTCTCTCTACTATAATATCCTGAAATTTCACATTCTTAAAATAAAGTGGTGATCCTAACTGACCTAAGACAGGGAATTTTTACTCGGATTAAAAGTCAGGAATTGTGAAAAACTGAGTTTAAATGTATTTGATGTATGTAAATTTCCGACTTCATCTGTGCATCTCGTGTTTGAGCTGTTGAATTGCGACTCAACTTTGTCTCTATACTAAACACTAGGCTTGTTTGATTGCCTCACGGAGGGAACACCTACACTGTTTGTGTTCGGTCATATTTCCAGTCGCCTTGCCATGATTAAATCCGGTGGTACGTGCTTTCAGCTTTGCGTGAATGCTGCCATCAATCCACAGTTTCTGGTTAGGGAAGGTTTAGTCACAGTGGGTACAACATCTCCGATACACTTCCTTATAAACCCGCTCACCGAGTCAGCGTATACGTCAATGTTATTATCTGAGGCTACCCGGAACATATCCCAGTCCACGTGATCAAAGCAATCTTGAAGTGTGGAATCCAATTGGTCAGACCAGCATAGGATAGACCTAAGCACGGGCGCTTCCTGTTTAAGTTTCTGCCTAAATCAGGGGAGCAACAAGATGGAATCATGGTCAGATTTGCCAAAAGGAGTTTGCATAAAGTCCAGTGAAGTTCCTTGATGGCAGTCTTGGTATCTGCTTGCGGAGGGATATACACGGCTGTGATGATAACTGAGGAGAGTTCTCTTGGGAGATAACACGGTCAGAATTTGATTGTGAGGAATTCTAGGTCAGGTGAACAAAAGGACTTGAGTTCCTGTATGTTGTTCCAATTACACCATGAGTCGTTAATCATGAAACATACACCCCCGCGCTTCTTCTTTCCGGAAAGATGTTTATTCCTGTCGGCGCGATGCACTGAAAATCCTATTGGCTGTATGGACTCCGACAGCATGTCCCCAGCTAACCATGTTTCCGTGAAACAGAGTATGTTACAATCCTGGATATCTCCTTGGAAAGCAACTCTTGCCCAGATTTCGTTGACTTTGTTAACTAGGGACTGGACAATAGCGAGTAATATACTCTGGAGCGGTGGGTGGTGTGTGCACATCCGAAGCCTCACTAGAAGACCGTTCCAGCACCCTCTCCTCCAGCAACATTGTTTTGGGTCGGCCTCTGGAATCAGTTCAAATGACTTATGAGGTGCAGACAAAGGAACCGCTTTGGGAAAGTCATATTCCTGGTCGTAGTGCTGGTAAGTTGACGTCTGTCTGATATCCAATAGTTCTCCCCAGTTGTATGTACTATCACTTAAGGGTTTTCTGGGCTAACAATGTAATAAATAATACATAAAAAAAATGTATACTGCACAGTTTCCTAAGGACTAGAAGCAAAGCTGCCCTCTCTATTGGCGCCATCTTGAATTGTGATGGTGAAAATGTTGGAGAAGACCTGGTGATTGGAATGGACCGTTGTCCCTTTCTACCTCAATCTCCATGTCCATATTCAGCATTGAGATTGGCCTATAACCCCAGCCCTGTTGCCATTAACATTTTAGAGTTCCAACTGAGCAATGGGGATGCTGCACAACACCATCAATATTAATGTTCTGTGGCTAAACCGGCTTTGGAAGAACTTTCTCCCACATTAATATTGATGCTGTTGCCAGATATTGGAGTTGGGCTCTCTTTAAGGATTTATAGCAGGAACAGTGGATGCACACTCCTCCTGAGGGGCAATGCCATTTTGGATCCGTACCTCGATGATGCAGACAATTTCTCTCTGTTCGTAGCAATTTCGTAGCAATTTCCGTGGGAGAGGGGTGACTTCTGTACACCCTTGATGAGATCTGAGGAGAGAGGGTTGCCTTGACGCAGATCCAATTCCCTTCCAATGCTGCATGGCCGGGATGATTGTTATGGAAAAATGAGCTTTCCATTTCAAGGGATCTGGGAATGTCAAATGGGTTTGTTGATTCTGGAATACGGGGTATTGCTTTTGGGACATCTTCACAAACAGTCCACTGTTTAGCCACACACACTGACTCCCATATCACATTCATTATAAGTTTCGAAGATGCATTGCTTTACATATCAAGTGTCAAGTGGACTTACTTATAAAGCGTTCCAGGCCTGGATATTTTGTCATGCATTCTGTGATAAATTGACTTTGTCGAAAACCCAGTATAAATAAAACGGATGTGAATGACCTTGACATTGTTGCCTGTTAAATTTTTTTTTTTTGACTGTTAAATTTAGTGACAGAGCCATTATTGGTCATGATTTTGGGGGTCTCCTTCTGAATCTTATGTACCTACTAGCACTTTATGAATCCATCTTTCCATCATGCACAAACATTTCTAACTAGGCAACACAAATTGCTTATCATACACTACATGTCCAAAAGAACTGTACACCTACTTGTCGAACATCTCATTCCAAAATCATGGGCATTTATATGGAGTTGGTCCCCCCTCTTCTGGGAAGGCTTTCCACTAGATGTTGGAACATTGCTGCGGGGACTTGCTTCCATTCAGCCACAAGAGCATTAGTGAGGTTGGGCACTGATGTTGGGCGATTAGGCCATCCTCGCAGTTGGTGTTCCAATTCATTCCAAAAGTGTTTGATGGGGTTCACGACAAACCGATCTCGACAAACCGTTTCTACATGGACTTCACTTTGTGCACAAGAGCAGTGTCATGCTGAAACAGGAAAGGGCCTTTCCCAAACTGTTGCCACAAAGTTGGAAGCATAGAATTGTCTAGAATGTCATTGTATGCAGTAGCGTTAAGATTTCCCTTCATTGGAACTAAGGGGCTTGGCCCGAAACATGAAAAACAGCCCCAGACCATTATTCCTCCACCAAACTTTACAGTTGACACTATGCATTCGGGCAGGTAGTGTCCTCCTGGCATCCGCCAAACACAGATTAGTCCGTCGGACTGCCAGATGGTGAAGTGTAATTCATCACTTCAGAGAACGCGTTTCCACTGCTCCAGAGCCAAATGGTGGCAAGCTTTACACCACTCCAGCCGATGCTTGGCATTGCGCATGGTGATCTTAGGCTTGTGTGCGATTTTTTGAGCCATGGAAATCTATTTCATGAAGCTCCCGACAAACAGTTTTTGTGCTGACATTGCTTCCAGTGGCAGTTTGGAACTCGGTAGTGAGCGTTGCAACCGAGGTCAGGCGATTTTTACATGATACGTGCTTTAGCACTCGGCGGTCCCGTTCCTATGACGGTGCCACTTTGAAAGTCACTGAGCTCTACTGTAAGGCCATTCTTCTGCCAATGTTTGTCTATGGAGATCGCATGACTATGTGCTCGATTTTAAACACCTGTCAGGAATGGGTGTGGCTGAAATAGCCGAATCCACTAATAGTGTACATTAAACTTCTGAATTTGCATCGACCATATATAGAACAAAATGTGTCAATAATGAAAACCATGTCTTGGCTCAGACTCCCAAAGAACATTTTACTGACAAAATCCATATACAGTGGGGCAAAAAAGTATTTAGTCAGCCACCAATTGTGCAAGTTCTCCCACTTAAAAAGATGAGAGAGGCCTGTAATATTCATCATAGGTGCACTTCAACTATGACAGACAAAATGAGAAAGAAAAATCCAGAAAATCACATTGTAGGATTTTTAATAAATGTATTTGCAAAATATGGTGGAAAATAAGTATTTGGTCAATAACAAAAGTTTATCTCAATACTTTGTTATATACCCTTTGTTGGCAATGACAGAGGTCAAACGTTTTCTGTAAGTCTTCACAAGGTTTTCACACACTGTTGCTGGTATTTTGGCCCTTTCCTCCATGCAGATCTCCTCTAGAGCAGTGATGTTTTGGGGCTGTTGCTGGGCAACACGGACTTTCAACTCCCTCCAAAGATTTTCTATGGGGTTGAGATCTGGAGACTGGCTAGTTCACTCCAGGACCTTGAAATGCTTCTTACGAAGCCACTCCTTCGTTGCCCGGGCAGTGTGTTTGGGATCATTGTCATGCTGAAAGACCCAGCCACGTTTCATCTTCAATGCCCTTACTGATGGAAGGAGGTTTTCACTCAAAATCTCACGATACATGACCCCATTCATTCTTTTCTTTACACGGATCAGTCGTCCTGGTCCCTTTGCAGAAAAACAGCCCCAAAGCATGATGTTTCCACCCCCATGCTTCACAGTAGGTATGGTGTTCTTTGGATGCAACTCAGCATTCTTTGTCCTCCAAACACGACAAGTTGAGTTTTTACCAGAAAGTTCTATTTTGGTTTCATCTGACCATATGACATTCTCCCAATCTTCTTCTGGATCATCATTTTCACCCCACGGGGTGAGATCTTGCGTGGAGCCCAAGATAGAGGGAGATTATCAGTGGTCTTGTATGTCTTCCATTTCCTAATAATTGCTCACACAGTTGATTTCTTCAAAACAAGCTGCTTACCTATTGCAGATTCAGTCTTCCCAGCCTGGTGCAGGTCTACAATTTTGTTTCTGGTGTCCTTTGACAGCTCTTTGGTCTTGGCCATAGTGGAGTTTGGAGTGTGACTGTTTGAGGTTGTGGACAGGTGTCTTTTATACTGATAACAAGTTCAAACAGGTGCCATTAATATAGGTAACGAGTGGAGGACAGAGGAGCCTCTTAAAGAAGAAGTTACAGGTCTGTGAGAGCCAGAAATCTTGCTTGTTTGTAGGTGACCAAATACTTATTTTCCACCATAATTTGCAAATAAATGTATTAAAAATCCTACAATATGATTTTCTGGATTTTTTTCTTCTCATTTTGTCTGTCATAGTTGAAGTGTACCTATGA
Organism: Oncorhynchus clarkii lewisi; assembly: GCF_045791955.1. NCBI lineage: Eukaryota > Metazoa > Chordata > Actinopteri > Salmoniformes > Salmonidae > Oncorhynchus > Oncorhynchus clarkii. The sequence goes on from NC_092148.1 coordinate 26,317,058, forward strand.
TGAAAATTACAGGCCTCTCTCATATTTTTAAGTGGGAGAACTTGCACAATTGGTGGCTGACTAAATACAGTGGGACAAAAAAGTATCTCTGACATGGGTCGCCAATACAGCTGTCCAGCTAAAATCCCCCTCTCTCCATCCCCCTCCTTCCCTCCATCCCCCTCCCTCCATCCCTCTCTCCCCCCCTTCAACCCATCTAGCTTTTGCGTGCGAGCTAGTAAGTGGGACCTCTTAGGGGACAAAGAGTGACCTCAATTCAATCTGATGTCTCGCCTATCGATCTTTTCCGATGGCGGCCTGGGCTGCCATATCCCCCGGAGACAGACAGCTTGGCCGTCCTTGTAATGGCTGACGTTCACGTTTAAAAACCTCTGGCCTGTTTATCAAGCACAAGCCCCCATATCCCTCCCCCATCCCCCGAAATATAAATTACACAGGATGAATTGGAATACAAACCCCCCAACCCGCCAGCCTTGTTTTACAGATTTTCCTCACATGCATTACTCATCTGCGGAACCTTTTTCAAAATGTGAAGTGTTTGTCAATACAGATTGAGGAGTTGTCTGGGTTAAATGCATGTGACTGGTGCCTGTGTGTGTCATCTCCAGAGGTACCTGTGTGTTTTAGGAGGCGATGGGACCTGGAACAATTACTGTCAGGCTACGAGTGACGTATCGGCAGGGTTATTGTATTTATCATCCCAACCTCTGACTTGAGCCTTGATTGGTGAGGCCTAACCTCCAGATTGCTTAGATGCATGCAGGTATTTTCAAGATGCATGCAGGTAGTTCCAATATTGGTTTATTCAATGAAATACTTCTATGTTCACACATGGGGAAGTACTATACAACCTCGAATTTGATGTTTGACTCCACCTACTGATTCAAATGTCTATGTGGTCATGTTTTGATGGTATGTGTAGGTTGAAATGTTCTCTGCGAAAAGGCAGGTGTGCAAAACGGAAGGCAAGAGTAATGATTTCCAAGCCATTCAAAGCAGCCATGCCAGTGTTTGATTTACCCTTACCCCCCAGTAGTGTACACACACACACACACACACACACACACACACACACACACACACACACACACACACACACACACACACACACATACACACACACACACACACACACACACACACACACACATATACACACACATATACACACACACACACACCTACCTTTGGGCCACATGTGTTTTTTATATTCATACCAAGGGAGGGAAAAAAAAGTGTGCTTCCAAAATGGGGGTTGAGGGGTCATGGTGTTTGGCCAGGAGTGACAGCTCTGAAATGAAGGCATAAGTCACTCTCCTACTCACCACACGCACCATTCTGGGATAGTGTGAGAGGGGAGGGGAACAGAACAAGGCTATGAAGGGTAGGGTACTGTGGAGGGAGAAGGCTGTAAGGCAGTTGGTGGGAGGGAGGTGGGGTGTAAAGGGCACAAGGTTACAGTGTGGGGTAGTGGTGTGTGATGGGAGGAGTGGGCGGGGGGAGAATGACTGAATATAAAGCATGTCTTTAGGGAGGCAGAGGACCTGTGAGCTCTTCTCTCTTACCTTTATCAGGCTGACACAGAGCTGCCACTCCGAGTGAAGGACCACAGATGTTGTTTACACATACAGTACCCACCCACCAAGCCACTCTCTCACACACACACACACACACACACACACACACACACACACCACCTTGAACTGAAGGGTCAAAGACCATGTGTGCACTTTCTCTTGATTCTCTCTCTCTCTCTTTTTCTCTCTTTTTCTCCCTGACTCAAACACACACATACATCATTAAGTGAGAGGTCAGAGTGTTTGTTTACACTCTATCTCTCACACGAACAGCAGGGGTGTATCAACATTTGGGCTGCACCCTGCAGTGAGAGTTGGGGAGTCCCCCACTTTGTTTCTCACTGATTGGTTAAGACTATTGATTTGTTTCATGCCTCTGTACCCCATCATATCCAAACAACTCGAGATAAACACACTGTCCACACTGAGTGACTACTACTCATGGCCAATGGACTGCACTACATGGAATTACCCATATGACTTGAGCCATCTGTCATAAGCTTGGTCTAAAATGGCCACTTGAATTCATATTGACTTGGTGTATCACCTGATTTCAGCCTGTTCTTTGGTAAAAAGATCATTTAGTTGTATTATGTTGTAGTCATAATGACAGAATATGCCATGGTGTTTGAAGTGAATATACTTTTGATAGTCTACTTAAACATCTAAAATGTTAGTCATGGTTATGACTGGTTATGACATCTGTAAGTCATGTTTTAACAGCATTAGGCAGGCAATACATTCATAGAGTAGGATGTTAGCTGGTTCGCATAGGTCTTACAAGTGGTTGAGATCATAGCAACACAAGACGGAGAAATAACTGTGAACAACATATGTTTATTTCAATTAATGGATCCATAATTTCCAAACAAAAATAGAGAGAAAAAAACAACTCTTATAGAAATATTCTGTGAACTAATTCATCAACAGACAGTCCTGCTCTCCAAGGTCCCAATGGCTTTCAAATCCCAATAATTGTTGCTGATACCACAGTGCCACGTTAAAAAACAGACTGGTCGTCCAACAATCAGTGTTGCCTTACAGCCGTCATCAATTGATGGTAACTCAAACACATAATAATATCTATGCTACATCACATTAGATGACCATTGTAACTTTAATGGAGGTTTGGAGGTTAGTGATACAATGTACTAGTATGCTGCTTGAATGACAATTGAATTGAGGTGGTCTCTACCTCTACATGACAATGTCATGTGGAGGACATATTGCCTGTCATAACAGGTAACTTCAGATTATGGCACAGTCATAAAATAAATGCTCAGTGACAAAATCTTGTTCTAAGGCAAGTACAACTAGAGTTTTCAAATGCGTATTGATCCAGGCTCCATAACAATTTACATTTTCCACAAAAACATCAAATGTGATTGTGACATGAAACTAACTGGCATTAACTGGCATGTGTTATGTCATTTCTATGACAGCATTATGTAGATGTTATGAAGGGATACTTGTATGATATTCCGCTTTGAAACAGTGGCAGAAGTACACTGACCATTACCAGTTAGTGGCCCTGTAGTTTTGACCTCAAAATGGCAGCTGAGGAAGAATCTACCAGTGCTGTGTTTATGATGGGAGTAGGTCGAGTGTGGGTTCTGGATAGTTTCACATTGCAAGTGCCTATTTTTATTTTTTTTATTTGCAACTTCCCACACCCTCTGACATCAAATTATAGACAAAACAAAAGGTATTTTAGTCACCACTACCACAAAGACAATCCAAACAATTAATATCCATGTTCCACTTTGATACAGGCTGTTGATAGGTGTTTTGCCCTGGGTGAGGCGTGATTCTCTGTTTCCTAGTGGCATGTCTGTCCTGTCCTGTCTGTCCTGTCTGTCCTGTCTCCCCATCCTGAACCTGAGCTAGTCTCAACATACCCCTTAAAGTGGATGTCTATGAGTCAATGACATACATATGGACACAATCATGAATTTCTCTCATTATAAACAGTGCTAATACACACACACACACGCACAATAAATGTCTTCTGAAAATTCCAAGGAAATTTGGCATTCATTTTTTAATGGCTTCTGGTTTATTAAAAAATAATTGGTTGATGAAGAACCTTTGGCCTGGCTCTCTCGGTCAAGCAGTTCTATCGGCAAAGGCCTTGCTCTAAATCGCCAGACAGTGGAGATTCTTGGACACGTGTCCTTTAGATGCAAGCATAGTGCCAACAATAGAATGACTGCGTCGCCAGTAGCCGCAACCGCTTCGAGTCCAAGACTGACAAAATTGCCTTTAACGGCGTGAGTCCTACAGAGCTGCAGGAGAAAAACCCTTCTGCCAACCGGCCCGTCTAGTGCCACCTCACAAACGTGGCGTTGGCGAAGTAGGAGGGGCCATGGCAGCCACCAAGTCTCTCTATTGGCTGTGGTCCCCTGGAGAAGAGGCGTGTGAATGGGGGAGGGGTGTGGTGAGATAGTCAGGTGGTCGGTCTGCTTTTTGCTGGAACGGTGGTGGTCTTCCAGGGGATGGATGGAGGAGATAAACAGAGGGATTGAGGGATGGTCGATGAAGGCTGGATGAAGAGCTGAATACGCAGCGACTCGTCTTCCTCAGGGCCCGTTCTCGTTGTAGTGGAGGGAGATGGGGCGGTCGCGCTGCACAGGCATGTAGGGCCAGTTGTAGCTGGAGCCGGAGAGGAGCATGTCGCGCAGCAGCGTCTCGATGGGCGTCTTGCCCACCAGGCGCACAAAGAAGAGTTGCTCGATGACGGGCGAGGAGACGATGCGGAGGGAGGGCAGCCGCAGGAGCAGGCGGCCGAAGCGGTTGGGCTGGCTGGGGTACTGGTTCCTCACATATTCCTCCAGGGCACACTGGGACTTCTCCTGGATGCTCTCCACGTGGGCCACATCCGACAGGCCCATGGCATCTGAGAAGGGGAGGAGAAGATTAGGCGTTGATGAGTTTCTGGTTCATTATGGTTTTGATGAGTTGACCTAACACTGAATTGCAATGTGAATTTGTGTCCAGCTACGTACATACATTAGAGCTGAAATGTCAGTATTCTTATGTAAATATGTAATTCAATGTAGTGGAATACAATTCCATTTGCCTTCAGTTGTGGGTCGAGGTTTTGTCCATGCTCTCACACCTCCCCTAGCACCGGTCCCTGGTGTGAGTCTCACACCTCCCCTAGCAGCGGTCCCTGGTGTGAGTCTCACACCTTCCCTAGCACTAGTCCCTGGTGTGAGTCTCACACCTCCCCTAGCACCAGTCCCTGGTGTGAATCTCACACCTCCCCTAGCACCAGTCCCTGGTGTGAGTCTCACGCCTCCCCTAGCACCAGTCCCTGGTGTGAGTCTCACACCTCCCCTAGCACCAGTCCCTGGTGTGAGTCTCACACCACACAGAGAGTGTGTTGACTGTGTGTGATACTTTTCACACCCTTCGAGCTCGGTGGTTATGGGGTCAGAGGTGGGTGAACTCAAAACAAAGTCCCATTTAGTGTACTGCACGGTGCTGTGCTGTACTGCACGGTACCGTACTGCACATTCAGTACTACTGTGCCCGTGTTTCTGTCCCCAGTATGAACCTTGTTTAAAGGCTGCATTGAACAGTGAGGGTAATTTTCTCCCAAGTGCTTTACTCTAGTGTGCAGCAGAAGCACTGGGACAGGATCTTTTACCCACCACCCAGCACGTTAGTCCCTTTGTCACAGTACCCTTTAATCGGCCCCCTGTGCAATATTGGTCCTGCTGAGCATCAGTTCCGCATAACAAAAGATTAATATGCCTCATATTTTTGTCACATAGGGCCCCCCAGGGGGAGTATAACTGCAAATTCTGACACATTTCCCACTTTGAGGGCAGGTGTGTAGTTTTTTTTTAGCTATCTGCAATTTTAGGGTCTGTGTGAGGCATCAGTGGCTGAGAAAGCAAGGGCTGTCTGTGTGACTGAACCCTCGCATGCAACTCCGACACCTCCGCAGGCATCCTTTACAGGCACCACTTCCCTTTGTCTGGCTCCCTGAGCACACACAGCCACACTCTGGGGATGAAGATGGTGGCAGTGGTAAGATGGCCGCTCTTTGATTCGGGGTGATGGAACTGGGATATAGGGTGGAATGTCTGTGGGCGGAGGTGAGAAGGGGTATTGAGAGTTTGTCTGTCCTTGTTAGCTCATGCAGGCAGGTCTCAATGGGGGGGGCCTGGTCAACGACTGGTCTGTCTATCTCATTGTGTGTACGTGCATGTGTGTTGGCTGGAGTTGTGGGACGGATCACATGGATGCTCAGGGCTACAGGGGTTATGTAGGTCAGGGCCTGGGCTGTGGCGAATCCCTCTTGTCGCTGCAACCCACCATGAATAATTCAAGCACAGTGGTGGGGGCAGGGGTGAGAGGGCTGGGGTTTGGAGAGGAGGAAAGGGGAGGGGCTGCCTGACTGGTTTCAATAATAGATGGAAGCGTGAAGGAGAGGAGGGTGATGAAATAAATTAGGAGAGCAAAGGGGTTCTTCAGCCATCCAAATTGAAGACTGCGGGCATAGTTATTCTGACAAGCAGTGTGACGGAGACAAGGAAAAGGGTGATCGACAGGAAACAAAAAGCAAGACCTCAGAGTTGGGTTCTCTCACACTCATACCCCCTGGGTCATAAACAATGAGTCCTCCACACATCTCAATCCCAGATCTGACAGCATTCTGGGTGGTGTAGAATAACCATAACTTTCTACTGTGCCTCATACAGTGGCAAAAGTGGTTTATCAAAGCAATAAGCAAACTATTGTTTTTATATTGCTATTTCACCAATATCTACGCTTCTTTATCTCATAAGTAGTCTATCCATGATAATATTTGTATGGTATCCATACATTATTGATACATTGTTTACAAAGGCATTGTTAACCACTTGGTTGTTAACCACATGCTGTATTGCAGACTCTATACGTCTACTAACTTATCTGGAGTGACCACTATTAGCTATATGTGTAGTTCCGCACAAAATACAACACAAACTATCCTACAGATAGACATAAACAAAGACATATAGAAACAGAAACCACTAAAGTCAACGCCACTCACCGGAAGTGAAGAGCACGATGGATTTGAGGCAGGAGTACTCAGCCGTGTCCACCTGCAGAACCTTCAGTTTCTCCACCTGCTCCTGGAACACCCGGATGTGGTCCATGAACGCCACCACGCGCTCCGCAGACATGGGCGATGCGTGCAGGCCAGCCGCCGCCAGCAGGGGCGCCACGTGCAGCGGCATGGAGCACTGGGCCGCGTTCAGCACAAACAGCTCACTCCATGACATGCGCAGGAGCGCCACCTAGGGCACGGGAGGAATGATGGTAGAATTGGTTAGTTCAGAGTAGACAGAGGGTGGTTCTGGGAAACAGGGATAACAGTGTTTATCTTCCTTATGCAGATGATTGAGTATGGCAAGTGTTAGTGATATGCTCCAACTTAAAGGCTGCTGAACCCACAATTGAACCTTTACATGACGTACCAAATGCAGACAGACCCATAAGGGACTACCCAAATAAAGTGACCATACCACATCTCTATAAGCATTCATAATTTATATTTTCTAGTCAGGCATAACAAAACATTTAGTCAGGCATAGTTTCTAGCCAGGAATCAGGGTGGTCCTCCTCACCTGGTCCATGAGCTGAAGGTCAGGGAAGAAGGGGATGTTCTTGGCCCACTCCACAGCGCTGAAGAGCAGCCGTGCGGCCAGCTCGCAGATGTTCTCGATGCCCATCAAATTGTTTCCCTGCATGCACTGGGACCCGTAGCGGGATGTGGGGTAGGGCTCGGCGCGCAGCAGCAGAGAGATGAATCCTGATAGGTAGGGCTGCCCATTGTAAGGGTCGCTGCCATTGGTCAGGTACTGACCCGGGCTAGACTGGGAGTTGGACATGCGGCCTCTCTGGACAGCTGAGGGAGAGAGAGAAAGAAAGAAAGGGTTTAGAGAATAAGAAGATATGGCATTTGAATTTTATGAGCAAAATACATTTGCCCTCTTTTGACATTTCATAAGCGAATACACAAGTGCTAGAAGCTAATTGTTTGGCGTGGTGCAGGTACAGTAGGAGCTAACTTGGTTAGACTACTGCACCTTTCGTTCATTCATGTGGCTGCACCCTATTAGATTTTATTTCAATCCAGGCTGGCACAGTTACAGTAACATTTAGGACCTGAAGCTTCTCTGTCATCACGTCGTCATTACTGCATCCAGCACTAACCGGCTTGATTTAGTAGGCTGCAATTACCACCGTGTCATAAAGCACCATCTAGAGGCACTCAGACGAGTCTGCTCTTTCTCAATGGGAATATATAGGGCCAAATCACACTGGGGCTAGCAGCTAAAAGACATGTCATGGCGGGTGCCTGGGGAGAGGAGGAAGGAGGGTGGAGGTTGGAGGTGGGGGGCGCAAAGTGTGGAGAAACGGGGGGGTAATTTCTGCGGCTCTAAATGTGTCGGCACTCTGTCTCCTGACCGGCAGACCCCGGTGCCGTGCATCAGTGAGTAATGGCAACCAGCAGCCAGTAAAGACACTACGGTTCTTTACACCTCTGCCCCCCCCCCCCCCCCCCCCCCCCCCACTGCCAAATGGCTCAGCCGAAGAGGAAGAGGGCACGCAGAGGCTAAGCACACATCCCCACCCCCGCCGAACTATGATGTGGCGGCTCAAAGCCCATTTGGAAAACACCTGTTCAGTCATCCCCGCTGTCTGACTAATAACTCCATCTACAGTTACAGAACGAGGGAGAGAGAGGGGAGAGCACGAGAAGGGGAAGGGAAGGGAAGGGAAGGGAAGGGGAAAGAGAGGTGATGAGGGAAGGCAGAGGTAGTGACAGAATGAGTGATAGAAAAGGTTAACAGAGAGAAGAGCAAGAGAAAATAGTGTAGGAGAGAGGGGCGAGAGAGAGAGAGAGAGAGGGAGAGAGAGAGAGAGAGAGAGAGGGAGAGAGAGAGAGAGAGAGAGAGAGAGAGAGAGAGAGACAGAGACAGAGACAGAGAGAGAGGGAGAGAGAGAGAGAGAGAGAGAGAGAGAGAGAGAGAGAGAGAGAGAGAGAGAGAGAGAGAGAGAGAGAGAGAGAGAGAGAGAGAGAGAGAGAGAGAGAGAGAGAGAGAGAGAGAGAGAGAGAGAGAGAGAGAGAAAGAGAGAGAGAGAGAGAGAGAGAGAGAGAGAGAGAGAGGAGGGCTAGGGTTTGGAAAATACTTTGAAACTCAGCATCACCTGTCCTTCGACACAACAGCTGTGGAAATTGAACACACTACAGTGTATCAAAGAGGACAGGTCAAATCACTCAAGAATATAGTAAGTCAATAGATTCGTCCATAGAATTTCAAGACTGTTGACTGATTAGAAAAACGTTTGGGTTTGTGACCAAAAAATATTGGTCTCCCTTGAACTCAAGCAACTTCTGTCCCAGGGAAAGAATGTTGTCTCATTTTGCAAACAACAACATAGCGTACAGAGACAGCATTGAACAATGGGCCATACCATGTCACTCACAAAAAAAAAACTCCTGGTCGTACTCAAATCTGAACTTTTTTCTAGAGCACTGTTGTCCTTCATTAGAGGTTAGTATGTTATAACTATCTGAATTTAAAAAAGATGTATCAATACATCATAATGATTAATGCCATAATCCACCAGACGCCAAATCCACCACTTCCACTTGTCTTCTGAAAGGCCTCTTTGATCAACAGCATCTCTATGTGAATGAGCAAGGGAAATGAATGAGACCGGGAGAGAAGGGCATAGACAGGGTAAAAGGGAGAGGGAGAAAGACAGTGAGTGGCATTGGATGAGAGAGAGAGAGAGAGAGAGAGAGAGAGAGAGAGAGATGTAGGGACAGATTTGAATGCCTGCCATAATCGATTTCTAATTGGTCGGCGGTGGCCTAGTGTGGTTGGAAAGACTGGCAAACAGTGGGACCAAACAACGAAAGAGCCTAAAACCCCAAACAGAAAGACCATGGCAATACATCAAACCTCATGGTACATAAATAAGGCAGAGGGGAGAAAAGGGCACGAAACAGGTATCATGGGCGATTTCAGCTGTGACTTTTAAAAAACACCACGACAGCGAGTCACAGGGAGTGTGTGGCGGTGGAGTTAAGCACGCCTCATCTTACCACGGCTGGCCTTATTTAGCCTTTAGTCACTGCTAGAAGTACAAGACAGTTGAGCAAACTATTGTAGATAAATACAATTAAGGACTATCTGCTACTGTAAAAGGTCATAGTCAGGGGCTATGTACTAGAAGCATGACAGATTTGGCACAGCCTCATTGTCAACTGAGATTAGTGGTATAATGGTTTTCATGTAGTCCCTTAAAAGTCTGCTAACAAAAAACACAACATACTGTAACATTCAAAACACAGATACACACAACAATAGTTTTTTTGTTTGATTTACAGTAAAGCAGTCTGTATTGTGTAAGCCCGCTCAGAGAGGAGTGTCTGATGAGTGTGTGACATTCATGTGTTATTCCTGTGCTTCTCACAGATTCCTTTAGTTTGGGTTAAACTCTGAACTCTGGGTTCACTGCTCTCACTCTGCACGCAAGGGTAACAGTGAAGAACCAACCCCCGGGCAAAACGTCAAACCATTTACCCGTAGTCAAATACAAATACACAGAGGAAAGTGGGGCAAGGCTGTGAGAAAGATGTGGAGAGAAAGAGAGGAAGAAAGGGTGAGAAGAAAGGAGAGAAAAAAGGAGGTTGAGAAAGAAGATGAAGGTGAGTGTAAGAGGAGAGAATTGAGAAATGGTTCCCAAACTGTGGGGCGCACCCCCGAGGGATCGGAAAGGGAGGACGTGGGGTCCCCCCCACAAAAATAAATAAATTAAGGAACTCAGTCCGGCTTTAAACATACTCTTGAAAGTTGTAATAGTAGAATGCACAAGGTGCAATTTGGAAATTGGGTAGTGCATCATCAGTTCCTCTTGACATGTTAGTCATTTCAGACCTTAGAGACCTATAAATATCACATGAATACACATTAGACATGACAAAATGTGTAGAATTGCAGGACATTTTTTATTTTACCTTTATTTAACTTGGCAAGTCAGTTAAGAAGAAATTCTTATTTTCAATGACAGCCTAGGAACAGTGGGTTAACTGCCTGTTCAGGGGCAGAACAACATATTTGTACCATGTCAGCTCAGGGGTATGAACTTGCAAACTTCCAGTCACTAGTCCAACGCTCTAACCACTAGGCTACCCTGCCGCCCCCGAAATAAGCTTTCAACATACAAAATTCTCTCCACCAACAAGAGGGTTTGTGTCATGAACCGTGCTTGTGCCCATAGAAATAGATGTGACGTGTGCGCGTGGGGGGGGGCACGGTATATTCCTCAATGCTGGAAAGGGGGGCCATAGTAAAAAAGTTTGGGAACCCTTGAAAGAGACAATGGGATCGAGGAAGAGGGAGGGAAACAGAGTGAAGTATGACATTGTATGGAAAGGGAGAGGCAACGGATAAAGAGACAGGGAAAAAGAGAGATTCAGACAGACAGGGATGGAGAGAGCTCCCGGTGAGGACGCTCAGACGCGTTAGCTGCAAACGTAGCCCCTTTAATATCCACCCAGTCACGTTGGCGCTGCTTTGATGAAGCAGATGTGAATTCATAACAGAAATGCACCCTGCACGAAGGAGTGGTCTGGTTTTCTATCTATTCGATCACACAAAAAAGCTATGCTATACAAGCGACTCAATCATTTTAATTGCATTGAGTTAAAACTCAATGGCTGTTTATCAAGGAAATTGGTGTAAAGTCACCTGGACTCAATACTTCAAAATGTAACAATGGACATGGATAATGCTAGACAATGTAAAAGCTAGCCTTTCATATTGTAGCAATAGGCTAACCTGGCTATTGTACAGACAAGAGAGAAAATTAGAGACTCAACAAAGAAATATGACAATATGACATGCAATGTATTGTGAACTGGAGTCTATTCACCTTGAGGTGTCAAAGGAAGCCCATCTCTGCAGAGTGAGCTCTATTCCTCCCCACACATCCCCCTCCTCTAAAATATTAAATGCTAGCCGTGGGGCTATCAGAATGGGAAACGACGAGTGCCTTAGCTCAATGGTCTCTTCGTGGCCTATCACTTCAATGGAGGCTGCTTTCTGGCAGTGAATAATGGCAAGGCCTCTGTCAATATGGAAGCCATGGTGCTGGAACCTCACTGACAGCTTGGACTGGGGAGAGTGAATTAGCCTATTAGCTTTACGTAAAGAGACCTATTCTAACATGTCAATAAACTATGACAGTATTGTAATAGGGAAATGTTTTGGCGGGCCAGAGTTTAGGGGCAAACTAGTTTCGGTTTTTGATTGCCTGCTCATACAAACTGGACAACGTGTATGGGTTAGTCAATAAAGGCAGTCAGTTAGCAAGCCGTGGTACTTACTCAATAGAGTCAACCTCACATTTGGACCTTGAACATGTCCATTATTAATGTTTAGTTTCTGGTTCCCGTTGACCTACAGTATATCTGTCTCTGTGTTTGGTTGGTGTGAACCAAGGTTCACCAACTGTAGCAATCCTATGTATGAGTAACTGAATATCAATATACAGGACTTTCCCTGTGTTATTTACCATTGTGGGACACACACTAGGAGTCAGAATTGAGATAATCTGTCTTTGAATGTTCTGTCTATGAACAGTCGTAAATATGTACTTACTATGAACAATCTAAAGCAGGGGTCTCCAGCAGGTCGATAGCGAGCTACAAGTAGCTCGCAGCCCACCTTGAGTAAATCGCCAAACAATTCTGAAAGAACATGCAATTTTCACGTGTTCCACGGCAAACTGTCATAAACAAATCTCAGAAGTATCAGACACCACAAGCTCCCAGCTACTATTTATTGACATTATCACACCCCTAGTTAGTCACTATTGGCTTAAAAAGCCAAACCTAACACTATCTGCCAATTAATGTCCAGCAATATTGCTCCTGTCTGTCTGTGTGGTGCGTGCGTTTGTCACTCCGTGTGTAGCCAGCTGATGTGATAACCGTTTTGTGGGTTGACAGAAATACTTTCCCCCAATCAAATCAAATCAAACATTATTTGCCACATGCACAAGAATACAACAAGTGTAGACTTTACCGTGAAATGCTTACTTACAAGCCCTTAACCAACAGTGCAATTCAAGAAGAAGAATATATTTACCAAGAAGGCTAAAATAAAAAGTAATAATAAAAAGTAACACAATAAGAATAACAATAACGAGGCTATATACAGGGGCAACGGTACCGAGTCAGTGTGCGGGGGGTACAGGCTAGTTGAGGTAATCTGTACATGTAGGTGGGGGAGAAGTGACTATGCATAGGCAACAGACAAACAGTGAGTAGCAGCAGTGTACAAGGGGGAGGGAGATGTCAATGTAAATTGTCCGGTGGCGATTTTAATGACTTGTTCAGCAGTATAATGGCTCGGGGGTAGAAGCTGTTAAGGAGCCTTTTGGTCCTAGACTTGGCACTCCGGTATCGCTTGCCGTGCGGTAGCAGAGAAAACAGTCTATAACTTGGGTGACTGGAGTCTCTGACAATTTTATGGGCTTTTCTCTGACACTGCCTATTATATAGGTCCTGGATGGCAGGAAGCTTGGCCCAACTGATGTACTGGGCTGTTCGCACTACCCTCTGTAGTGCCATAGCGTCAGATGCCGAGCAGTTGCCATAACAGGAGGTGATGCAACCGGTCAGGATGCTCTCGATGGTGCAGCTGTAGAACCTTTTGAGGATCTGGGGGCCCATGCCAAATCTTTTCAGTCTCCTGAGGGGGATAAAGGTTTTGTTGTGCCCTCTTCACGACTGTCTTGGTATGTTTGGACCATGATAGTTCATTGGTGATGTGGACACCAAGGAACTTGAAACTCTCGACCCACTCCACTACAGCCCCGTCAAAGTTAATGTGGGCCTGTTCGGCCCGCATTTTCCTGTAGTCCACAATCAGCTACTTTGTCTTGCTCACATTGAGGGAGAGGTTGTTGTCCTGGCACCACACTGCCAGTTCTCTGACCTCCTCCCTATAGGCCCTCTCATCATTGTCTGTGATCAGGCCTACCACTGTTGTGTCGTCAGCAAACTTAATGATAGTGTTGGAGTTGTGTTTGGCCAAGCAGTCGTGGGTGAAAAGGGAATACAGGAGGGGACTAAGTACACACACCTGAGGGGCCCCAGTGTTAAGGATCAGCCAGACGTGTTGTTACCTACTCTTACCACTTGGGGAGGACCGTCAGGAAGTCCAGGATCCAGTTGCCGAGGGAGGTGTTTAGTCCCAGAGTCCTTAGCTTAGTGATGAGCTTCGTGGGCACTATGGTGTTGAATGCTGAGCTGTAGTTGATGAACAGCATTCTCACACAGGTGTTCCTTTTGTCCAGGTGAGAAAGAGCAGTGTGGAGTGCGATTGAGATTGCGTCATCTGTGGATCTGTTGGGGTGGTATGCGAATTGGAGTGGGTCTAGGGTGTCCGGGATTAAAGTCCCCGGCCACTAGGAGCGCCGCTTCTGGGTGAGCATTTTCTTATTTTCTTATGGCCTTATAGAGTTGGTTGAGAGCGGTCTTCGTGCCAGCTTCACTTTGAGGTGGTAAATAGATGGCTACAAAAACATACAGATGAGAACTTTCTTGGTAGATAGTGTGGTCAACAGCTTATCATAAGGTACTTTACCTCAGGCGAGCAATACCTCGGGACTTTTTTAATATTAGACATCGCACACCAGCTGTTATTGACAAAAAGACACACACCCCCACCCCTCGTCTTACCAGAGGTAGCGTCTCTGTTGTGCCGGTGTATGGAAAATCCTGCCAGCTCTATATTGTCCGTTTTACTTCGCTCAGCATGCGTCCCTTTTTCCGGCGTCTTTTCTTCACGCAAAAGGTGCGGGTCTGGGCCTGTTCCAGTGAAATCAGGATATCCTTCTCGTCGGACTCGTTAAAGTAAAATGTTTCTTTCAGTCCGCGGTGAGTAATCGCTTTTCTGATGTCCAGAAGATATTTTCGGTCATAAGAGACAGTAGCAGCAACATTATGTTCACAATAAGTAAAAACATAAGTTACACAAAACGCCCAAAAAATTACAAAATTGCACAATTGGTTGGGAGAATGTAAAACGTCAGCCATGTTCTTCGGCGCCACCTTCATACAATCCTTCTCAATTAAATGTTAACTGCAAAGTAGGCATACCTGGCAGAAGTATATCATGAGTAAGTATATCATTTGTATCTATTATTTGAAAACTTTGCCAATAAATGAGCATTTGCAGTACAGAACCATCACTGGACCAGCACATTCGACGGCACAATCCTCACTTGCTAGATGTGCAATTAAAGGGACAGATGCACAACTAAAGGGGAATTACACAAAAAAAGGAATTAGTTAGTTTTATTCCAAACTTTTAAAAATGGGTATTCTGATTTGATGTAAGCTTTCACATGGAATCAGAACATCCAATTTTGTTGTTTCTCTATGAATAATTGCAATTTTGAGAGTGAAAAAAACAGAAAATATAAAATCATTTGGGAAAATATAAAATAGAATTTGGAAGAAAAATTATATAGGACCCCCCCTTGTTTATTAACCATTATTTTACCAGGTATATTGACAGAAAACATAGAAAAAAATGAGTAGCTCACGACACGTTTCATTTTTTAAAAGTAGCTCCCGTGCTAGAAAAGGTTGGAGACTTCTGTTCTAGAGTGTGTACTCTAATGGATAGTGTGCCTGCCCATGCCAATATCTGGGTGCATGTCACCATGTGAGTTCGTATCTGTGACCATTTCACTATGTGTGGTAGCTGGTAGGGAATGTATTGTATGCATGAGAAGGCTGTTAGTTGTGAATGTAAAATTGTCTATGTGTCAAGTATACAGTGTGTTCTTCGAACGTGTGAATTTGACAAACATCAGTCTATATTGATCTTTTTTGGTCCCACTAAGGTCAAAGGAGCACATATGGAACATTCAGACAGCAGAACATGAAATGCACTTCACTCCCAACTAGCCCAAGGAACTGTCAGCCAGTTGCACAGGTTCACTGTCTCTTTCTTCCTCACTCCCTCCTCATGCCTTAAACCAGTGTTCTACTCTAAGCAGGAATGTCATTGAGAAACATGGAGATGCCAGAGGTGCCAAACAGGTAGAGCAGCAAAGAGGTAAATATGACCTTTTACATGACTATTTAGTATAAATCAACCTTTAACACAAGATATTAGATATGTATGTGGGCTGAAATAGAGTGACCTCTCAGTCAAGTTACATACTAAGGGTCACCCTAAAGATCAACTGGACTGTCCAAATAACACTCCAGAATTAGCCACGTACAACACCAGCGAATGTGAAACTTGTCTTAAATAATGCAGATGTGTGTGTGGTATATTTTGGAGCCAGTTACTGCATGGATTGGATCAATTACTCCCTCACTTTTTGTACCTTACTAAAAAGTTGCCATTTTTAACAGAATTTGCCACTAGGGAGTGGTGCATTTTTGGAGAGGGAGGGGAGATGTGGGGCACCGACTTGGTCAACAAGAAAGGCCCACGTAACCACAAACATAACCTGTCAGGTTTGTTTTTATATGCTTTGTTGCAGATATTATGCTCTATTTGTTTATTTCCACTGGTAGAGGCCTACTACTCCATCAATACATTACTTTTAACAATGTTACCAACAGTAGAAGGGCGTGGGTAAAATCACTGGGGAAGCCAGAAAAAAAGCCATATTACAACCTATGTGTTGTGATAATTGCGTTGTTTGCTCTATAACCTATAATCTGTCCAGTGAAGCCCCCAATCATTTTGCATGTAACAAACAGTTACATGACCTACAGTATGGTCAAGCAAGTTAATGTTTCTGACATTCTTGGACTACTAAACAACTATTGATTTAGAACCCCGGAGAGTTATCGCAAGTCGCAAAGAAAACAGGAGCTACTTCCACTATTCCAGCACTATTTCAACTTCAACATTTCAACATCATCAATCACCTATGCTTAGTCAAATACAGTGACAACTAAAATATACAAAAAACAATTCAGTCCAATCATCATAAGCTAAATATGATGTGGCTGTCCATGGTTCCAATTCTGTGTGTGTGTGTGCACGTGTGTGCAAGTAGAAAAAACATGTTGATTCAGCCTACTTGTAGAGAAAGGCCAATGCCATCCTCCTCTCTTTCAAGTTGACAAAACAGTCTATCACTCTGTCATACAGTACATGCTTTTTTGTATTGTTGTCCTGGGCTACCTGGCTAAAATGTTTGTGTGACAAAACTGCACATTTTAGAGTGGCCTTTTATTGTCCCCTGCACAAGGTGCACCTGTGTCATGCTGTTTAATCAGCTTCTTGATATGCCAAACCTGTCAGGTGGATGGATTATCTTGGCAAAGGGGGATTTGCTCATTAACAAGGATGTAAACAAATTTGTGCCATTTTGTTTGAGAAATAAGCTTTTTGTGCGTGTTGAAAATTTCTGGGATCTTTTATTTCAGCTCATGAAACATGGGACCAACCCTTTATATTTTTGTTCAGTATATATTTTTTCTTGGTCAATTTTTTGGGGACGTCTGGCTTCCCACTGGTTACCAATCCATGTGTCGAGAATAGCGTGATATTTAGATGATTATTTTGTGCATGGCTTGCATAACACAAGTAGGCAATAACTTGTAGTGCTTTCTTTATATTTGGGAAAATGAAAGAAGATATTTCTGATGACTTTTAAAGACGTGACAGTCCTCTGCTTTAACCCAAGAGCAAACACTCGTTTTTGAATAACTATTACAAAGTTAATTATTGATAGTTTCAACAATCAATTTGAGATTATTTCCAAAATGTTCCAAAATTCACAGGGATTATAACTCAGAAAGCCCAATAGCCTTCTCTCATCAGCCGACCCAGGTGCATTATGTAGAAGAAACATGACTTATGTATGACCTCTGAGGAAGACGAAAATAAGCTTTGGGGGTGTAGTCTTACTGATTTCTCGCTGCTACCAGTAAGTTTTTTATGTGATTGCAATGCTGAATTGAAATGTGTGCAATTGGTGCTTCTAGTATTAATTTCCCCCACCATTAGTCTACCTCTGAACATTTCAGGGCAAATGGTTAGCAGGACATTATCTTAGGCCCTATTGCCGAGTTAGAAACATATATGTAGACTATTTCACACCAAATAATGCCTCTAATATTTTGGTTATTATAATCTGACTAAAAAGTTAATTTGTTTTTCTTTTGGTGTTTGAAAATTATTGGTAGGCCTAAAGAAAACAATTAAATATGTTGTATTTACTACCTGACACAGGTTGCCGTTTAAAAGCATTGTTAACACTTGGTTGTAGTACAACACAAGTATGCATAACATTTCAATTATAATGATTGATTGAATGTCAATTAGAAAAGGCCTGCATTAACCACGTCGTCATCTTCAATTTACAATCAACACTTTTAATATTTTAAAGAAGTGCAATATTTTAAAATTGTCCTCAAATGCACTGACACTTACGAAGACACGTCTCTAAGCCTATAATCCACAAAGAGGATGAGTCTGTTTTGCGTGTGATTGACCTGTACCAATTTATTCAACACTTGAAAGAATTTCGATTTTTTTTAATCGTGTTTATGCTGAATAATAATCTAGGCCATATAATAGTAACATAGCAAAACAGTAGTTAATATATAATGTAGCCAAATAATGGTCTGATAACATATTGAGTGTGTTTATGTAGATTAAAGGTCAACAGACTGCGGTGCGTCAGGATACTTCCTCGGGTTCATTCAATCAGAAAGGGCCATGGCCGACAAAATTGACCCTGCAGTGCTTTGCTTTACATGAACTATGTACAGCGTACACACTAGCACACTAACGAGATCCATTGGAGGATAATTTTAGGCGATAGAACGGGTATTTCCACCTAAAATGCATTGTATAGTTCATTATGACAGAGGCTACTGTATTCAAGACCTCGTTTGTAATAGGCCTGCCTGCTAGATACACTCAAACACTGGAAGTTAAACACAGCGTGCTTCATGCACAGAGCGCGCGTCTTCTGTTGACTACAGTTTGTGTCACTATTTGCACTGTTTATGGTCATATCATAGGAACCTTTTGGAGTATCCACAACAGCTTGCGTGGCCAGGTTTATCAATAATTACAGTATATAATTTGCGATAAAATCTATTCCAATAAGCTAACAAGGTTGACTCCAGAGTAGACTACACTGCACAGCGATGCATGTATTTATGTTTATAGAAATGTATTGTTGGTGGATAACGCATAAAACACAGAGTACAACGACATTGAGACATGCATGTGCAAAGCTTTTGTGAGGATTTCGAGTGTCTGGTTCGCGTGTTATAATTTACACAGCTCGTCTGATTGAACATGACGCAGCAAGGTCCTAGCTGACTGATTAAAAGTAAAACGCAGTGCTTTCCGAACACGTTGCCACTGTTCATCTTTCGCACTAATTGACAAGTTCTTAAACATGCACAATACAATACATGTAGCGGGCCCTCTTGTAAACGAATAGGGTGTCGGGGAGCAAACACCAGAATTAATGGGGAGACAAAGGGAGCCCTTTTCCGAGGGGAGAAAAATAATTGCATACCATGGATTGAATAGGAAATACAAGGGTAGACGATCTGAAACAACAAGCATTGCGTTACAGCAGACTACAAATGCCTTTTAGGAGAACTATGACTGATAGAAGCAGGAAATATATAAGACACTGATATCTATCGTTAAAGCGCTAACGTTATATGGTTTCAACTTTACGCACCGATATTCGTGACACCAAACGTCCGCCAAAACCAATTTGAAAATTGTATTAGTTTACATTACATTTACATAAAGGATACAGTCTTCAACGAATCTAAAATCTTGTCTTACCTTCTCTTCTCATACCGACTTTGAGGCACTTCTTCAGTCGGCAGTACTGGCACTGGTTTCGATGATGTTGGTCGATGGGACAGTCCCGGTTCCCCCGACATGTGTAACTGAGGTTCCGTCGCACCGAACGTTTGAAGAAGCTTTTACAGCCCTCGCAGGTGAATTGGCCGTAATGCTTGCCACTGGACTTATCCCCGCACACCATGCAGTCCACGTTGGGGATCTTGTCCCCGGAAAGTGCATCGTTCCCCGGGGTGGAACCAGAGGGGGTTCCCGGTGTCCCGCCAGGCTCCTGACTGCAAATCTGGAGCTGGGACCCGGGATCCGCCGAAATGTTCTCTTGCCACTGGTTTACTACCATTGCCATGCTATCCTAAAACACTTTGGTTAAACAACAGATACAAGTCCAACTCCGTAGCGCGGGGAGGAGATAAGAATCCGTTCTGACGTCTTGGGAAAACAAGGCAGAGCGAAAAGGCGCTTCCCACTTCCTCCAAAAAGTATTTAATATATTCTCAAATAGATGTTCTTAATTCGTTAATCAAATGTCCCTGTCGTAAACGTATCGTCTGTAAACTTCTATCAAAGTTTACGAAGACAGCACGGTATCAACATGACTATTTCGTAAGAATGGAGCCTACTGCCAGTGTTCTCCTCTCGGGAGAAATCCATAAACACTCTCTCTCAAAAACTTCGTGTTTTTGAAAAGTCGACCAACAGCATGTACAGAATGGAGAAGTGGTCGTTAAAGTGTCATGTTCATGAATATCGACTGCCTCGAATCTTATTCTGCTTAATAATCGAACTGAACTAAATCAACATCTTCTCTCAATCACAAAAGAACAATACTGACCATAGTTCTACGCAATTATGTGATCGAAGTTGTCTTGTGAACTCATACGGACGTGCAATACCAAAATAAAAGTTGCTTTCGTTCCTCTAATGTTGTGCGCCACGATGAGGACTGAAAGAAATGACGATTAACCATGGATGGAGTGCTCTGTGGTAGATGCAGTATATTTACAAGCAGATATCTTTGCCAATCATGTACTTCACCCGTCGGCAGCCTGTCCCATCTCTGAGAATCATAGTTAGAATTTGGTGAAAGTGACACTAAACAGACGTGCTTGTAGCCCCCCCCCCCCCCCCTACCCCACCATATAAGGCCAAAACTACCATATAAGGCATGCCCCCTCCTCTCGTTGAGAACGGTTTTACGCATGAACGGGCAGATTCAATTGGCAAGAGGAGAATAAATAAGTAAGGCACTCTCCAATTGGGCAGCCGCGGATTAGCTATACAGTATGTTCTGGTTGATAGAGTGGCTGTGTTATTCCTGTATAGCAGAGTGTAGCTGTATACACAAATCAATGTAGACATAGATCTTTTTATATATATATATAATAACACAAAACTGTTAGGCCTCACTCAAAGGGAAAAATGTCTTTATCAAAGTAATAGGCTTATGTCAAATACATCCCCAAACATCAGTCTTTATAAACTTTTCCACTCTACTTTAGCTTTTATTTGCATAGTTTATTTGATGTCTATTGAACTCAATTATCCCCACCTTAATTTACTTTTCTAAAAATGTTTTAATGACTTTTTAGATCCTACTGATACCGCAATGCACTCTTTCTGAATGTTTAATGTTACGCCCACGTTCTGAATGCTATACAGTTTTCACAGTAAGATTATCGATTGTGCCAAACCAGGGTGACAAACTTCTCACCAAGAGACACATATGGAGTGTTCATTTTGTTAGTTTGTTGTGCAGTCAAACTTGCCATCTGGATATCAATGCACAAAAGGCCATAGCAGTAATGAACGATGGCTACAGTGTTTTTCTCTAATGGGGTTTTCAAGTTGAAAACAGTAGGGACCTAATTATCTTTCCAGACAGATCTGTCATAGTAATAAGACCATTGTAGATGACAGCAGCAGAATCCCATGTGAAGACTAAAAGTAAACTCAACCAAAATAGTACATGTTTTCAACCCTTCACTCTGCGGAATTTGATAACCTAGGCCTGGGCCTCGGGATATTAATAGTAGTATATGTAACAGCCATTTGTTAGTGACTTGAACATAGTCAATATCGAAGGTAAGCTATATGCCTAACTCAAATACAAATTCATATTTTCTAACTCCGGTCTGAAATGTCAGAAGTTGATAACAGCATTTAAGCCTAACAACTTTGACAACATCAACAATGTATGTTTTATCGCAAGAGATCTGTGAGTAGATTTTTTTCCCCCAGACGTGTCAAAGCATGCAGAGGGAAAGACTCCCCTACATGTCCCCAACCGGTGTGCGCCAAAAGTTAACTTTCATAAGGTCAATAAATTGTGGCAAATGGAAATGCCATTAACCCGCTATATCTATTCTGACGTGAACTCATTTAACCTGTGCCATTTGGAAAGCATATTCTATTTGGCGTTCATACTGTTTGAAGAGTTGTACCAGAACAGACCGAACAGCGTGTGTCGTGAAGGCTTGGCGCTTTCAGAAATGCAACGCTCCACACATTTTGCTTTTATGATTTTTACTTTTTCAATAATGAGGATAACTCATCTTTAAAATATCTTAATTACAATGTCATTAGCCAACCTATTGCCGGTGCAGGTTGGTTTGAAAACCATGCGTAAAACTAAATATTCAGTAGGCCTAAAGTATAAACGGAATACAGACTGGGTTATTCACATTCAGAGAAATAAGCTGTGAGAACGGAAAAACTTTATTAACGTTGAAGTGATTTCCCCAAAGGAAAAAAAGCGCAAAGAGGACGGGACCCCACTTAGCTTTTAGCCAGGTTGAGTGCAGTGCTTCAAGTGCCCCGGGCGAAAAAGTTGGCCTCGCGCTCGGCATAATTGTTGTCACATGTAACCTTACCTGTCTTCCAATTAGCCCCTTGACTCGCTATTAGAGCATTCCACTGGCTATAGGCCAGTGACCAAGGGCAATTTTTGGTTTGGGGGCCTAATAATTAGGGTGTAATTCTATACATTGAAGGCTTATGAGGAAGGCTGGAGGAGTTATCAAGTAAATGTAATTGAGCAAAGCAACATTTAATGATGTTCAACCAAAATTGTTATTTAAAAAAATAATGCATATTATATTCTTTTGACATTTGGAACTAGTGAAATTGGATCAGTTTCCATGGCAGATTAATTAGAAGGCATAAAAACGATCCATGAAATTCTAATTGTATTTATTTGTCACATGGTTCGTATACAACAGTTGTATAGTAACAGTGAAATGCTTACTTGTGAGTCAATTTCTATAAATGCAGAGTTAAAGATAAAGATATCAAAGAAAACATAGAAATACTGACAGGAGGAAAAAAGTGCACAGTAAATAACGAATACCAATGAGTAAAAATGACATGGCTATATACAATGAGTACCAGTACCGAGTCGATGTGTAGTGGTACGAGGTCATTGAGGTAACTATGGACATATAGGTAGGGATAAAGTGACTAGGCAACAGGATATATATAATAGACAGTAGCATCAGCTTAAGTAGTGAGTGTGAAAGTGTATAGGCTGTGTGTGTGGGTGTATGTAGTGTGCATGTGTGTGTGTGTGTTGGTGTGTCAGCGTAAGTATGTGTGAGTGTGTGGGTAGAGTCAAGTGGGTGTGCATAGCCAGTTCAAGAGAGTCATTGCAAAAAGGGTCAATGCAGGTAAAGATGCAGGTAAAGAGACCTGATTTTATGGACCTTGATAATGACTTATTAAGATGACAATAACATTTTGGATTGTATTTCTAAACATAAATTAGGGTTATATTTGTTGTTATTTAGCTGTAACTTGATGATTGAAATTGATATTACAGCTTTAAGTGATAGACTAACACAACAACTGGCGGTCAGGTTTGGGGGGGGGGGGGGGGGGTAAACATGACCGCATAGGATTGCCTAGCAAATGCAAAGGCAACAGGTTTACTGGGTAATTTATGAAGGCTCTGACAACGCCAGAGGCCCACAGTGCAATGCTTCTTCTGGCTATGCTAAATATGACCCATTTCAGAAAGGTGTCCATAAACTGATCAGGTATGTGAGCTGAGTGTGGGGCGAAAATAGAAGTGGGACCTGAATGACCTGTTGGACAGGGCCACGCTAAGGCCCTTAGAGAGACAGGAAGTGGTGTTTGGACTCTCTATGTACTGTGTGGAGAACAAGTATTTGGTACACTGACGATTTTGCAGATTTTCCTACTTACAAAGCATGTAGAGGTCTGTATTTTTTTTAATCATAGGTACACTTCAAGTGTGAGAGACTGAATCTAAAACAAATCCAGAAAATCACATTGTATGATTTTTAAGTCATTAATTAGCATTTAATTAATATTTGATCACCTACCAACCAGTAAGAATTCCGGCTCTCACAGACCTGTTAGTTTTTCTTTAAAAAGAACTAGGCTAGCACAGAGACAGACATCAATGAAAATCCAAGGAAATGTGCGTTTGTTTGTGTGTGTGTCAAAGAGAATGTGTGAGCATGTTTACTTTTTATAGTGGTCTGAGCCGACAGTTTTTAGGCCTTGCTGTTTCCTTAGCCCGATTGGGGTTGATTAAGAGGTTAACCATGGAGAAGCATGGCGTCTTTAAGGGAGATTTATTTGTTCCTGCGTTGACCCCTTAGGGGTTGCTTCCCTCACCCCAGTGTCCTTAGGATTTATTTAGTTATTTGTTTATATGTTGGAAGGGGTCACTCATTTCCCCACTCCATTTTCCCCGTTTGTCCATCCCAAGCTCATTTCTCATACTTTTTTTTTGTTGCTGTGGTTATGAAGTTGTTGCCATTTTGCTGAGCAAGATATGTTATGACATGAATGAAGTCCCTGCTAAGTCTCATGACCTTTATAAAACCAGTAAGACACTCCCTAAAATGTGTATTTTTGTTATCAGTTCAACTTTGACACTTGGATAAATGACTGTGTTTGTTTTACAGCATTCACTGCTTATTTCAATTCAGTACCACCTTATGGTTTTCAGTTTCCTGTTTAATTTATTCCTACATTAATTACCTTTTTACATTTTTAACAAACACGCTCACTAACTTCCTGTACAAGAAGAAGCTATGACATATTATCAAGTTTGTTATAGTTATATAGATAAGGAGTTAATAGTTCTAAAACAATATATTATAATTAAGTTATTCTAACTACTGATATTAGGACTTGGATTGGAAAAACTACACATAAAAAATTCTAAACACATGGACACTTTCTTCCAAAAGTCTTAAACATTTTCAACTGACTATCTTTCGAACACACACACTTACTCACACCTATTGTGTAAGGTCCTGCCACAGCCTAGAGTCAGTGGGCCTTTTCCAGGGGGGCTATACAGGGAATGCTATGTGCTAGCATGACCTGACATGTCTCTGAAGCTGGAGGGGGTCTCGACCTCTGAACTCAGGCTCCAGAACTAGGAAGATGAAAAAAGGGACTGGGTGGGAGGGTTGCTCCTAAACAAGGGCTTCTGTTTCGACCACTCCAGGAATGTCAGTTCCATAAAAAGATGCCGAGAGAGAGAGAGAGAGCGAGAGAGAGAGAGAGAGAGAGAGAGAGGCTGAATCACAAATCAGTGTCCCAAAGCTGAGGGAGTTAAAACTATTGAGGGTGTAGGGGCTAATTCGACCCTCCAATAGCCACGTCAACCGAGCCAGCTATGCTGCCAGACCCCGCACTTTGCCCATAGTCCTATATACTTATTCACCAAAAAAAGGATACCCTATCACACATCCACACTATTTATGATGCCATCAAATTGTCCACAGTTTAAGAAGTTGTTAGTTTATGTAACAAACAAATAATAAGCAGAATATGAAGTGCATTTCAGATCTTCAGTAGTGTGTTACTGTCTCCTCTATACTGTCTATTGGCTGTGCCACCTGAGGACCATGCAAGTGTGTGACTACCTAAATCCATACATAAGACTGTATAAGGAGGCAGCCTTGTGTCCTGTAATGTTTGCAGCCATTTCTACCCTGAACTGCAGTCATGTGATCGGTCAATAAATGAACCCCTGGCCCCTGCAGATGGAAGGGACTTGCTAGCCTGTGCGCACTAGGCTAGCCGGAACAGTTCTGACTTCACATGGCTGGGGCCAAGTCAGGAGACAACCTTGTGTGACACTGTTTTCCATTGAAACAGCCATGAAGAAGACAGACATCTGGAGAAGAACACCCAGCACCGCCTCGCAAGGTTCCTAATGCATTCCCAGTGGAACCTGGCTAACACAGGCCTGCCAACCGTACATCTCCTGGAAGCGGCTAGCGTTTTAGCCAAATGTCGTCGTTGTGCTCTTGTGGTGATAAGAAAGCCAAAAACAGGAAATGAGGCAGCATACGAGCACAATGCGGGAAAGATTGGGGATCCTGATGCCGTTTTTTTATTCTTCATCTCCAATAACTCCTGCATGAGATGAATTATCTTCTTGTGTAAGGAGGTTTGTCTGTGTGGGCGATGATTTAGTCTTTTCAATCTAGTCTGTCTAGACGTCATGCTTTTCGACCACATGCTGTTAGATTTACCTCATCAGGCCGTATAGATTATTTTGTGATCATGATTCATCCAATGGCCATGTCAAGGGCCACCCAGACTTCTGACTGATCCCAGACCCGCTCTAGTGTCTGATTGCATTAGATGTCCACCATGTGACGTCCTTATGATGGAATCTCTACTAGCCAGGCTACAACCCATGGTCCAATCTGTAGGCACAGAAGACAAGAACCACCAGCAAATGTTTGGAGAAATCCCCTGTTCTCAGTAACAAACATATGGAGAATACTCCTCTGTTCTCAGTAACAAACATATGGAGAATACTCCTCTGTTCTCAGTAACAAACATATGGAGAATACTCCTCTGTTCTCAGTAACAAACATATGGAGAATACTCCTCTGTTCTCAGTAACAAACAAATGGAGAATACTCCTCTGTTCTCAGTAACAAACATATGGAGAATACTCCTCTGTTCTTAGTAACAAACATATGGAGAATACTCCTCTGTTCTTAGTAACGAAACATTAGGCCAGCAGGCCAGGTCAGTCCAGCCATCTCTGTGTAGTTAACGTGTGCAGGGGTGGAAAAAGGCCAAATTCCCTCCCCACTGTTAAAATCTCAGATGGTGGTCTTTAACACATTCTCCCTCTCTCCCTCTCTCCCAATAAAAATCTCTGACCAACAGTTGACCTTTCGCCTTGGCCCCCTCCGTTTCCTCCTCCTCCTCTCCTTCCATTCCCTTCTTCTTTCCCTCTAACCTCCACCACTGAGGCTCCACTGCCGGCCAATAGGGACCAGCAGCTGTGGAGAGGTGGGGGGGGGGGTTGAGGTCACAAGGGTCATGGCACTGGTAAAGTCATCGCTGGGGCTCCGATGCGGGGCATCACTTCCCCCTTCAAAGGCAGCGTGGTGACGTCCATAGCCCCCCGCCCCCTTTGCCCCCGCTGTTCCTGGGCTCTCAGAGTCGAGACAGCCGAGGGTTAATAAAGTGATACCAGGTGTTGGCCAGAGAGGCTTTTTTCTTTTTCTCTTTTTTGTTTAACTCCGCCACCAAACTGCCCCACCCCCAGGAGGGGTGGCCACGTATGTCAACATGAAAACACCCCTCAGGTAGCAGTGAGTCACAGAGACATGGTGGACGTGTGTGTGTGTGTGTGTGTGTGTGTGTGTGTGTGTGTGTGTGTGTGTGTGTGTGTGTGTGTGTGTGTGTGTGTGTGTGGACATCCTAAGCAGAGGGGAGGACACATGTCATGTGATGGCAAGCTGAATAGCATCAGAGTTCCAATGGGCCTCTATAACAATATGGGTTAACTGAGCCAACAAAGTGTCTGATTATGTACCACGGAGGAGGATTTTAGCCAAAAAGATCCCAATCCCACCAGTCACTTTCCCGGATCAGTGGATACACAAGCACAGATCAGAGGTTTATAGGGTGGCATGCTGGGACGGCAGATAGCCTAGTGGGTAGATCGTTGGGTCAGTAACCAAAATATTGCTAGTTCGAATCCCTGAGCTGACAAGGTAAAAAGCTGCTGTTCTGCCCCTGAACAAGGCAGTTAACCAACTGTTCCTAGGCTGTCATTGTTATATAAGAATTTGTTCTTAACTGACTAGCCTAGTTAAATAGAGGTTCAATTAAAAAAATGAGTTGTGTAGGGTGGCTTGAGCCCTGGAACAGTAGAAAAGAGGACCCCCTGAAAAGCTGTGAAGATCAAACCCGGTGAAAGGGAATCATTGTGGCCAGGGCAAACCGCCTCTGACAACGAGAGAAGAGCAACAGAGGGAAGCGGCTGCAGCCGCGATGTTAACTAAGGGAGGCCTCGGCTTGTGTGTGTATATGTGTGTAAAGCTGAAATTACAGTATATACAGCAGAATACCACCAGATTTGGTTCCAACACCCTCGGAACCAACTCATTGTGATTATGCCCCCACCCTATGGCCCAACCAGCAATTAATCTCAGTTCGATGTGGTCCTGATGGCGCGTGAAAAAAAGGGTCAGGGCCCGGGGTCTTTTCCATCAGTCTCGTTGTGTTTATAGGCTGCAGCAAATGGACCTGTCACAGCAGGAAAAAAGTTACCAGCTGAAGAGATGATACATGCATTGTCTGCACTGTGCCCCATCCATTTTTCCCCACGTGGGACCAACGCCATGCTTAGGGACCCCCCAAACGCACTCCAGACATTTTCCCAACATGATCCGAATTTCATTCACATAAAAGCGACAGTACTTAACTCTTCCGAGTCGCCCAGGTCTCAAAGAAAGCCTCAAGTGTACACACACAGGTTCCATGGCCGTATCCCCATCCCGTTTAATGAGGGGCACCTAATTAACACTAATTAACATCAATGACAGGCAAGGGGCCATTAGTCAAGCTAATCCGTAGTTTACATTTTCCCCTCTCTTGGAACCCTGCTGGCGAATTCTCACCCCAATCACAGAAAGGACACATTGTTAAGAAGCTCAGCTGGCATCAAAGCTACGGCCCCCTCAACAAGTTGCCCCATTAGGACCTGAGAGAGAGAGCTGGGCCTGATCAGAACACACCACTCACACAGCCCTAGGACTGGAAGGGGTGGTTGGGTGTGAGGTGGGGGTTGTGCCCCCCGGCCCCCTGAGTTTAGACCCTCGCCCGATCCATCAATGACTCGTTTGCTCTCTTTCATGATCCCTGGTCGTGTAAAAAATGTTGAGCGTGAACGTGGGTAGTAAGGGATCTGAAACTGTAAACAGGCCTCAGTGTATGGGCTCTGCTGGGACAGGATGGGAGCCTGAGAGTGGAGGGAAGTGTGTGTGGCTGAGGGGCGATGGGTGGGAGAGTCTCTGGTTTTGGAAGGGGGAACAGGGGGTGGTGGGAGTAGGTTCTGACCTTTGTGTTTTTCTCTGTGTGATAGCACTGTTCTCTGGGCCAGGGTTGTGCAGTGGATGCTGTGAATGGGACAGTGAGTGGAGCACTTGTTCACTGTTAATTTGTAATAAAGCCGACACTTCTATTGGCAACCACACAAAACCCTAAAACCGCATGATCTGCAACACACATTTTGTGCATTAATCAAAAGGGATAATTAAAGTAACTGTCAAGTGTTTCCAGATTTCTATGAAATATGACCTATAATTAATTACAATATGAGTAAAATAGTTTTTTTGACAAAAAATGTTTAACTAAATATATATATATTTGGATTTTGGCAAAGAAGCACTTTATTTATTTCCCCGGAGTCACAATCACATGGATCACTAATCACTTTAAACAATACCACCTTAAATAATGCCACTTTAATAATGTTTACATATTTTACATTACTCATATCACATGTACTGTATATACTGTATTTTATACCATCTACTGCACCTTGTCTTTAAATGTACATATTCTCATTCACCCCATTAGACTTGTGTGTATTAGGTAGTTGTTGGGGAATTGTTAGGATTACTTGTTAGATTTTTGTGTCTTAAGTAGTTGTTGGGGAATTGTTAGATTACTTGTTAGATATTACTGCACTGTTGGAACTAGAAGCACAAGCATTTCGCTACACTCACATTAACATCTGCTAACCATGTGTATGTGGCCAATAAAATTGGATTTGATTTTGGATACCATGTGTATGGCTCTGCATCCAGTAAGAAGGAAGTTAGAGGTAGTTTCGTTAGCACAATGACTGGATGTCTATGGTAACAGCTAGCATGCTATAATGCTATATGGTAACATAGACATCCAGTCATTGCGCTAATGCTAGTTAGCAATTTTCTTCAAACTGTAAGCAGAGACATAAAAATGGTATCCACGTTTTTATCTGACTCATTGCCAAAATCTCGATGTATCCCATTAAGTATGTTTAAAAGCTGATTTTCAGTGTTGGAATGGTGTCGGCGTACATCAACAACAGAATGGTGTGGGCATATACCGGTCATTAAAAATATTCAATATATGACATCATCCTCTATGAGGAAATAGCTCTTTTTTTTTAACAGTCTGAGATAAGTTTGAGGTGTTGTTCTTGAAGTGTTTTTTTCTCAAATGTATACTTTGGCCACAAATGCGAGTATGGAATGAGTCAACAACATTATTTGGTTATGAGTTAACAGAATATGAACTTTTAAAAGTTAGATTTACTTCAATGTTATGTTGTTGGGGTGTCACTCAAGCTTCTGGAGACATTTCTGAATAAGTTGCTATGGGCTGCTGTACAGTATGTAGCATTCACAAATTGTATTATTCCTCATTAAAGAAAATATTGCCTGGTGGCTCAATGAACATAAAATCAACACTTCCTTTATATGGTATGTTAATATTACCCACACGATTAAATAGCTATTACATCCATGGATTGGTAATGTAACAAACATGGCTTAAGGAAGAGCTGTCGTAGTTGAATGACTTTCTCCATGTTTGCACCGTGCAACAATAACACATTATTCAGGTAATTCTCCATGGGTTTGACCTGACATGTCCCTTTAAACTCTCTGTAGTTCACTGTGTAACTTTATCGGCCACAAAGAAACTGTGCACTACCTACATGTCCATAAATCAGTCATTCTTTTTTGAAATCATAAAAGTGAGCCCCCACGTTTACTCTAGCGCTTCCTGCACATCAACCGTCCAACACCCTTTTCACTCATCTCCTCCAAGTCTTGGAAAGTAAACGTTCTAAATTCCAGCACATAGCCAGGGCAGTAGGCTTCAGAGTGTTGTGTTATTTTGTGGCTCCATGGATAAGTACAATGGAAAGACAGCTGTGCTCTCTATTTGGGGTCTTGGAGCCACTGGAGACTTGGGAGCACATGTTCGTTAATGATCAATTACAAAGGCTACAATGGGGGAACTAGTCGCTGAGGGCTGTAGTGCTTTGCATCTCAAACCATTTGAATGACCAAACCTTCTGCTAAATGTATAACCGACGATGTCGTCTTAAACTGATCATGGATGAGTCGGATGGTTTAAGCCCATTAGGGCTGGGTGTAAAAACAGTCATTAGCTATTAAACATTGATTTACTGAAGAAACAAGTCAGCGAGTTACTTGCTTACCCTCAACTTTCCTCTAATTATAAAGAATGGCTGTCATTAATAATGTTTGGAGAAACTTCTACATCTGAAAACACCTCAGATTGTTTAAATGCATTTCAAGTTTTCCTTCTCAAAATAGTTCAGTTACGTTTTCAAACACAACTTTTTTGGTTAAACAATACATACTGAACAAAAATATAAATGAAACGTGCAACAATTTCGAAGACTTTACTGAGATACATTTAATATAAGGAAATCAGTCAATTGAAATACATTCATTAGGCCCTAATCTATGGATTTTACATGACTGGGAATACAGATATGCATCTGTTGGTCACAGATACCTTAAAAAGGTAGGGGAGTGGATCAGAAAACCAGTCAGTATTTGGTGTGACCACCATTTGCCTCATGCAGCACAACACATCTCCTTCACATAGAGTTGTTCAGGCTGTTGATTGTGGCCTGTGGAATGTTGTCCCACTCCTCTTCATTGGCTGTGTGAAGTTCCTGGATTTTTTATTTTTTTAACCTTTATTTAACTACGCAAGTCAGTTAAGAACAAATTCTTATTTACAATGACGGCCTACTGGGGAACAGTGGGTTAATTGCTTTGATCAGGGGCAGAACAATGGATTTTTACCTTGTCAGCTCAAGGATTCAATCCAGCAACCTTTCGTTTACTGGCCTAATGCTCTAACCACTAGGCTACCTGCCACCCCAAATTAGAAGGGAACAGGAACATGCAGTCAATCCAGAGCATCCCAAACTTGCTCTATGGGTGACATGTCTGGTGAGTATGCAGACCATGGAAGAACTGGGACATTTTTCAGCTTCCAGGAATTCCTTGCGACATATGGCCAGGCATTGTCATGCTGAAACATGAGGTGATGGTGGCAGATGAATGGCACAACAATGGACCTCAGGATCTCGTCACGGTATCTCTGTGCATCTCAAGACATTGGAGGTGGCTTATGGTAGAGAAAGGAACATTTAATTATCTTGCAACAGCTCTTGTGGACATTCCTCAAGTCAGCATGCCAATTGCACACACTTGAGACATCTGTGGCATTGTGTCATGTGACACGACAGCACATTTTAAAGTGGCCTTTTGTTGTTCCCAGCGCAAGGTGAATCTGCCATATATCGAGCCTGTGTTCCAAGTTGCAACAGCTCTTGTGGAGCTATTTTGAAGAGTTCTTAAACCATTTGTTTGGATGAAGAGGCATAGCTTTGGTTCCCAAGTCCTGTCTTTAAATTTCTTCACACCATAATCGCTTTATCACTAAAAGTTTAAACTACAAAATGCATTACAGTATGATAGTGGTGTTCTAATCTAGACACCAAGTTAGGAGTGTTAGTTTTGCAACATGTTGGGCAAGTTTTTACCAAAAGGCTTTTGCAGAGCAGTACACTTCAAGAGAGTGTTTCAAATGCTGTGAGCACTAGAGCTCCAAGGAGAAGTTTTAAATAAAGAGCTGTCCGCACAAGCTCTCTCGCATGCATGCACGCACACACACACACACACACACACACACACACACACACACACACACACAGAGAGAGAGAGGCACCTATATCCCTCTAGGGCAGTCCACGTCCCTCCCCCACCCCTGAAACCCGATCTGTAGGCATGCAGCAGGAATTCTCCAATCGCCCTGACTTTTGACCTCTGCCCTTTTTGGCAGCAGTGAGAAGAGAAGATGAAGTGTCCAAGCCTCTCTTTCCCCCCAACACAAAAAAAATCCCTGTTCTAGCAATCCTCCCTCTCTCCCACACACACACACACACACACACACACACACACACACACACACACACACACACACACACACACACACACACACACGAGCTAGTGTGTATGTTTGCGAGATGGTGCGAGTCCTCTGTTCCCATGCCGATGCCCCAACAGCCCCAGTACGAGATGCCCCAACAGCCCCAGTACGACTCTAAAACCCTGTGGTGCACCACCTCTCTTTCCATCATCTGACCACTGCCGTTTGTGCATTGTGTGTGTCCGGCGTGACTGCTCTCGTCATTTTTCTCTTTGATTGGCCCTCTCACAATGTAATCAGTGTTGCAGCTGTCTGAAAAGGCCTCTTGTGCAGTATCTGAGCAATGTCGATCTGAACGACGTGTCCGCACTTCTCGTTTAGTTCCATTCACGTCCATGACAAACGGCAAACTGTCTGGCGAGCATTTGTCAAACCACTTGATTTACTTCTTTGTTGGACTGTGGTGGCCTTTTAATGCTGTCTCGTTTCTGTATTTCTAAGAATTGCCATGGCCATAAGCTTGAAATTCTAATGTACAGACGGAGAGACTGAAGAAGAGGACCACAGACTGAGAAGAGAAAGTCACGTGATCCTGCTAAAAAACAAGGCTTACTTTTCCCTTTTTGCTAATTCTTTGAAGAATCATTTTGAAATGATTGATGGACTCATCAACTGAAAAAATGGCTGACCAATATTCGTATTAACTAACCCAGTCTAACGTCTCCAATTATTAAACAACACAATATTTTAAAGTTTGAAGCCCAAAAAGACAAGAAAAATGCCAGGAAACACCATGTGGTTTGAGTTAGTTTGTTACCGAGTGGCATGCCTTCATCTAAGGCAACTTGGTGTGGTGGATCCCTAAACTGTATCCAATCCATTAAGACAAAGGTCTCTTGATCCCTTTCTTTAAACTCTGCACCGTGACTGATTAAAAGTAGCTGATTTTTACGCCTGGGCTATGGAAGCCATGAGGCTGAATGGGTCCTCACAGTCAAACCACCATGTGCTGTCACTTCAACAGCCTGAGGAGAATGAGCCAAATAACCACCACCAGACTGGTTAGAACTGCCAGCTTATGATATGAAGATACATTTCATCAAGAGCATTATGAAAGGTCTGTTTGTAGTTTCTCTCAAAGAGCTGCAACATAAAGACATACTGGGGCAGAAAACTACAGTAGTATGGATATTAACAAGAACAAATGTGATTAGGGGAATGGTAACTGGAACTACCTTTTAAAATGAACCATATGAATGTGAATCATTAAATAACTATATCTAACTGCATTCAACTGTCGATTTTTTTTGCCCAAACTAACCATGTAAAATACTAGGCCTGTAAAATACTTGTCTTTACGGGATACTTTCATAGAGAACGACCCAATTAAAGGCCAAATCAGTCAAATTGCCCAAAATTACCCCAAACAATGCAATCATTATGCATCACTTAACGCCTAATACGTGACCCCTGGACAACAACAACCCACCTCCTCCCTCCATTCATATGTCCCCCATCCCTCCATCCCCAAAAGGGTGTTAAGGCATGTATACTCTCTCCCTTGGGAATGCTGGGAAAGGAAGGCCTCCGCATCTGTCCTCAGCCCCAGGGGGAGAAAGAGGGAGAGAGGCGGAAACAGAGAGAGAGAGGAAGAGAAAAAGAGAAGAGAGAGCAAGGGAGAGAAGCCAGAATTCCTTCACCACCACTCTTGAGAGAGAGAGAGAGAGAGAGAGAGAGAGAGAGAGAGAGAGAGAGAGAGAGAGAGAGAGAGAGAGACCAATCAGTGTCCCAAAGCTGAGGTGAGGTAAACTATTGACGGTGTAGGGACTAATTCGACCCTCCAATAGCCACGTCAACCGCTTCACAGCGAAGTTGTAACCCAACACGCACCGCGATATGTTTGGAGTTTGCATAATTTCATACAGAAGAATGGAGAGTCGTGACTAAATATATGACATTGATTTCCAGGTGTAACACATGTAACAAATGAAATTATTTCAGTCACGGCTGTGTCCCAAAGTTGATGAGTTTATTTGATCCCCTCGCCACTCTGGAAGTCACCCTTTGAGTTTCGTCAGCAACACGTGACAACTTCCGAGCAAGTTGGTAGGGACAAGGGGCTGATTTGGGATTCAACAAGAGTCTCTTTATGAAGCCATCCATCACTTCCTCAATAGCCCAGTGGGCAGAACTAGAGAACCAGGCACCCCGGGCGTCCTCTCAATAGGATGGGGAGGATAGAGGGAGGAGAAAGGAATACAGGAGGGAGGAGTATGGGACTGCTGCATTGTGCTAGCGGGGCTGTGATCTGTCACTCCTTCCCCTCTGAGAAGTCAGCGGGGAAAGTGATTAGGCAAAGCAGCCGCTCCTCCTCCTCCTCTTCTGCCTTCTAATACAAGTTGTGACAGTTTGCACTGTTAGAGAGCCTTGTTGCTATTTTCCTCACCTCTCAGTGGATTGGAAATGCAAAATTGTCCTATCTCCACCTCCCAATACACATCTTTGCTTTCCCTCAATACACATTCAAGCGTGCTCGCTCTCTCTCTCTCTCCTTCTCCTCTGTTTCTCTAGCAGCAGCTTACCACTGATCATCCTTCTATTTCAGACTTGTCATTGACATTGGTCATTGAGCTAACCATCTACCACAGGTTCCCATTGAAGAGAAGTGCAAACCAAGGCAGCGCAGAGCAACACTCAGTCAGCACTCTTCATTCTCACCATTGTGTTTGACCTGCTTACTCTGTACACGTTGTCAGAAGTATGTGACGTTGTTGACCGTAGCTTGTCCCCTTCTCTCTCAGGTTTCCTAAACATTCAGGTCACAACTCAGCAGGTTTTATTGTCCCTCTAAAGTCATCAGCGCTTCAGGATTGGGTGAAAGCCTTCTGATGGAGTTGATAATTGGTCCAATCAGTTTATTAGGTGCTCTGGTGGTGGGAACAGCTTTGGAGAAAAGTACACATAATTAGCAGAATGCTAGTTTATTCAGGCAAGGTAAATGAAATTCAGAAGCTGAATTTTCTTGTAAGAGAAAATCATACAGCACTGAAATGAGAGGAAAAGGGAGAGGTGGTCTAGAATGGTGCACATTTTGTACAATATCAGCTTCATCCACTTTGCCGCTAACTTGTTGTGAAAGTGTATTTCCTGTGCTCTATTTGCGTTCGGTGCTCAGAGAATTGACAGAGTTGTTAAGAATCTCGCCACTCTGCCTCTGAAAAAAGGAAAGCGTTAGGTCTTTAGCCTTCCCCTTTATCTGTGTGACCCGTCCTCTTAAAACACAGGGATGAGTGAAAGGTCCTGACTCTGCATTGAGCCCCAGCTTAGATGTCAAACTATGGCATTCAATCTGCAACACCCCATTCTCTAAGACAAGGAATCCCCCCCCCCCCCCCCCCCCCTCCCCCACTGCCGATCTTCTCAAACCACGGGTTCTGGATGAGCTGACGAGAAAGAAAAAGAAAAGAGTGGGAAAAGCCGCCGAAATAGCCCCCACAACCCCCTAACCCATGGGGGGCTTTCTCCTCTGACCACTGTTTGGGAGCACCCCCCACGCCCCCGGCCCTTTCACCCCAGCACAATGGCGGCCTTGCTGTGTTATTTGAGGCACTAAAGAGGTGGACCTCCTCGCCGCCCCCGGGACAATAGCTCCCCCGTTGAGGCCTTTCTTCCCTTCACCTTTCTAATGACAGGTTTCATCCTCTCTCCCCTGACCTCAGGGAGGGGCCTAGCCCACCACCACCACCTTCCTCCTGCTGACTGACCCTCCAGCCCTACGTCCTACCACTGTAACACACACATACAGAAGCATGAACACATACACACACACACACACACACACAATCACAAACAAAATGGAGACCATAAGAGATACATACTATCTGTGAGTGGACTTGTTTTGGGTTGTTTTATGGTTACTGTACTTTATCAAATATGTTCATGTTTATGTAATAATGTGTAATTGCTCATGGTCTTTCATTTCCTTTTGCAAAGCTGTTCAAATACATTTTTACCATCCAACACACACACCGCCAGGTTCTCTGACTGACCGTTACAGTAAATTCCTCAGTCATCACTTACAAGCTCTGACCGTGGCTACCGTAGCTTAATGCTCATTCATTATGTGGACTTTCAGCATGGTGGGGCTAAACTATGCTCACAGGGGAAATCACTCTCCCTGCTCTTACATAAGCTTACATAAGGCCTCTCTCACCGATGATCGATTATAGTTTGGATTCTTCTGAAAGAAGCCAGCTCTGACCAGTTTAGTATTTTAGATTCGTTTTGGAGGGAAATGACCATAAGTCATTATGAACATAACACAACAGTCTCTGGTTTTGAGTTCATTAACATCCCAAATCCTAACTTAAGATGTGTGTGCATTACTCAAGTTGTCACGTAAATCCTAGTTTGACATCAGTGCATGACATTCTTACGCAATGGTCAGAGTTCACAGTGTTCAACTCAAGTTTTTGGACAAGACTTGGGCGAGAAAGGGAACACTGAGTCTAGGACTCCATGAGACTCTCTAGGACCAGAATGGCTACTACTTTAACGAGTCATTGTGATGTTCATTTAAAACACACCTCAAAAGGAACAGGGGTCACTGGTCTGTTTGCGTTTGGGGGACGTACTATCTGTGTTGATTGCAACTTGTTTTGGCTACAGTGTCTTACTGGAAAATAAATGCCCTTCTTAAGATGTCTCCTTTATAAGACTTAAAATAACAGTTTTAATTAGAATTAAAATAACAGTTTTAAGTGCTGACAACGTGTACCTACACTGTAATTACACTTCACCTGTCTACGTTACCACAACCATAAATGTAAAAAATCATAGCATTTAGTAATAAGCATTGAGACTAAATAAGGATTTACAGGAGAAGACAATCACCTAGTAAACAATAGGTGAGTAACCATAGTGGTAGTACTGTAGGTGAGTGCTGACGTGGAGAGAGTGCAACAAAAAAAACCCTGCCAAGTGGGGCAGCATGAGGCGACAGGGTATGACAAGGATGAGTTGTTTGACTGCAGGGCGGATAAAGAGGAATCCCGACCTAGATACGCGCGCACACACATACGTGCAAGCACACGTACGCACACACGAACATACATGCACACACACCACAAAACATTCATAGAAATACTATACACACACACACACACTCAACATGAATAGACATACTATTCTAACACGCACTCTCACACACCCGTACACATCTGCATGCGCACATACACACACACATACACATTCCTCTCCAGTCCTTAAGACTCCTCCCTGGGGGGTCACAGTGGCAAAGAGGGGGGAATTTCACGGTTGACCTTCTCCTCACGCCTTTGTGAGCCCCTTCACCCCCGCGTTGATTCTCTTGACCTAGTTGGCCGTCCAGGAGCAAGCCACTTCTATTACCCACATCTCTCCTCTCAGCACCATCTCACATCTGTCTTCTGCTGTCGGCCGCATCACAGAATTATGATTCTGGGTGTCAATTATTTTCAGATGAAGAGTTCATCCATTTTTATCAACCCTTGCCATGTTGGTGATCCTGTCTTGGTTTGGTGCATTTACAAAACCTCTATCAAATATCTCACCTTATTCAGGATTTAATGGGTCAAATCTTTCTTTGAACGACCTGTGTTGTTGTGTTCTGTGCTGGGTTGTTGTGTTCTGTGCCAGGCTGTTGTGTTCTGTGCTGGGTTGTTGTGTTCTGTGCTGGGTTGTTGTGTTCTGTGCTGGGTTGTTGTGTTCTGTGCTGGGTTGTTGTGTTCTGTGCCAGGCTGTTGTGTTCTGTGCTGGGTTGTTGTGTTCTGTGCCAGGCCGTTGTGTTCTGTGCTGGGTTGTTGTGTTCTGTGCTGGGTTGTTGTGTTCTGTGCCAGGCCGTTGTGTTCTGTGCTGGGTTGTTGTGTTCTGTGCTGGGTTGTTGTGTTCTGTGCCAGGCCGTTGTGTTCTGTGCCAGGCTGTTGTGTTCTGTGCTGGGTTGTTGTGTTCTGTGCCAGGCCGTTGTGTTCTGTGCTGGGTTGTTGTGTTCTGTGCTGGGTTGTTGTGTTCTGTGCCAGGCCGTTGTGTTCTGTGCCAGGCTGTTGTGTTCTGTGCTGGGTTGTTGTGTTCTGTGCCAGGCCGTTGTGTTCTGTGCCAGGCTGTTGTGTTCTGTGCTGGGTTGTTGTGTTCTGTGCCAGGCTGTTGTGTTCTGTGCTGGGTTGTTGTGTTCTGTGCCAGGCTGTTGTGTTCTGTGCCAGGCTGTTGTGTTCTGTGCTGGGTTGTTGTGTTCTGTGCTGGGTTGTTGTGTTCTGTGCTGGGTTGTTGTGTTCTGTGCCAGGCTGTTGTGTTCTGTGCCAGGCTGTTGTGTTCTGTGCTGGGTTGTTGTGTTCTGTGCTGGGTTGTTGTGTTCTGTGCTAGGCTGTTGTGTTCTGTGCCAGGCTGTTGTGTTCTGTGCCAGGCTGTTGTGTTCTGTGCTGGGTTGTTGTGTTCTGTGCCAGGCTGTTGTGTTCTGTGCTGGGTTGTTGTGTTCTGTGCCAGGTTGTTGTGTTCTGTGCCAGGCTGTTGTGTTCTGTGCTGGGTTGTTGTGTTCTGTGCTGGGTTGTTGTGTTCTGTGCCAGGCTGTTGTGTTCTGTGCTGGGTTGTTGTGTTCTGTGCTGGGTTGTTGTGTTCTGTGCTGGGTTGTTGTGTTCTGTGCTGGGTTGTTGTGTTCTGTGCCAGGCTGTTGTGTTCTGTGCTGGGTTGTTGTGTTCTGTGCCAGGCCGTTGTGTTCTGTGCTGGGTTGTTGTGTTCTGTGCCAGGCCGTTGTGTTCTGTGCTGGGTTGTTGTGTTCTGTGCTGGGTTGTTGTGTTCTGTGCCAGGCCGTTGTGTTCTGTGCCAGGCTGTTGTGTTCTGTGCTGGGTTGTTGTGTTCTGTGCTGGGTTGTTGTGTTCTGTGCTGGGTTGTTGTGTTCTGTGCCAGGCTGTTGTGTTCTGTGCTGGGTTGTTGTGTTCTGTGCCAGGCTGTTGTGTTCTGTGCCAGGCTGTTGTGTTCTGTGCTGGGTTGTTGTGTTCTGTGCTGGGTTGTTGTGTTCTGTGCTGGGTTGTTGTGTTCTGTGCTGGGCTGTTGTGTTCTGTGCTGGGTTGTTGTGTTCTGTGCTGGGTTGTTGTGTTCTGTGCTAGGCCGTTGCGTTCTGTGCTGGGCTGTTGTGTTCTGTGCTAGGCCGTTGTGTTCTGTGCTAGGCCGTTGCGTTCTGTGCTGGGCTGTTGTGTTCTGTGCTAGGCCGTTGTGTTCTGTGCTAGGCCGTTGTGTTCTGTGCTAGGCCGTTGTGTTCTGTGCTAGGCCGTTGTGTTCTGTGCTTGGCCGTTGTGTTCTGTGCTGGGTTGTTGTGTTCTGTGCTAGGCCGTTGTGTTCTGTGCTAGGCCGTTGTGTTCTGTGCTAGGCCGTTGTGTTCTGTGCTAGGCCGTTGTGTTCTGTGCTAGGCTGTTGTGTTCTGTGCTAGGCCGTTGTGTTCTGTGCTAGGCCGTTGTGTTCTGTGCTAGGCCGTTGGGCTCTGTGCTGGGCCGTTGTGTTCTGTGCTAGGCCGTTGTGTTCTGTGCTGGGTTGTTGTGTTCTGTGCTAGGCTGTTGTGTTCTGTGCTAGGCCGTTGTGTTCTGTGCTAGGCCGTTGTGTTCTGTGCTAGGCCGTTGTGCTCTGTGCTAGGTTGTTGTGCTCTGTGATAGACTGTTGTGTTCTGTGATAAGACTGTTGTGTTTTGTGATAGACTGTTATGTTATGTTCTGTGCTAGGCCGTTGTGTTCTGTGATAGGCCGTTGTGTTCTGTGCTAGGCCGTTGTGTTCTGTGCTAGGCCGTTGTGTTCTGTGCTAGGCCGTTGTGTTCTGTGCTAGGCCGTTGTGCTCTGTGCTAGGTCGTTGTGCTCTGTGATAGACTGTTGTGTTCTGTGATAGACTGTTGTGTTCTGTGATAGACTGTTGTGTTCTGTGATAAGACTGTTGTGTTCTGTGATAGACTGTTGTGTTCTGTGATAGACTGTTATGTTATGTTCTGTGATAGACTGTTATGTTATGTGCTAGGCCGTTGTGTTCTGTGATAGACTGTTGTGTTCTGTGATAGACTGTTGTGTTCTGTGATAGACTGTTGTGTTCTGTGATAAGACTGTTGTGTTCTGTGATAGACTGTTGTGTTCTGTGATAGACTGTTGTGTTCTGTGATAGACTGTTATGTTATGTTCTGTGATAGACTGTTATGTTATGTGCTAGGCCGTTGTGTTCTGTGATAGACTGTTGTGTTCTGTGCTAGGCTGTGTTCTGTGATAGACTGTTGTGTTCTGTGCTAGGCCGTTGTGTTCTGTGATAGACTGTTGTGTTCTGTGATAGACTGTTGTGTTCTGTGATACGACTGTTGTGTTCTGTGCTAGGCTGTGTTCTGTGATAGACTGTTGTGTTCTGTGATAAGACTGTTGTGTTCTGTGATAAGACTGTTGTGTTCTGTGATAGACTGTTGTGTTCTGTGATAGACTGTTGTGTTCTGTGATAAGACTGTTGTGTTCTGTGATAGACTGTTGTGTTCTGTGCTAGGCTGTGTTCTGTGATAGACTGTTGTGTTCTGTGCTAGGCCGTTGTGTTCTGTGATAGACTGTTGTGTTCTGTGATAGACTGTTGTGTTCTGTGATAAGACTGTTGTGTTCTGTGATAAGACTGTTGTGTTCTGTGCTAGGCTGTGTTCTGTGATAGACTGTTGTGTTCTGTGATAAGACTGTTGTGTTCTGTGATAGACTGTTATGTTATGTTCTGTGATAGACTGTTGTGTTCTGTGATAGACTGTTGTGTTCTGTGATAGACTGTTGTGTTCTGTGATACGACTGTTGTGTTCTGTGCTAGGCTGTGTTCTGTGATAGACTGTTGTGTTCTGTGATAAGACTGTTGTGTTCTGTGATAGACTGTTGTGTTCTGTGATAGACTGTTGTGTTCTGTGATAGACTGTTGTGTTCTGTGATAAGACTGTTGTGTTCTGTGATAGACTGTTGTGTTCTGTGCTAGGCTGTGTTCTGTGATAGACTGTTGTGTTCTGTGCTAGGCCGTTGTGTTCTGTGATAGACTGTTGTGTTCTGTGATAGACTGTTGTGTTCTGTGATAGACTGTTGTGTTCTGTGATAAGACTGTTGTGTTCTGTGCTAGGCTGTGTTCTGTGATAGACTGTTGTGTTCTGTGATAAGACTGTTGTGTTCTGTGATAGACTGTTATGTTATGTTCTGTGATAGACTGTTGTGTTCTGTGATAGACTGTTGTGTTCTGTGATAGACTGTTGTGTTCTGTGCTAGGCCGTTGTGTTCTGTGATAGACTGTTGTGTTCTGTGATAGACTGTTGTGTTCTGTGATAGACTGTTATGTTATGTTCTGTGCTAGGCCGTTTTGCTCTGTGATAGACTGTTGTGTTCTGTGATAAGACTGTTGTGTTCTGTGATAGACTGTTATGTTATGTTCTGTGCTAGGCTGTGTTCTGCAGTGTTGTGTATAGCTGCTGTACTTCCCCTGTGCTCTGGGGTTTTCCCCCTCAGGGAAGGAGACTGGCACTGTCAGATTTCCCTCTCCCAGAATGAGCGCCTAAATACTCCTGTCTCGCACCGCAATTTAACGCCAGGCATGCTGCTGGTATACACAGAGTGTACAAAACATTAGGAACACCTGCTCTTTCCATGACATAGACTGACCAGGGGAATCCAGGTGGAAGCTATGATCCCTTATTGATGTCACTTGTTAAATCCACTTCAATCAGTGTAGAAGGGAAGGTGACAGGTTAAAGAAGGATTTTTAAGCCTTGAGACATAGATTGTGTATGTATGCCGTTCAGAGGGTGAATGGGCGAGACAAAACACTGGTTTGGATGTGCCCAGAACTGCAACACTGCTAGGTTTTTCAGCCTCAACAGTTTCCCGTAGCAATCAAGAATGGTCCACCACGCAAAGGACATCCAGCCAACTTGACACAACTGTGGGAAGCATTGGAGTCAACATGGGCCAGCATCCTTGTGGAACGCTTTCAACACCTTGTAGAGCCCATACCCTGACAAATTGAGGCTGTTCTGAGGGCAAAACCATTTTCTGCTTAGATGATCCCAAACAAAGACATGCATGTGAGGAAAGAGGGGGAGGGCTGCAAGAGAGGTCTGTTTAGTAAACAGTCGAAAAGATGATGCAAGAACCAACTGTAAAGTGGAGGAACAGGGGAAGAGGAGGGAAGTAGAGGAGAGGGAACAAGAGAAGTGGGCATACAAGCCCTACACAGGTTCAGTGGAGCGGAGACCTATGTGGAGAGTGTTTACTGTAAATTGGATTCAGGAAGGGGCAGGGACTGCCTACCTACCACCACTATTCACTAGGTCAATTCAGAGTTAGACAAGGGGACAACAGCCCTGTGGCAATGAACATACACCACACCAGGACTGGTGGTGTATGTGTGATTTATTTTATTTAATACTTGATCCACATTAGCTGTTGAAGAAAAAGTGTGTGTGTCGGGCATACTTTTTGAGAGAGAGAGAGAGAGAGAGAGAGAGAGAGAGAGAGAGAACCCTTGCATCAGTCCTCAGTGTGAGCCCATATGGTCACCAACCCCCCTCATTCACTGTCGTCAAAATGTGATCTGGGGTCTCCAAGTCTGCGTTTTCCACCATTTCAGAGCTCCAAGGTCAAAGACAAAAACAGAGGGGTTCCTAAAATCAAACACGGTGACAACCCCATCTGACTCAGAGCTTCACCCGAGCCCCGTTGTTTTATTTGAACCCTAATAACTCTTCAAATTAAAAGGCTATCCTATTATTATTTTTCTCTCCTCCCCTTTAAAAGGCCTGGGTTTCAAAGTGCTAATAAAATAAACTGGAGGGCCCCATTTCTTTATTTGTTTGTGTGAAGGGTGTGTGGGAGAGTGAGGGCGGGGACTGAGGTTTTAGGTTCAGAGGGGGGGTAAAAGCAACAGAGGTCACTGGGAACAAAAGAGCAAGAGGACCCGAGAGGTCAAACACCCTGGTGTCCAAACTCCCTGAGCTGGCGTTGTTACAGGCCAGCGGCCCCGCTTGTATAATCGCAGGGTACGTTTTGTCCGAGAGTGTAGGATAGAATATATCACGGGCGCCCGACAGATGAACAATAGATCACATTTTGTCGGAGCCCCGAGTCAAGCGTTCTGGTTCTTTTCAGCTTGACCGTACATCTGAAGCGATGAAGATTAACCCTCTATTCACTGGCCTCGCGTTGGGATGCCCTACGCCCGGACAAACGATCTCTCCCATGGGTTTTTATAGGACACTACTACCACTAGCAACGCACACCAGGTGCCTTTCCTCAGCAATTCAGCAGGTTGGCATGGAATGGGGGGCATTCATGAGAGTTTACCGCAACGTTAGGTTTGGGTGACCCGACCGTGACCCCATAGCACTGTGTGGAATAGCTACTGTTTGCTCTTAAATACTTCCTCAACATCCTGAGAACGAAGCATTCATCTATTCAGTATCTGCGCATGGTCTGATCATTTCCTATAGACAGGGAATGAATTATAAGTTGAAGTTACATTTGTGAGTAACCATCCATGTCAGTGCATTTTGGGTCCAACAAACTAAACCAGAAAAATGACCATAAGGAAGAGAGAGTTGATGCCAAAGCAGGCGCCGCACCCTACAGCCATAGGCTCATGTCCCTCTGTCGGCTGTCACTCAAAATACAAAAAAATTCCTAACATTTATGTTTGAATAACTTACAACCTCTGACTAAAAACATGAACATTAAGTAATACTCAGGGGGCAAATCAATAACATCACTTGGTAATATGATAATAGCTTCAGGCTGTGCATTAAACATAAATAGGCTCTGTCAGCTCTCTGGGGGGCTCAGCATTGGTATTCCTCTATAAGAAGCAGAGCATGGAGCTCATTTGAATGGCAGG
The DNA here is from genome assembly GCF_045791955.1 of Oncorhynchus clarkii lewisi. Taxonomy (NCBI): domain Eukaryota; kingdom Metazoa; phylum Chordata; class Actinopteri; order Salmoniformes; family Salmonidae; genus Oncorhynchus; species Oncorhynchus clarkii. The sequence continues at coordinate 26,361,690 of NC_092148.1, forward strand.
GCTGGTTGAGAAAAAGTTGAGAGAAGGTTGAAGGACAAAGGGCAGCCAGGCTACGTTAGGTGGTCTACAGAGGATTGACATGAGGGCCGGCTAAAAAGTTGAGAGAGAGTTGAGGAAAAGTTAAGAGTGGAACGGAGGTTGAGGGAAGGGTTGAGAAAAGTTAGAAGAAGGCTGCGAGAAAGAAAATAAAAAAGCTCTGAGAGGATGAGCAAGGCGGCTGGAAGTGGATTCAGAGGGGTTGCTTTGAAACAGTTGAGGGAAAGTTGAGGGAAAGTTGAGGGAAAGTTTGAAAATAGTAGGACATCGAGAGAAACTACGGGTGGGGGCCGAGAGCAGATCGAGAGCGGATTGAGAGGGGTGTCCTAAACTAAAAACAGTTGAAGGGCGATTAGAAGAAGAGGGAAGGTTGAGAAAGGAACGGGAACAGGTTAAAAGGCGCATCATAGATCAACAAAAGATCAGAGGTTGCTCAAACGCTGACAGGGGGCTGAGAAAGAGAGAGCTTGAGGGAGGACAGAGAGAGACGAGGTTGAAAGAGGGAGTCTTATCTGTGTCCCATCTGTCTTGACATGTACACTCCTCTAGTTGAAGCCCTGCAGGGGAGAGTATAAGAGGCATACATGTCAATTACTGAGTGTGGATCCTCCAGAAGGCTTAGGGGTAAGGCCTGTGCACTCTGGCCCAAAACCAGCCTTAACCAGCCCCAGCCTCAACTCTGATGTCATGGTTTTCCACTGTCATGTGAGTCAGCGAACCATGCACACCAAAGGTCGTCATCACACAAAGGCAGATACTCTGCGTGGCACATGCAAAATGTTACTCGATTTCATTATTTTTTCGAGTTTGGCGATTGAGTAAATATTTTTACACAACTGAACATTTTGTCTTCTTTGGTTGTAAAAGGGGGAAAACGATCGATATGACCTGCTTATTTTATGACTGGAGTTTGTGAAGAGGTCAAACGTTCTTGCAACCAGAATAAAATAAGTGAAAATGTAAAAGGACAAAGGTAGAAAAATGCTTCTCATCTAATGACATGATTGACAAATGTGCAGAGGAAAATGTGCAAAAGTGATTACGTGCGATTGACTGTTTGAGATTGTTTAACTCCTCTCCCATGAAAACTCAAATACAACACTTATCAATACAACCCTTATCAGTATTACTATTTACTGACCATTATGAAGTTTAGATCCAAGATGTTTCTCATTAAGCAACCCTCCAAGATGTTTTGCTTGACTTGGTTGCACTACACACCTGGGAGATCTGCCTTAATAAATACCTGATGTGAAGCGCCAGTTAATTCCCCTATAAAATAACTCCCTTCCTTCTTCCTGTGAGCACGGCTGGTGTTTATCAAACGAGGTAACGTCCTGTCAAGTGACCCTGGTTTCTCCCAGAGCCCACCTGTGTGGACTTTTCTCTTAATCCATGCAGCCCTTTTACTCTGCTTTGAATACTTAGACTACTGAGTGTAACTAATTCTCCCACACAAGGATATTGTCTTCCCCTATCTCTTTCTTTGTCCTTCTCTTTCAAGCCGCCCATTCACTGAATTCATTAGTAGGCAGTGTGGTGTGAGAGAGAGAAAAACTTTCCAATTAAAGGACTTAATAGGCTATTACCATCATCTTAAATCCAACATTTGTTTTTTCTCACATTGTGAAACCAGATAATGATTATTTATCAGATCAGTGTTAACTTTTAAAACCGTTTCTGAAGTTTCTAACTTATAATTAGTGTTTTGAATGTGATGTATTCCCTATTTTGACCTACGAGTATACTGTGAAGACTTGCCAAAGTATGTTTTTAATGCAAAATAGAATAATAAAGCTAGTACAAATCATCCCATGTAATAGTCATGGGTCTGTGTAACATTTCCTACAATGATAAATTGTTTTTAAATGTGTACCACCCCCAGCTTTATCATTCAAAACACGTAAATTTAACAATTGTTGTTACTAGTGGGGTTGAACTAAATGTGTTAAACAGGCTATTTTCCCTCCACACACATGCTGCACAGACACTGCAGATGACAAGGGGCTGTGGAGGCAGATAGTCCCCTGGGACGGTCAAGCAGGCCCCAGCAGGGCCTTTTCTCAGAGTAGAAACCCATTTGGTGCCTCCCTCCCTCTTCTCCTCGAGCCCCCCTGACCGCCAACCTGGAGGGGTCAGCTGTGCAAAAGAAGCACTGGTCCAGAGCAGGGAGCGTAAATCAGGGGCCATCGCGGGAACCCTGCCTTGCCCAGGGTCCCAGCCCGGCCTGGCACCATCACTCCTGGCTCTGACGTAGAGCAGGCTACCACTGAGGTGGGTTCCCACTGATGGATCACACAGACCGGGACACGTGGGCAACCCGGGACCCCCTGAATGATCCATCATCACCAGTGACCAGCCAGAGGGAAAGCAGCCTATCTTCCAAGTTTGGCTTTAATTTGTTTTAGTTTTTAATATTTAATTTCCATTCAGTTCATGAATTGAAGATACCACATTATATGTCAACATTATTTATACTTTTAATGAATACATTTCAAAGTATTTCCAATTGGAAAGCAATTTACCCTAACCCATGCTACCTATACACCATCAGAATTTATTGATTGAGTTGTGAACTAGCAGTTCAATAAACTCTGACAAACTCTAATCTCATAATTTATGATGGATATCAGCCAATCAACTTTGTCATTTTTGTTGCAACAGCACTATGCTATGCTAGCTTAAAATGGTTGACGTGTCCTCCTCACCACTCCCTCATAACAGCACCTGGAATTGTGACAGGTAAATCTAATTTGCAGAGACAAGTCTTTGCTTCCCGAGGCAGTAGACTTTATTGCAATTGCCTTCACCCTTCGCTTTTTGCCTGTGTAGTAGTTTACGTCTCCCCCTGAGGCCTGACTCTAATGGACAGGGTCATAAAATGGTTGTGTTACTCTTTTCCTTTTTCAAACCAGTGACACCAGTTGTTCACCTTCCTCATGGGGCCTTTTGTAATGCCTGACAGGTCGTCTATTCCAGACAGGGATGTTTGTAGAAGTCAACCTTGAGTTGTCTCCACATTCAATAAGGACCATCTTTATGAGCTTTTCAGCACTTAAAACATTCATGGGAAAAATGGCCGCTTGGATGGTTGTTTTGATTTAGTTGCATATTTTAAAGTTATCCTGTTTGTTGATGTACTGAAATATTTCAATAAAACCTCCTAAAACATTAAAATGTTTACTAATTTATCGTAAAAACAACACATTGGGAAAAGATGTTCGTTCACTGTTTGTTTAGGCTATCACCAACAATGTTTTTCGTGTCATTACTCTTACATGTTTTTGTAATAACAGATATTTTGACAGGTCCTGGGGTTGAGGGTAGGACAAGAGGACCTTCACGTTGACACATACAGCCGAGACAGAAATAGAGACACACGGCCATGAAGGGGTTAGGACATGTCATTCTGAGAACCACCAAACATCTTTCACCCTGGTCGTCTGGCCCTAAGCCATCCACAATAATTAGAAAAGACAGGCTAATAAGTCAAATTGATAAGGAAGTAAGTGAACTGTGATACACCCTGTATGTGAGTTAAGACAATCGAGTTTGACCACCTCTATTAACCAACACTTTATATTCCACAATTTGAGTGATTATCCCCTGTTGCTATAACACTGGCATTTTGTTATGGTGAGAAATGAAATAAAAAGTATTGGATTGAATAATTACCGTATTGAAGAATTGATGAAAGGCAGTGTCATAGGAAAATAACGAAGCCATGTGTCATCATTCCGTCAAACTCTGTACTTCACATCAACAGAACATTTGCACATACTGCCCTCACGTGGTACCACAAGTACTACACTTAGTGTTCCGTTTCAAAATCAAAACACAGCACGTTTTAAAACCTATATTGTAGATGTGTATTCAAAGGTAGCATGCAAAACAAAAACATTACAAGCAAAATGTCATCAAATATGTATTTTTATTAGCAGACACCCAAGCCCCTTGGGGGGGGGGGGAAATAATGCTAACCACAAAACTGCCCCAATGCACCTTGAGAAAACATAATCTTTATTCTGTCTCGACTTCGTGCACTTCACTTCTTCGTGCACTTCATTTTAGTGATGGCCACTAAAATGCAAGAGTCTAATCTAAAACCAAACTCTTCTTGAATTAAACTGCCAAGAGACCGAAGCGATGTTGCTCATTTAGAAACAATCTCTCAAGCAGTATTGAAATGATATCACACTAGTTTACAACAATGTTAATTGACACCCTCTTCAACTGCAGGCATATGGGGCGTTCAGGCTTTTGTTCCAGACCTGATTAAACTTATCAAGGTATTGAACAGACAACACATTTTAATAGATGAGTTAGTGCTGGAACCAAAGCCTGCACAGGCTGTTACTCTCTAGAACCAGGGTTGATGACTGCTGAGTTTTGCTGGTCAGTCCCGTCCAGCCTTGAATTTCTCCTCCACCGTGTGGTCCCCCTTGGATCCTCCCATGCAGGGTGGGCTCTTGGCTATGCTGGGGTTGCTGCCCCACTGCAGGGGTGTCTTGGCCTGGATGGCCAGCGCGTGGACACAGCTCTTCAGCTCCTCGGCTAGGGTCTCGTTGACAAGGCGGTGGCGCTGTAGCAGGGAGAGGCCGTCGAAGCGTGGGCTGACCACCAGGACTCTGAAGTGGGACTCGGATCCAGGGGGCACGGCGTGCATGTGGCTCTCATTGTGGACTTCCAGGTGTTCTGGCTCCAACTGCTGGGTGAGCTTGGTCCGTATGGCCCCCTCCACGGGCCGGTTGGGATCAGGAGCCATGTGGGGTCTGAAGTGGGCTAAGGGCCTGGTGAAGGCGAGGGTGGTGGAGATTGGACTGGCACAGCGGAGAACACTGGGCAGCATTCAGAGGATTTTGGGGAAGTCGACGACTGTAGAAAGCCTGCAATGAAGAAGTGGTCTCTCTTCAGGTTCAGAAGTTACAATCTTAGAAAAAAAAGGTGCTATCTAGAACCTAAAAGGGTTCTTTGGCTGTCCCGTCTGTGGAAAGGGTTCTACATGGAACCTAAAAGGGCTCTACCTGGAACCAAATAGGGCACTACCTGGAACCAAAAATTGTTATCCTATGGGGACAGCCGAATAACCCTTTTGGAACCATTTTGTAGCTTGCATTCAGTAGCTCGCTATCTGCTGTTAAGCTAGCTATTTTACAGCAGACTCTGCTTTACATAGCTACAGTATCTGTTAGCTATAGCTACAACATCTATGTTCTTTAGATACATGAAAATGCAATGCTGCGCAACGACGTTTGCTAATTTCTTTCACAACATACTATAGCTAGCTACGTTAGGTAGCTAACGTTATCTAACTGGCTAACAAGCTTCTTGCAGTAATCACAGCCATATTGACTGCATTTCGTAGCCTCGAATAGTACCTTAGCTAGTTTGGGTTGTTATTAATAAATGATCAAAGCTGTAATAACCCAAAGTGAGTTGTAATACATGTATTAGCTACCTACCTTTTCACAGTGTCCTCAGTTTTCCAACGTACACAGGAAGTGCTGCCTGCTTTGGACTGCCTGGGACTTGTAGTCTTTGTTTGAATTGTAGTCTTTGTAGACGGCCTGGGACTCATATTTCAGCAGTAAATTGTAGTCTTTGTAGGCTAGTAAATCTATTACTGGTGGAGGCTTGTTGCAAAGTACATTTTTTTCTAAATGAGCTATCATGCCTGTTGGTGAAATTACATTGAACCAACGTGGAATAAGACGTTGGGTTGACATCTGTTCCCAGTGGGATGCTGTTCTGACCCCTAGGCACAGAAGTCAAGAAATCCATTATATCATTGATGATCAATTCGGTAAATTAAATAATTACAAGTGTTTCATCATTAGGACAGTAGTTTATTTTTCTTTGCTATCCATTGCAGTTCTGAAAATGTCAATTGCACAACAGTGCAAATAAATAAACATAGACAAAAGATAAGAAAAAATCTCACACACAAACTTTCTAACAGAATCATGACGTTGTAACATTTAAGTATTCTTCATAACCAGTAGTATTTATTTTGATGTATTTACTTCTATTCCATTCTCATTTACAAAATACACAAAATCAAAGACAACATATAATAGTATTATAGTATATAGTATTCTGTAATTTACACTTTTTTTGTCCTTTATATTTTATTTATGGTTCCACATGTATAGAGTATTGTAATTCCTAATACTATGATCTATACTTACATACAAACAACTACAGATTCTACAGCACAGTACAATGACAGTGATAAATTCTCTGTTACATGAATTAATCACAATATATTCTTATTGACAAAAGCCTCCAAAGACCTAGGGGTAGTTTTAGAAGTAAATATTAGCCATTCAGTCCCATTTAGTAGAAGCCAACACACAGCATTTCAGTGGAAAAGGCCCAGCATATAATGTGCTTCATTTCCCAGTAGTGTTTTGGGGAGAGATAAAAGACAAATAATCGAACACTTATTGCTATAATTACGTTTTTGCACTCATGATTGACTGTTGACCGAGCAACAAGTTAAGAATACAAAAAAACCCTGTAACAGAATTTAAAATATGCAACTATAGGTACTAGAAACAATCTTGACTTAAAATATCCTGAACTGGTTCACTGAGAGAGTAAATAGATAGTTGAGCATTTCACAGCGTTCCATCTCGTACTATACAACAATAATATTGACATCCTTGTTTATCATTTCATGGGCGGTATAATTAGGACAACATACAGATAGGATATGGAAACACAGATCAGACACATGCTGCAATGCTGAGGCTGATTCTTCAATAACAAATGGAATCTTTTAAGATTACTCTGCTACTTAGAGGAATTGTTAACAAATGCACTTTCCGACAGACTGGCCATCCACGTCCCAGATCAGTTTATAAAAACTGCTCCCCCTACTACAGGAATATGTTCAAGGAGTCAAAGGTTATAAAGACCTATAATATTAATGATCTATGTTATATTTCATGTATTTTAATTTACATATTTAAATCTATATTCCAGTTTTTTTAATGACATAGTATAAACTTAAGACATACAAAAATATTTGGCAATAATAAATGAGAAGTTACTCATGGCACACTTATAGATCGGCAGTCACTAAACCATCAGTGAAAGGTTTGGGTGTGTAGACTAATGCATGTCAATTGTGTGGAATATGCTAGTTTATGGTCATGTAAACATAAAGTAAAGTGAGAGGTTGCTTTGTCAATAAATAGTCAACTGCGACAACTGTAAATCAACGTATACTGATTATTTTGTGCGCTGTTCACAACTGCATGCGTGACTCATTTGGTACCAATGAATCATTTGGCTACTGTCTTAAAGTGGTCACTTGTAAAGCAGTTGTTGTGCCTACGTCACCTTCTGTTACCCTTCATGTGCTAGCTACTGATATATTTTATGTCACAAAGGTTTTGGTCTTTTGAAGAATGCAAGGCATTAACAACTGTGCATGTACAGCTAGGTACATTTAGTGCAATGGATTGGTCTTTATCTAGAATTCTGTTAAGTCTACATATGGCTGCTATCCTAAAAAATGGCAGTTTATGATCATTTCCTTTGTGGCTGAATCAGTGCTTGTTGCTTTTCTCTGTTTGATTCTTTGTAACATGCAATTGTGAACATACCACACTTGATCAATGTGCTAGCTATAAGGGAAATGGGAAATGTGTTTTGGTACCAAACCAATGTACAGGAAATCTATGGATCAGATATCCCATGAGGACACTGCCCTTAGCAGTGTGTTTAGTCCTAGTCTATCATGTATGATAAAAAACCTCAGCGGAGGTGTGTAACATGTTAAATGTACCCATATATCATGATGTTCTAAGCTTCTAGGGTGGAAATCAAAGGAAAGTTATACTACTTCTATTTCAATGCTCGGTGAAATGTTTCCCAATAGCATCCAATAGCATCCAATAATGTTCCCCATCTCATTGAGTTTTAATTGTCGTTTTGATCATCCGATCAATAAAGCAGCTTTCACTTGTATCGCCACATCAGTTAATCATACTCCGAGTATCGAATAAAACAACTAATAAACAAGCTATCAAGAATCCACAAAAGAGTCATCAATATTGCAGGTCAAAGTTCAATCTTGCACAGGCAAACAAGCACATTCTCACACCCATATCAGAATTATGCTCAGAATAAGATATGGGCTATGACGTACATGTTAGTGTTTAATGACAGTGCATATATGTGCTTCCCACTATAGTCTCTTTTGAAACACATATATTGCACCAAAAGTAAATATATCTAAATGTCTTTCAAACTCAAAACAAATATCAATTGAAATCTACTGAAAATATATCACAATGTTTCACTGAAGTTTAGTATATCCTTTCCATACCTTTGTGTCTTATTTTCAACTTCATTATTTTGAAGATTTTCACTTTACTTTTAACATCTACTTCCTGTATGGAAATATCACACAAAAAATGAAAACGGATGTTTCAGTTGTGCACATTAAAATGGTTTGATGTGTTTAAGGGATGCGAGAATGTTCCAGAAATCCAAGGTCAATGTTAGAACAGCCGAATGATATCAAAGGCAGTGTGATTTCTCTCGTGAAAAGGACTTGGATATAACATCTAACATCTGACTTATTGATCTACAGTAACATGATACACTTCAATGCCACTTTCATATCGTGTTCTATCTTTCTAGCAAACTGTCCATGAATTCACTTACATACTTAGTTACATGCATACCACTTTCCAAAAACACATTTTGTAAGAGCAAAACATAATGCCTAAGACAGATGGAACAAAGAAGGCATTTGTTACTACAGGATATATGAAGCAAGAATGCCGATTGAACTGTGGGATTTTAAACGTTTGTTTAAAACGTGACAATAGTAATAACTATTGTAACAAGTTGTGACAAGAGTCATATTTGCATCCGCAAACATTTGTGCTTTAAACGTGGAATGTTTGAACAAAAGTGTTGTTCTAAAAATGTACATGGAGAACAATATGGGCTGAACAAATTTCAACACAGTCAGAAATGGAGATTTGAAGGATTGATTTGAGCGACTGTTTATGATTGACTGAGATAGAACGGCTAGAAAGAATGTTTTAAAGGGGAAAAAGCTCAACAGATCACGTTTGTCAACAGTCTCATTCAAACCATAACGAAAGTAAACCTAGAATGTTCTAGCATCTATAAAATGGCAGTTATTTTGTACATAAAATAAACACAAGACCTTGGAAGGTATGATCATGAGGAGAGGCCTTGGTTTAACTGAATGTTCTGGTTTAACCCATTAAGTCAAAAATGGTTCAAATCAAGGTATGACGCATCATTTATGACTGACGTTCTCCCATAACAATGTAGACACATGTAGATGGGAAGTGAGCTGAGCTTATCGGAGAAATTGGTCTGAATACAGATCGGATGGCTAGTGGTCATTTCTATTACGGGCTATTGGCATGGCTCATGAACTAGACCCCATGTCCCTACCCCATAACCCCATAAATCTGTCTTCATTTTGGAGACCTGCATCTAAACTAGTTCCTCAACCCTCCTAAACACATACACTCAGTGATTAAGATTGCACTGAACAAGCATTAAAGTTGGAACAGCTTCTGTTGGTCTAGGGGCAGAGTTTGGTTGCACTTCCCTTCCTCGACCAACTCACAGCATATTCATGGGGATCAATGTCAAGCAGCGGCAGCACAGTTCCACAGATCTTAGTAGTATAGAGATGTGTCTATCTAAACAGTACATCCAATATCAGGCAATCCACAATATTTACAACTTAGTAGATCTGTGCAGCATCTGCATTGAACTAATTCCTGTGAATAGGCTGTGACTTCAATGGGGCGTACAGGGCAGAGTTTAGGGGTTTCTTGGGCTGCTTGTTGTTCACAGTGTGGCTTACTCATTCCGGCCCCCTACGTTGCCCCCTAGGGGTGTGGCCACATTATTGCAGCACCTGGCCCCGTGTCTCCGGCAGCTTGAACGCCAGGAAGCTGCCCGCTGCAAGCGCCCCGGAGGCAAACAGGATGGGCACAGCCTTGGTAATGCCCACGAAAGAGGTGAAGATGCTGATGCCCAACACGGCTGCCAGCTTACAGAGGGCGTTTAGAAAGCCAAACGCTGTGCATCTGGGAGGAGAGAGGAAGATCAGTCAGTTCCCTAATGACCTCTATTCAAACAGTCTCAGATTGAACTCATAATATGACACCTGCAGGAGGACTGTTCAGCCAGATAGGGAGCGCTACTACTCTTTCTGAAATTGGAAAATAATATTTAATCATGGTCAGATATTATTAAGCAATGAGGCATGTGGTATATTGACCATTTACCACAAACCCCTGAGGTGCCTTATTGCTTTTATAAACTGGTTACCGACATAATTAGAGCAGTAAAAAATACATGTTTTGTCATACCCATGGTATACGGTCTGATATACCACGGCTGCCAGCCAATCAGCATTCAGGGCTAGAACTCCGTTAATAATAATGAACAGCCAGTCTGCTATGATGAGATCTCAGAGTTTTGAAATGGCCAGAAATGTTTCAGTCAACCCAGTTTACTGGGATATACAGGATTTTTTAGTATAGGTTGGTTGAGGCAGTGCAGTGTTCACTCAGCCATGGGGTGGCAGTAAGGATTCCCACCCAGTCTCACACACCACTACCACCGATGCTCTTACACAGTACTACTTCCTCCATTTTCCTACATCTAGTGTAGCCAATCACATCAAGGCACCACTTTTGCCAGTAAACCCTGGAAGCTACAACCTTCCACAGTGCCAAGGTTTTGGTGTGGCTCTCTGGTTGGGGTTTCCTACCTCTTGTCAGAGGGGTAGAGCTCCACCGTCAGCACGTCCAGGGCGTTCCAGGAGGCGATGCTGATGCCCCCGAACAGACAGAGCAGAGCAATCATGGCCGACTCGCTGTTGCCGAACGACAGGAAGAAACAGCTGACACAAGAGATCACACTGGAGCCCGCTGGAGAGCGAGAGGAGAGGAGGGAAAGAGATGGGGAGGAAGGGAAAGGGAGGGAGATGTGGGGTAAGGAGGGGTAGAGAGAGGGAGGGGGAAAGGGGAGAAAGAGAGAAGAAGAGAGGGAAAATTAGTGAATCTATGAATATGTCATTTAATATGCCTGCTATTTTTGCTGAATCCATTTTGGCCGTTGTGAGACAGGAAATTCTGCCCAATCTACCATAGGTTTTAAACAGACAACATTTTGTTTTCTAGCTCTTAGTGGGAAATTAAAAAACGTTTTTAAAAAGAATAGAAAACAAAGTGATAACTGGATCAGGCCACAGTGTACTGTGCATTAGTTTGGTCCGCTAGTGATCTCTATGTGTCGAAGACATGCACCAACAGTACAGTGCAAAATCAAATGACACCATTGTAGCCGTGACAACACTGTGCCACTCCTCGCTCTATTACCCAACATCCTCAGCCGTCCAATCTTGTCCATGAGCAGCGCCGACACAATGTTGCCAGGCAACACGGCCAGGGTGCCCAGGAAGCTGACAAAGTAAATCATGTAGGCGCTGTTCTCGTCGCTGAAGTCGCTAAGCATGCAGCCCTCCTTGTTGTGCAGGAAGGTGCTGTTGACCAGTTTGCTGTTGATCAGCCTGTACTTGAACAGATCTGCAGGGGAGAGAAGGAGGGGCGAGAGGGGAGAGGGGTGTATTGACGAGAATTGTGGTTAAATGGATTCAATGTAGGGATAGACTTTAATGCATTCTGTAATGCTCGGATCTTTAATGTCAGCTATTTCATATGAACACAGTACAATAAACCACAGTCATTCTAACGGATGAACGACAGAATATGAACTGGGGCGTAAGGTTCACATCTCTAGGGCCTATTCAATGAGTAACTCAATAAAATACATTCATAATACTGAATTCTTTATTCTACTGTACATAAGAGAACGGTGTGTCCATAGTGTCCAAGCCTAACCTCTGACCTCCAATCTCTAGGTTTTGCTCTGCTGTACTTCTCAGCATAAATCCATCATGTGGTTGTTCCCATAGTGGGTTAACATTCTGCACTATGGCAACAATCTAGCAGCTTCTAGCTCTTAGTGGGAAATCACAGAGGGATTAAGAACTAAAGCAAAAGCAGTGAAATTAGTTTCTAACTCAAATGAGTAGCTCCTGCATGGCACTGATAGCAGCAGAGTTATTGCTTGACTAGTCTAATGATGGACAAACACCTAACAGAACGAGAGGGAGGCGTTTAGATAGTCCCTATCGTATGCTCTGATAACATCTTGAGAGAGAGAGAGAGAGAGAGAGAGAGAGAGAGAGAGAGAGAGAGAGAGAGAAATAGAGAGAGAAAGAGAGAGAGAGAGGCTAAGCCATTATAGGCTTGTGTTTGGCTGATAGTAGGTTCCTATCATTGAGTGTGTAATGTCAGAGATGAAATTGGATTCTGCCGCTGGATCGAGAGGACTTCAAGCTCATCAATATTACCCATCTTTTGTCATCAGCCATACAGATGAATCATCTTCTTGTGCAGGCTGCTTTTTGTTCTGGAAAAATCTATCATTCAGTTTGAGATGACTGACAGTTATGTAATATGCAGGCTGAAGTAAAATAGGATTTGGGGCTGTGTTGCTAGGATACCTCTCTCTGTCGGCATTGCTACATTATGTTACAGGGCCAGGGAGTAGAGTGACGGTAATTGAGCCATTTTGTCTTGTGTGAAGCATATAATTGGAGCTGATTCTCTGCTCTGTTTCTGGCTCTGTTTCTGTAAGAGAGGTTGAACACCTTAGTAAGAAATGCATAAGATCTATATGAACAACGTGAGACATTTTTAGCTCCGTAGACAAAATATGGTAGACAATTGTATTTTCTCTGTCAATCAAACACAGAAGCCACTAACACGATTGAGATTACAGTACTTCGATGAGTTAATGAAGGAAAACCCCAAAACAAGACATACACAACTTGTAATTCCAACAAACACTGATACAACACTCTCATCAGCAGACCTGTGTTGTAGAAGAGGGTAGCAATAAAGGTGCAGTTCTTGAAGAAGGTGTTGCTGGAGGTGATGTCTTCAAAGTAGCACTCCTCAAACAGAGAATCCTCAAACACCATGGACTTCATCTTCAGATTCATAAACCTGACAGAGAGATAGAGAGACAGAGAGAGAGAGATCGGGAGAGAGAGAGAGTGTGAGAGACAGAGAGAGAGAGATCGGGACAGAGAGAGAGAGAGATCGGGACAGAGAGAGAGAGAGAGTGTGAGAGACAGAAAAAGAGTTTGTTTAACATCAGATTGACTGATAGACCCTTGACCTATTTACTGTATGAATGGCTTGGTACCCTGCTGTGTTCCCATGACAACGCTGATGAAGGAAGAGGGAAAGGGGGACCTACTTGTTGTTGAAGTACTCTCCGTTGCGGTGCACCTGGTTCTCCAGGGTGAAGTTGAAGGTGACGTGCTCCACCTTCTCCTTGATGAAGACCTTGGTGCGCGAGGAGTACTCCTGCTTCTGGAGATACTTGATCATGTCAGGGAACCACACCGTCAGCCCATAGTAACTGAGGGAGAGAAGGGAGATGGATGTTAAGACAGACGTAGGGATCATGATGATATACTTAACATAATCCACTTAGAAGGGATAGGACACTAACTACATCATCAATATCAGTAATGTAAAACTACATTTTCACTTGAGACAGACAACATCTAATCAAAGTGTGTTGGTTACATATGCAGATTTGCAGGTGTTATAGCAGGTGCAGTGAAATGCTTATGTTACTAGCCCCAACAGTGCAGCAGAATGCCTCGCAAATACAATACTAGTACACAAATAATCTAAAAATCTAAACAAGAAATCAAGTTAATTTATTATACCATTAATTCCTTCTATGCGGATCTGACTTTGGCTGAATATTATCTGAAAACAGTTTTGGGAGCTTGACTTTACCTGAACGACATAGAGAACCACACAGCCATCATCATGAGAGTGGTGCGACGGTACTCGGGAGAGAATATGGCCAGGAAGTTGCTCCACACCTACAGGGAGGTTCACACACACACACACACACACACACACACACACACACACACACACACACACACACACACACACACACACACACACACACACACACACACACACACACACACACACACACACACACACACACACACACACACACACACACAATATATCTCAAAGGAAGTCTTCTACAATCTACAACAGCATTAAAAGAACATAAAGTTCCAAGTTCCACACAAGCCAACAGTAAACACAGCTAGTAAACACAGCTAGTAAACACAGCTAGTAAATATAGCTAGGGAATCTCTGTACACAGGCACTTTATAAACAACGGGGGCTGATATACAAACAATCGTTCCAGTCTCTCACTCTGTAGTTAAGAGCATATAAACATAAACCTACTCCATTCTCTTTGACAGTAATAGCAGTGGTGATTGTCATTCAGGGAAGTATGAGAGACTATAGGTGGAAGGTAGCCTAGCGGTTAGAGCGTTGGGCCAGTCACAGAAAGGTCGCTGGTTTGAATACCTGAGCCAACAAGGTAAAAAAATCTGTTGATCTGCCCTTGAGCAAGGTACTTAACCCTAATTTGCTCCATGGGATCTGTACTACCATAGCTGACCCTGACATTTCACTGCACCTATCTGGTGTATGTGACAATAAAATATATTGTTTTGGTATACAGATGCTATTTAGATAGGTAGAGTATGTTACCTGGTTGAACAGGTTAATAAGGTTGAGTATGTTACCTGGTTGAACAGGTTATTAAGGTAGAGTATGTTACCTGGTTGAACAGGTTATTAAGGTAGAGTATGTTACCTGGTTGAACAGGTTAATAAGGTTGAGTATGTTACCTGGTTGAACAGGTTATTAAGGTCGAGTATGTTACCTGGTTGAACAGGTTAATAAGGTTGAGTATGTTACCTGGTTGAACAGGTTAAGGTAGAGTATGTTACCTGGTTGAACAGGTTAAGGTAGAGTATGTTACCTGGTTGAACAGGTTATTAAGGTAGAGTATGTTACCTGGTTGAACAGGTTATTAAGGTCAAGTATGCTACCTGGTTGAACAGGTTAAGGTAGAGTATGTTACCTGGTTGAACAGGTTAAGGTAGAGTATGTTACCTGGTTGAACAGGTTAAGGTAGAGTATGTTACCTGGTTGAACAGGTTAATAAGGTTGAGTATGTTACCTGTTTGAACAGGTTAATAAGGTCAAGTATGCTACCTGGTTGAACAGGTTAAGGTAGAGTATGTTACCTGGTTGAACAGGTTAAGGTAGAGTATGTTACCTGGTTGAACAGGTTAAGGTAGAGTATGTTACCTGGTTGAACAGGTTAATAAGGTTGAGTATGTTACCTGTTTGAACAGGTTAATAAGGTCAAGTATGCTACCTGGTTGAACAGGTTAAGGTAGAGTATGTTACCTGGTTGAACAGGTTAAGGTAGAGTATGTTACCTGGTTGAACAGGTTATTAAGGTCGAGTATGTTACTTGGTTGAACAGGTTATTAAGGTAGAGTATGTTACTTGGTTGAACAGGTTATTAAGGTAGAGTATGTTACCTGGTTGAACAGGTTAAGGTAGAGTATGTTACCTGGTTGAACAGGTTAAGGTAGAGTATGTTACCTGGTTGAACAGGTTATTACGGTAGAGTATGTTACCTGGTTGAACAGGTTAAGGTAGAGTATGTTACCTGGTTGAACAGGTTATTAAGGTAGAGTATGTTACCAGGTTGAACAGGTTAAGGTAGAGTATGTTACCTGGTTGAACAGGTTAAGGTAGAGTATGTTACCTGGTTGAACAGGTTAAGGTAGAGTATGTTACCCGGTTGAACAGGTTAAGGTAGAGTATGTTACCTGGTTGAACAGGTTAAGGTAGAGTATGTTACCTGGTTGAACAGGTCAGCCAGCTTCATCCTCCACCTCTGGTGCCAGGCGGTGCCCTCTCCCATGTCCACCAGCTCATCCATCTGCTTAACTGTCTTGATGGTGGTCACCTAGGGGCAACAACACAACTCATTCACACTAACCTCCTTAACATAATTACTCCCAAAACAAGTTTATCAAAGCTTAATTCATCCTCAAAGAACTAATAAGTTCAAGCTAATTCATGCAAATTGAAAAAGGGTCCTCCTCACTGTAAACGTATGAGAGAGGCTGTGTTTGCTCAGAGGCAGTAATTGCAAGTTGATAAATGAATATGAAAATGTCCCCTCATTTCTTTTACCTGAATAAAAGACTGCTTCTCTTCACAGACTAGATGTGTCTGATAGGGGTTTGATAGTAGTTTAGGATGGATGTACTGTGTGTGTGAGTGCGTGTGCGTGTGCGTGTGTGTGTGTCACTCACAGAGAAGACCCTCTCTGGGTAGCCCTTCGCCCTCATGTTGGTGTCATGGACCTGCTTCAGAATCATCCAAGCCTCATCGTGTTTCCCATTCTACAACAGACAAGACAGACACATTTGTCTAATGAATAGCTAAATACATAGGAACTCATTCTAGTATATTTGTCAGGATAATCAGGATCCCAGTAGGTGTATGATGTATCTACTGTAGGTGTCATGATATTCAAACACAGAAGTAAGTCCCAAGTTAAACCCAGGATGAGAAACAATGCCTTCGGTAGCTACTATTTTTGTTATATTTTCATTGGTGGTTGGTGGATTGACCTCCAGGAAGAAGCGTGGGCTCTCGGGCATTGTGGTGAGGGCAGAGATGGCTGCCACAGAGGGGAAGGCACACACTAACACAAACACACGCCAGCTGTGGAACTGGTACGCAGAGCCCATCTGGAAACTCCAGCCTAGAACAGGGACATAAAGAGGTTGAAGAACTATGGTGCAAGGGTCATACCAGACAGCAGTATACAGGACGATAAGCATATGCATCCATGTTAGGAGCATACATTTTTTTTTTATGATTGTTTCTCTGTGTATAAATCGTGTGCATTCAATTGTCTTTGTGCAGTATGTGTAATCCTTGCTTGGAAACCAAACCCAACCGACTCACTGATTTGTTGATTGATTCATTGAATGATTGACTGGTTGGTTGATTGGTTCATTGACATTTCTCACCATAGTGGGGGATTATGGCCCAGGCCATGGCAGAGGCGTAGATGCCACCGATCATCCAGAACATGCAGAGCCAGCTGAGGTGCTCTCCTCTCTTCTCCTGGGCCAGGAACTCGGAGTAGTAGGAGAACACAATGGGGATGGAGCCACCGATGCTGCAGAGAGGGAGAGAGAGAGGGGGGAGAGAGAGAGAGAGGGGGAGAGAGAGAGAGAGAGGGATAGAGAGAGGAGGGAGAGAGAGAGAGAGAGAGAGGGATGAGACATTGAGAAAGAGTGAGCAAGGGACAGGGATGACAGAGCAAAAATGTGGAAGAAGAGATGAGGGGGAAGGGAGTTATGAAGACAGGCAATGAAAGAAAGAGAAAGAGAGAGAGCGAGAGAGCGAGAGAGCGAGAGAGAGAGAGAGAGAGAGAGAGAGACAGAGACAGAGAGAGGAAATAAAGAGTCTCTTCAGCATACTAAACCATTTCAATAATCTGTGCCAGCATAATAACATTCAACATCAATAATAGACAAGCTTTATACACATTTCATCCAGTTGATATAACCAAGCTGTGATCACTTCCAGATTCCAGCTTTGGGAGTCATTGCGGGGCCCATTCATTTTGGGATCATTTACAGTCGGCACTAGTATTTATAGCCGAGTCGTTCTCAGAGGAGAAGGGGTGTATGACACAGCGTCCTTCCTTACCCCACGCCGGAGAGCAGACGGCATAAAAGGAAGGAGCTGTATCCTTGAACGAAGGAGGAGAAGAAGGCAAACACACTGTTGATGGAGAGAGAAATGAGGAGGGTCTGTCGCCGTCCGATCCGGTCGGCCAGGCCGCCCCACAGGAAGGCCCCCACCATCATCCCCAGGTACACAATAAGACCTGAGAGAGGGAGAGAGGGAGAGAGAGAGAAGGGGTGGGGGAGTGGGAAGGAGAACAAAGGAGCAAGATGCTCTTATCCAGAGCGACTTACAGGAGCAATTAGGGTTAAGTTTCTTGCTCAAGGGCACCTGGACAGATTTTTCACCTAGTCATCTAGGGGATTCGAACCAGCAACCTTTTCGGTTACTGGCCCAAAACTCTTAACCGCTCTCTCACAAGCACAAGTGTGCACACACATACCACAGACATCAATGCAGACCCGCGTGTGTGTACTGTATGTCTGTAGCATGTGTGTGTACCACAGACCACAGACATCCAGTCAGTCTCAAGTTCTTACAGAGCTTGGCATACACACACTCTCACACACACACACACACACACACACACACACACACACACACACACACACACACACACACACACACACACACACACACACACACACACACACACACACACTCTATCTCTCTCTTTCAACCCCATTGACTTCCTGTCAGTGGCGTTGGCACTCGCTAAGCACCCAATGACACGAGATAGTGGGTGTGATTGATCTGACTGAAATAGGATTGCGTTCTGTTCTCTCTGGCGTTGGGATGTCTGTGTTTGAATATTTCCTCTGTGTGGTGCGGAGAGCTTTTTGGCTGCTTGATACTGAAGTGGATTGATTCTAATGTAACTAACTTGGATGAAGAGAATAAAAATCTCTTGATCATGTTTTAACGGCTATTGGACTTACCATGTCATTGAGAAACGATTTCTGTAGTCATAATGATTTTAAGATAAATAGCATTCTCACTATGTCTCAAAGCTGAACATTGTATGAGGATGATGGATGGCAGCCATTTTGTGCCAGAATTCTCAGTTGTTCACCACACAATGGCTATCACAGTGAATGCACTAAATCACAATAGAACAGTAACACAGCCCTAATGTTGCTAAGTGGCGCAGCCAGTGTTGGCCTGGCAGATAATAACACACTATGGGCCCATTCACACCAATAAGTCAACAAGCCCACAATCGGTTCAAGGGATCTGTAATATCAGCTGTGCTAATTCATCACTAAGGCTAGAAAACAAATTAGTGTTGGAGCTCAGGTGAATGCAGGGTCAGTGTTAGCTAACGTTCAAATAGCACTTTCATGGTACCAAGTCTAAAAGTACAGAAGCACTGTGTTAATGGTGAGTCAGAGACCTGGGTGAGGTTGTGTGTCCCACTGCCTTTCCTTTCAGCTGTGTGTGTGTGTGTGTGTGTGTGTGTGTGTGTGTGTGTGTGTGTGAGCAATTATTGCAGTGCCGAAATTACACTTAAGGTGATTTTCTTTGTGTACGCATGTGTGTCTTGTACAAAGCCTGCAATGTCTGAAGGGGACTTTCTTCCTCTTACTAGGAGGTGTGTACGAGACCTCTATCTCTGTGTGTGTGTGCAGCGACGGTGTAGAGAGGCAGCTGTCAACGCTGTCGTGTGTCCCCTGCCTTAACAATAGGCCTGAGCGGCAGGAGGGAGCTGGTGATGGTGATAGCTTGAAAGCCATCGCCGCAATGCAGTAGCAGTGGCAGCCAGTGTGGCCTGTGTGGCTGTGCCTCTCTCCTTCTCTTCCCTGGCCTATAGGGGGAGCAGAGCTCTGCTGGGGGAGCTGTCCGTGGTGCTGATCCTCAATCTACCCTAGCACTCACTGTATCACTCTGTGCTTCCCAAATGGTACCCTACTTCCTGTATAATGCACTTATTTTGACCAGGGCCCATAGGGCTTGGGTCATAGGGATCTGGTCAAAAGTAGTGCACTAAATACGGAATAGGGTGCCATTAGGGACGCACCCTCAATCTCTATATCTGTATTTCTGTCGTTAAGTTCGCCACCAAGGCCATTGCAGCCACAGTCAGCAGCACATCCCAGGGACTGGCCGGAATGCAATAGCCCAGCCACAGAGGAAATCACATAGGGTGTGATAAATGCTTTATCTTTTAATGTTGTGAGAGATTGTTCCTGGTGAATTGAGTCAGTCTGACATGGCCTGAAAAATACATCTACAGGCATTTTATTACGAATACAGTGGGAGAATATTACAACGCCAATCCAAGGTCTGAAATAGAAGATCTGACAAAATAAATTCTTTGCCATTTTAAAATAAATGGTTCCTGATGGAAACTGTATAAAACATCTACACTCACAAACAAAATGCTATAGTTGAGGAGGTATTCACAAATGGCTTGTGAATTCTGCCATGATACCCCTTCCATATTTCATATTAGGCATTTTACAAATTCTGGCATATTGGCTACGGATCCCATGATGAACCTTACAGTAGCCTACTGTAGTACTCATAAACATCGCTGATGTTTATTTTTCATTCCAACGTAATTAAGTGAGTTTATTACGATATTAATTATGTCGTGCCGGCTTGCATCCAATGGTGGTCTGTTATAATTCTGCCAACCCTGAGTGCTGTTGCTAACCAAAGTTGAATCTGTTTACTGTACCCAAGAGGCCCATGGAAACAGTAGCGGAGATTCACATGGGAGGCAGTTAGATAGAGATAGAGAGAGAGAGAGAGAGAGAGAGAGAGAGAGAGAGGAAGAGAGAGAGGTAGGAGGAGCCTTCCAGACATCTGAGCTCCACATGATTCAAAAGAGAAAATAGGATGTGGGGAGGGGAGGGGAGAGGAGGAGAAGAGAGAGAGTGATGAGAGGAGGGAGTCCACACAATCTGTGAGCTGCAGTGCGGTGACAGAGCTCACTGAGGCTTTAGGGCTATGGAGGAGTGTGTGTGTGTGTGTGTGTTTGTGTGTGTGTGTGTGTGTGTGTGTGTGTGTGTGTGTGTGTGTGTGTGTGTGTGTGCGTTCGAAGCGGGGTTAAGGGGGCGCTATTAATAGCCATTTTCCCCTTTCTGCGAGAGCGCACAGGGCTTTTTTTGAGTGAGCCAGGGGCAGAGGATCCTTCATAGAGTAGAGAGCATTGTGCCAGTTGATTTAGTTGACCATCACCATTACAGTCAAAATGCTACTGCTCTCACAAATTCTGTCCCCTCGTAAAAAAGCAGTAAATCTATCATGGTGTTAATGTTTCTTTGCAAAAGCTAAAAAACGTCCTACTTTGCTGTACATGGTTAAAATGCTGATGTTGCGCCTTTGCTAAAAACACTAAACATAGGACATTCTGTTCACTCACAAAATATCCTAAATGCTAATATAATACTACCAATGCTAAGATCGTTTTCTAATACACTACTACATCCATCATACATCACTAAATGCTAACATGACTCTACCTTTGCTAAAAAGCCGTACATCTTCCATTGCTATTATACTAACACACTGCCTTCACATCCCTTAAATGCTAACTATGTTCCTCCTTGCTTTGCTGAGTAAAACAGACACAGCTCTGCTCTGCGGTCACGGTCCAGCCCTTTTTTAATCATCCCTCTCTCCCTCCTTCCATCTCTCCCACCCTTCCGTTGATATACTAAGCAGTTTGTGCCAAGTTAATCTAAAGGCCAAGGAGACACCGGGAGAGAAAGGTTCTCTCTACCCTCAGGGCTACCAGCTGATCTGAAAACAAGAAACAAGCACACAATGAAAAGACCAAAGGGGACAGTGGGAATTTTCCCAAGGTTATGGCTATGTTAACATCCACCTTGAAAACATGACCACGGTAAAGAGAAAAGGCACCATAACTAACGGTTAGAATTTAGCCACACTGTCAACAAGACACAATGAGTCTTGATATTGGTGGCAGTAGAAATGAAGTGTATCTGCTCAACTGTGTTAAATCTGTCTGACAGTGAAATCGTACAGCTACATCTCCAGCAGTTCCCCAGAAATCTCTTGCTGAGCGGCAGACAGTACTACCGTAAAATGGCAACCAAAGATTCTCCATTTGCGTTCTGTACAGAGAAATGTAACGATGCATCTGTAGCTATGTACCTTCCTGTCTTTAATGAAAAAAGGGATGTTCCAAGCACAGTGTCACAATTTACAAATTCACCTCTTTGACTAATGTGGATGCTTACTGCTGCTGGATGGGTGCAGCAGGGGGGAATATATTATGGTCATTATCACACATACAGACGCACGCACGCACGCACGCACACACACACACACACACACACACACACGCACGCACGCACACGCACGCACGCACACACGCACGCACGCACGCACGTACGCACGCATAAACGCACACACACGCACGCACGCACGTACGTACGCACGCATAAACGCACACGCACGCACGCACACACACGCGCGCACACACGCACACACACTGTGTGGTTCCGCCAGAGTGCATCAGGTTGAAGAGACTGGCTCTCTGACAACACTAACAGCGGTCTATTCTGCCTACTAATACAATGGCAGGCAGGGTAATACAATGGCAGGCAGGGAGGAGGGAACAGCGAGGACACTAGGACCCATGGGAGGCACAGTGGCATACATGAGAGACGCACTTCAGCCTGAGTCAGGCATGTTGTGTAACAGGGGAGAGACCAAGGGCCTTGTTTCCATACCGGCTCCCCCAACACAGCACGTACAGAGACCCAGTGAGGGACAAAGAGACAGAGAGAGAGAGAGATCGAGAGAAAGAGAGAGTCCACACACATGCCATTCACACAGACACAAACACAAGCATATACGCCTGCCAGAGCACATGTGGGAGAGTGTCACTACTGGGAGTCCATACTTACACATCCATTACATACGAAAGCATGCACACATACCATTTGTAGACTAGAAAACAACCCACACATGCGTGACTGGATGTCAAATGAGTCATCTCTATGTCAGTGTGATGTGGATGATCAGACACTGAATACATCTAAATATGAAAACTGTCATTTACAAAATAATCAATATGGACCAGTATGACTTTTGGCCGAACAACAAGAGAGGAGAACGTAATGGTGATGGAGAGAGATTGTTTTGAATCCATTCTCAATCCTGCTGCGCTATAAAAAACATGATACCCCTTTTAACACCCCATTCAATACGCTGACCTCACTCCCCACATCAAACAAAAAGCAACAAGACAAACAAAATGAATCGATAAAAACATGCACAACACAGCATGCCAGTAAAATGGAGAATGAGTTGAATGTGTTATGACCATAGCCCTCGTTCATTGTGTCCTTGCTGAATGGCCAAAGAGAGGTGTCGTGTTAGGCATGGAATCTGACTGGACATTGTCCCCCAGGAAGGGAAATGGTCACATGAGTAACTTCGCACAGCACACACCATTATCTTAATGAGCCTATGCTATGGTCTCCAGTGTGCAGTATATTCTGCTACAAAACACCTGAACCAAAGCATGTATAGGATTTGGCTTGGATTTCAGAGACGGTTTGAGAATTAAAGGGGGCGTTCAGTAGTTACAAGGGCAGTGAATCCTAAAGGCCTTGAGATACTGTAAACCCATATAAAGTGTGTTAAAATAATAAGAGTATGGGTAAATGTGGCATGGGGAACATTTTATATTAAAGGGATACTTGTGGATTTTGGCAATGAGGCTCTTTATCTACAGTCGTGGCCAAAAGTTTTGAGAATGACACAAATATTAAATTCCACAAAGTTTGCTTCAGTGTCTTTCGATATTTTTGTCAGATGGAACACTGAAGTATAATTACAATGCATAATTACAAGTGTCAAAGGCTTTAATTGACAGTTACATGAAGTTGATGCAAAGAGTCAATATTTGCAGTGTTGACCCTTCTTTTCAAGACCTCTGCAATCCGCCCTGGCATGCTGTCAATTAACTTCTGGGCCACATCCTGACTCATGGCAGCCCATTCTTGCATAATCAATGTTTGGAGTTTGTCAGAATTTGTGGGGTTTTGTTTGTCCACCCGCCTCTTGAGGATTGACCACAAGTTCTCAATGGGATTAAGGTCTGGGGAGTTTCCTGGCCATGGACCCAAAATATTGATGTTTTGTTCCCTGAGCCACTTAGTTATCACTTTTGCCTTATGGCAAGGTGCTCCATCATGCTGGAAAAGGCATTGTTCGTCACCAAACTGTTCCTGGATGGTTGGGAGAAGTTGCTCTCTGAGGATCTGTTGGTACCATTCTTTATTCATGGCTGTGTTCTTATGCAAAATTGTGAGTGAGCCCACTCTCTTGGCTGAGAAGCAACCCCACACATGAATGGTCTCAGGATGCTTTACTGTTGGCATGACACAGGACTGATGGTAGCACTCACCTTGTCTTCTCCGGACAAGCTTTTTTCCGGATGCCCCAAACAATCGGAAAGGGGATTCATCAGAGAAAATGACTTTAAGCCAGTCCTCAGCAGTCCAATCCCTGTACCTTTTGCAGAATATCAGTCTGTCCCTGATGTTTTTCCTGGAGAGAAGTGGCTTCTTTGCTGCCCTTCTTGACACCAGGCCATCCTACAAAAGTCTTCGCCTCACTGTGCGTGCAGATGCACTCACACCTGCCTGCTGCCATTCCTGAGCAAGCTCTGTATTGGTGGTGCCCCAATCCCGCAGCTGAATCAACTTCAAGAGATGGTCCTGGCACTTGCTGGACCTTCTTCGGCATCCTGAAGCCTACTTCACAACAGTTGAACAGCTCTCCTTGAAGTTCTTGATGATCCGATAAATGGTTGATTTAGGTGCAATCTTGCTGGCAGCAATATCCTTGCCCGTGAAGCCCTTTTTGTGCAAAGCAATGATGACGGCACGTGTTTCCTTGCAGGTAACCATGAACTCAATCAGCATGACAGAGTGATCTCCAGCCTTGTCCTCATCAACACTCACACCTGTGTTAATGAGAGAATCACTGACACGATGTCAGCTGGTCCTTTTGTGGCAGGGCTGAAATTGCAGTGGAAATGTTTTTGGGGGATTCAGTTCATTTGCATGGGGGACTTTGCAATTAATTGCAATTCATCGGATCACTCTTCATAACATTATGGAGTATATGCAAATTGCCCTCATACAAACTGAGGCAGCAGACTTTGTGAAAATCAATATTTGTGTCATTCAAAACTTTGGCCATGACTGTACTTCCCCAGTGCCAGATGAATTTGTAGATACCATTTTTATGTCTCGGTGTCCAGTATTAAACTTTTTTATTAACCTTTATTTAACTAGGAAAGGCAGTTAAGAACAAATTCTTATTTACAATGACTGCCTACCCCGGGCAAACCCGGACGACGTTGGGCCAATTGTGCGCCGCTCTATGGGACTCCCAATCCCGGCCGGATGTGATCGAACCAGGGACTGTAGTTACTCTTGCACTGAGATGCAGTGCCTTAGACCGCTGCGCCACTAGGGAGCCCAGTATGAAGGGCGATAGAGGTAGTTTCTCGAACCAATGCTAACTAGCATTAGTGCAATGACTGGAAGTTTATGGGTATCTACTAGCATGCATGCCTCATTGCCAAAATCCCGAAGAATCCCTTGAATAGGCATCCTCTGTGAACTCAAGCTTGCTATTGTAGGGAATAGAGAGATGCAGTCAAAAACTGATAAAGAGAGTAAGAGGGCTAAAGAGAGTTAAGGGGCTAAAGATTGTGAGGGGCTAAAGAGAATGAGAAGAATAAATAGAGTGAAATGACTAAATAAAGTGAGAGGACAAAAGAGAGTGGGAGAACTAAAGAGAGTGAGAGAACTAAAGAGAGTGAGAGGGCAAGAAGAGAGTGAAGGGGCTAAAGAGAGTGAGAGGGCAAGAGAGAGTGAGAAGGCTAAAGAGAGTGAGAGGGCTAAAGAGAGTGAGAAGGCTAAATAGAGTGAGAGGGCTAAATAGAGTGAGAGGACTAAATAGAGTGAGAGGACTATAGAGAGTGAGAGGGCTAAAGAGAGTGAGAGGGATAAAGAGAGTGAGAGGGCTAAATAGAGTGAGAGGGCAAGAAAGTGTGAGGGCTAAAGACAGTGAGATGGCTAAAGAGAGTGAGAGGGGAAAAGAGAGCGAGAGAGAAAAAGAGAGCAAGAGGACTAAATAGAGAGAGATAGCTAAAGAGAGTGAGAGGGCTAAATAGAGTGAAAGAACTAAATAGAGTGAGAGGACTAAATAGAGTGAGAGGACTAAATAGAGTGAGATAGCTAAATAGAGTGAGAGGGGAAAAGAGAGCGAGAGGGAAAAAGAGAGCGAGAGGGCTAAATAGAGTGAGAGGACTAAATAGAGTGAGAGGGGAAAAGAGAGCGAGAGAGAAAAAGAGAGCGAGAGGACTAAATAGAGAGTGATAGCTAAAGAGAGTGAGAGGGCTAAATAGAATGAAAGGACTAAATAGAGTGAGAGGGCTAAATAGAGTGAGAGGGGAAAAGAGAGCGATAGAGAAAAAGAGAGCGAGAGGACTAAATAGAGAGAGGTAGCTAAAGAGAGTGAGAGGGCTAAATAGAGTGAGAGGACTAAATCGAGTGAGAGGGCTAAATAGAGTGAGAGGGGAAAAGAGAGCGAGAGAGTAAAAGAGAGCGAGAGGACTAAATAGAGAGAGATAGCTAAAGAGAGTGAGAGGGCTAAATAGAGGGAGAGGGCTAAATAGAGTGAGAGCGAAAAAGAGAGTGAGAGGGCTAAATAGAGCGAGAGGGCTAAATAAAGTGAGAGGACAAAAGAGAGTGAGAGAATTAAAGAGAGTGAGAGAACTAAAGAGAGTGAGAGGGATAAAGAGAGTGAGAGGGCTAAAGAGAGTGAGAGGGCTAAAGAGAGTGAGAGAACTAAAGAGAGTGAGAGGGAAAAAGAGAGTGAGAGGGCAAAAAGAGAGTGAAGGGGCTAAAGAGAGTGAGAGGGCTAAAGAGAGTGAGAGGGCTAAAGTGAGCGAGAAGGCTAAATAGAGTGAGAGGGCTAAAGAGCGTGAGAGGCATAAAGAGAGTGAGAGGGGAAAATAGAGTGAGAGGGGAAAATAGAGTGAGAGGGCTAAATAAAAGTGAGAGTGATAAATAGAGTGAGAGTGATAAATAGAGTGAGAGGGCTATAGAGAGTGAGAGGGAAAAATAGAGTGAGAGGACTATAGAGAGTGAGAGGGCTAAAGAGAGTGAGAGGGATAAATAGAGTGAGAGGGGAAAAGAGAGCAAGAGGGAAAAGAGAGCGAGAGGGCTAAAGAGAGCGAGAGGACTAAATAGAGTGAGAGGGCTAAATAGAGTGAGAGTGATAAATAGAGTGAGAGGGGAAAAGAGAGTGAGAGTGCTAAATAGAGTGAGAGGGCTAAATAGAGTGAGAGTGCTAAATAGAGTGAGAGTGCTAAATAGAGTGAAAGGGCTAAATAGAGTGAGAGGGCTAAAGAGAGTGAGAGGGGAAAAGAGAGCGAGAGGGCTAAATAGAGCGAGAGGACTAAATAGAGAGAGATAGCTAAATAGAGTGAGAGTGCTAAATGGAGTGAGAGTGCTAAATAGAGCGAGAGGGCTAAATGGAGTGAGAGGACTAAATAGAGAGAGAAAGCTAAATGGAGTGAGAGAGCTAAATAGAGCGAGACGACTAAATAGAGAGAGATAGCTAAATAGAGTGAGTGGGCTAAATGGAGTGAGAGGACTAAATAGAGCGAGAGGACTAAATAGAGTGAGACAGCTAAATAGAGTGAGAGGGTTAAATGGAGTGAGAGGGCAAAATAGAGTGAGAGGGCTAAATAGAGTGAGAGGGATAATTAGAGTGAGAGGGAAAAAAGAGAGTGATAGCGATAAATAGAGTGAGCGTTTAAATAGTGAGCGGACTAAATAGAGTGAGAGGGCTAAATAGAGTGAGAGGGATAAATAGAGTGAGAGGACTAAATAGAGTGAGAGGGCTGAAGAGAGTGAGAGTGCTAAATAGAGTGAGAGGGAAAAAGAGAGTGATAGGGATAAATAGATTGAGCGTTTTAAATAGTGAGAGGACTAAATAGAGTGAGAGGGCTAAATAGAGTGAGAGGGTTAAATAGAGTGAGAGGGCTAAAGAGAGTGAGAGGGCTAAAGAGAGTGAGAGGGCTAAATAGAGGGAGAGGGCTAAATAGAGTGAGAGGGCTAAAGAGAGTGAGAGGGCTAAATAGAGGGAGAGGGCTAAATAGAGTGAGAGGGCTAAATAGAGTGAAAGGTAAAAAAAGAGTGAGAGGGCTAAAGAGAGTGAGAGGGCTAAAGAGAGTGAGAGGGCTAAATAGAGGGAGATGGCTAAAGAGAGTGAGAGGGCTAAATAGAGGGAGAGGGCTAAATAGAGTGAGAGGGCTAAAGAGAGTGAGAGGGCTAAATAGAGGGAGAGGGCTAAATAGAGTGAGAGGGCTAAATAGAGTGAAAGGTAAAAACAGAGTGAGAGGGCTAAAGAGTGTGAGAGGGCTAAAGAGAGTGAGAGGACTTTAGAGAGTGAGAGGGCTAAATAGAGTGAGAGGGCTAAAGAGAGTGAGAGAGCTAAATAGAGTGAAAGGAGTAAATAGAGTGAGAGGGCTAAAGAGAGTGAGAGAGCTAAATAGAGTGAGAGGAGTAAATAGAGTGAGAGGGATAAAGAGAGTGAGAGAGCTAAATAGAGTGAGAGTAAATAGAGTGAGAGGGATAAAGAGAGTGAGAGAGCTAAATAGAGTGAGAGGAGTAAATAGAGTGAGAGGGCTAAATAAAGTGCGAGGGCTAAATAGAGTGAGAGGGAAAAAGAGAGTGAGAGGACTAAATAGAGTGAGAGGGCTAAAGAGAGTGAGAGGGCAAAAGAGAGTGAGAGGGAAGGGAGTGAGAGGGCAAAAGAAAGTGAGATGGCTAAAGAGAGTGAGAGGGCAAGAGAGAGTGAGAGGGCTAAAGAGAGTGAGAGGGCTAAATAGAGTGAGAGGGCTAAAGAAAGTGAGATGGCTAAAGAGAGTGAGAGGGCTAAATAGAGTGAGAGGGCTAAAGAAAGTGAGATGGCTAAAGAGAGTGAGAGGGCAAGAGAGAGTGAGAGGGCTAAAGAGAGTGAGAGGGCTAAATAGAGTGAGAGGGCTAAATAGAGTGAGGGGGCTAAATAGAGTGAAAGGTAAAAAAAGAGTGAGAGGGCTAAAGAGAGGGAGAGGGCTAAAGAGAGTGAGACGGCTAAATAGAGGGAGAGGGCTAAATAGAGTGAGAGGGCTAAAGAGAGTGAGAGGGCTAAATAGAGGGAGAGGGCTAAATAGAGTGAGAGGGCTAAATAGAGTGAAAGGTAAAAAAAGAGTGAGAGGGCTAAAGAGAGTGAGACGGCTAAATAGAGGGAGAGGGCTAAATAGAGTGAGAGGGCTAAAGAGAGTGAGAGGGCTAAATAGAGGGAGAGGGCTAAATAGAGTGAGAGGGATAAAGAGAGTGAGAGAGCTAAATAGAGTGAGAGGAGTAAATAGAGTGAGAGGGATAAAGAGAGTGAGAGAGATAAAGAGAGTGAGAGAGCTAAATAGAGTGAGAGTAAATAGAGTGAGAGGGATAAAGTGAGTGAGAGAGCTAAATAGAGTGAGAGGAGTAAATAGAGTGAGAGGGCTAAATAAAGTGCGAGGGCTAAATAGAGTGAGAGGGAAAAAGAGAGTGAGAGGACTAAATAGAGTGAGAGGGCTAAAGAGCGTGAGAGGCATAAAGAGAGTGAGAGGGGAAAATAGAGTGAGAGGGGAAAATAGAGTGAGAGGGCTAAAGAGAGCGAGAGGACTAAATAGAGTGAGAAGGCTAAATAGAGTGAGAGTGATAAATAGAGTGAGAGTGATAAATAGAGTGAGAGGGCTATAGAGAGTGAGAGGGAAAAATAGAGTGAGATGACTATAGAGAGTGAGAGGGCTAAAGAGAGTGAGAGGGATAAATAGAGTGAGAGGGGAAAAGAGAGCGAGAGGGAAAAGAGAGCGAGAGGGCTAAAGAGAGTGAGAGGACTAAATAGAGTGAGAGGGATAAATAGAGTGAGAGTGATAAATAGAGTGAGAGGGGAAAAGAGAGTGAGAGTGCTAAATAGAGTGAGAGGGCTAAATTGAGTGAGAGGGCTAAATAGAGTGAGAGTGCTAAATAGAGTGAGAGTGCTAAATTGAGTGAAAGGGCTAAATAGAGTGAGAGGGCTAAAGAGAGGGAGAGGGCTAAATAGAGCGAGAGGACTAAATAGAGAGAGATAGCTAAATAGAGTGAGAGTGCTAAATGGAGTGAGAGTGCTAAATAGAGCGAGAGGGCTAAATGGAGTGAGAGGACTAAATAGAGAGAGAAAGCTAAATGGAGTGAGAGAGCTAAATAGAGCGAGACGACTAAATAGAGAGAGATAGCTAAATAGAGTGAGTGGGCTAAATGGAGTGAGAGGACTAAATAGAGCGAGGGGACTAAATAGAGTGAGACAGCTAAATAGAGTGAGAGGGTTAAATGGAGTGAGAGGGCAAAATAGAGTGAGAGGGCTAAATAGAGTGAGAGGGATAATTAGAGTGAGAGGGAAAAAAGAGAGTGATAGCGATAAATAGAGTGAGCGTTTAAATAGTGAGCGGACTAAATAGAGTGAGAGGGCTAAATAGAGTGAGAGGGATAAATAGAGTGAGAGGACTAAATAGAGTGAGAGGGCTGAAGAGAGTGAGAGTGCTAAATAGAGTGAGAGGGAAAAAGAGAGTGATAGGGATAAATAGATTGAGCGTTTTAAATAGTGAGAGGACTAAATAGAGTGAGAGGGCTAAATAGAGTGAGAGGGTTAAATAGAGTGAGAGGGCTAAAGAGAGTGAGAGGGCAAAAGAGAGTGAGAGGGAAGGGAGTGAGAGGGCAAAAGAAAGTGAGATGACTAAAGAGAGTGAGAGGGCAAGAGAGAGTGAGAGGGCTAAAGAGAGTGAGAGGGCTAAATAGAGGGAGAGGGCTAAATAGAGTGAGAGGGCTAAAGAGAGTGAGAGGGCTAAATAGAGGGAGAGGGCTAAATAGAGTGAGAGGGCTAAATAGAGTGAACGGTAAAAAAAGAGTGAGAGGGCTAAAGAGAGTGAGAGGGCTAAAGAGAGTGAGAGGGCTAAATAGAGGGAGAGGGCTAAAGAGAGTGAGAGGGCTAAATAGAGGGAGAGGGCTAAATAGAGTGAGAGGGCTAAAGAGAGTGAGAGGGCTAAATAGAGGGAGAGGGCTAAATAGAGTGAGAGGGCTAAATAGAGTGAAAGGTAAAAAAAGAGTGAGAGGGCTAAAGAGTGTGAGAGGGCTAAAGAGAGTGAGAGGACTTTAGAGAGTGAGAGGGCTAAATAGAGTGAGAGGGCTAAAGAGAGTGAGAGAGCTAAATAGAGTGAAAGGAGTAAATAGAGTGAGAGGGCTAAAGAGAGTGAGAGAGCTAAATAGAGTGAGAGGAGTAAATAGAGTGAGAGGGATAAAGAGAGTGAGAGAGCTAAATAGAGTGAGAGTAAATAGAGTGAGAGGGATAAAGAGAGTGAGAGAGCTAAATAGAGTGAGAGGAGTAAATAGAGTGAGAGGGCTAAAGAGCGTGAGAGGCATAAAGAGAGTGAGAGGGGAAAATAGAGTGAGAGGGGAAAATAGAGTGAGAGGGCTAAAGAGAGCGAGAGGACTAAAGAGAGCGAGAGGACTAAATAGAGTGAGAGGGCTAAATAGAGTGAGAGTGATAAATAGAGTGAGAGTGATAAATAGAGTGAGAGGGCTATAGAGAGTGAGAGGGAAAAATAGAGTGAGAGGACTATAGAGAGTGAGAGGGCTAAAGAGAGTGAGAGGGATAAATAGAGTGAGAGGGGAAAAGAGAGCGAGAGGGAAAAGAGAGCGAGAGGGCTAAAGAGAGCGAGAGGACTAAATAGAGTGAGAGGGCTAAATAGAGTGAGAGGGGAAAAGAGAGTGAGAGTGCTAAATAGAGTGAGAGGGCTAAATAGAGTGAGAGGGCTAAATAGAGTGAGAGTGCTAAATAGAGTGAGAGTGCTAAATAGAGTGAGAGTGCTAAATAGAGTGAAAGGGCTAAATAGAGTGAGAGGGCTAAAGAGAGTGAGAGGGGAAAAGAGAGCGAGAGGGCTAAATAGAGCGAGAGGACTAAATAGAGAGAGATAGCTAAATAGAGTGAGAGTGCTAAATGGAGTGAGAGTGCTAAATAGAGCGAGAGGGCTAAATGGAGTGAGAGGACTAAATAGAGAGAGAAAGCTAAATGGAGTGAGAGAGCTAAATAGAGCGAGAGGACTAAATAGAGAGAGATAGCTAAATAGAGTGAGTGGGCTAAATGGAGTGAGAGGACTAAATAGAGCGAGAGGACTAAATAGAGTGAGACGGCTAAATAGAGTGAGAGGGTTAAATGGAGTGAGAGGGCTAATTAGAGTGAGAGGGAAAAAAGAGAGTGATAGCGATAAATAGAGTGAGCGTTTAAATAGTGAGCGGACTAAATAGAGTGAGAGGGCTAAATAGAGTGAGAGGGATAAATAGAGTGAGAGGACTAAATAGAGTGAGAGGGCTGAAGAGAGTGAGAGTGCTAAATAGAGTGAGAGGGAAAAAGAGAGTGATAGGGATAAATAGATTGAGCGTTTTAAATAGTGAGAGGACTAAATAGAGTGAGAGGGCTAAATAGAGTGAGAGGGTTAAATAGAGTGAGAGGGCTAAAGAGAGTGAGAGGGCAAAAGAGAGTGAGAGGGAAAGGGAGTGAGAGGGCAAAAGAAAGTGAGATGGCTAAAGAGAGTGAGAGGGCAAGAGAGAGTGAGAGGGCTAAAGAGAGTGAGAGGGCTAAATAGAGGGAGAGGTCTAAATAGAGTGAGAGGGCTAAAGAGAGTGAGAGGGCTAAATAGAGGGAGAGGGCTAAATAGAGTGAGAGGGCTAAATAGAGTGAAAAGTAAAAAAAGAGTGAGAGGGCTAAAGAGAGTGAGAGGGCTAAAGAGAGTGAGAGGGCTAAATAGAGGGAGAGGGCTAAAGAGAGTGAGAGGGCTAAATAGAGGGAGAGGGCTAAATAGAGTGAGAGGGCTAAAGAGAGTGAGAGGGCTAAATAGAGGGAGAGGGCTAAATAGAGTGAGAGGGCTAAATAGAGGGAGAGGGCTAAATAGAGTGAGATGGCTAAATAGAGTGAAAGGTAAAAAAAAGAGTGAGAGGGCTAAAGAGAGTGAGAGGGCTAAAGAGAGTGAGAGGACTTTAGAGAGTGAGAGGGCTAAATAGAGTGAGACGGCTAAATAGAGTGAGAGGGTTAAATGGAGTGAGAGGGCAAAATAGAGTGAGAGGGCTAAATAGAGTGAGAGGGCTAATTAGAGTGAGAGGGAAAAAAGAGAGTGATAGCGATAAATAGAGTGAGCGTTTAAATAGTGAGCGGACTAAATAGAGTGAGAGGGCTAAATAGAGTGAGAGGGATAAATAGAGTGAGAGGACTAAATAGAGTGAGAGGGCTGAAGAGAGTGAGAGTGCTAAATAGAGTGAGAGGGAAAAAGAGAGTGATAGGGATAAATAGATTGAGCGTTTTAAATAGTGAGAGGACTAAATAGAGTGAGAGGGCTAAATAGAGTGAGAGGGTTAAATAGAGTGAGAGGGCTAAAGAGAGTGAGAGGGCAAAAGAGAGTGAGAGGGAAAGGGAGTGAGAGGGAAAAAGAAAGTGAGATGGCTAAAGAGAGTGAGAGGGCAAGAGAGAGTGAGAGGGCTAAAGAGAGTGAGAGGGCTAAATAGAGGGAGAGGGCTAAATAGAGTGAGAGGGCTAAAGAGAGTGAGAGGGCTAAATAGAGGGAGAGGGCTAAATAGAGTGAGAGGGCTAAATAGAGTGAAAAGTAAAAAAAGAGTGAGAGGGCTAAAGAGAGTGAGAGGGCTAAAGAGAGTGAGAGGGCTAAATAGAGGGAGAGGGCTAAAGAGAGTGAGAGGGCTAAATAGAGGGAGAGGGCTAAATAGAGTGAGAGGGCTAAAGAGAGTGAGAGGGCTAAATAGAGGGAGAGGGCTAAATAGAGTGAGAGGGCTAAATAGAGGGAGAGGGCTAAATAGAGTGAGAGGGCTAAATAGAGTGAAAGGTAAAAAAAAGAGTGAGAGGGCTAAAGAGAGTGAGAGGGCTAAAGAGAGTGAGAGGACTTTAGAGAGTGAGAGGGCTAAATAGAGTGAGAGGGCTAAAGAGAGTGAGAGAGCTAAATAGAGTGAAAGGAGTAAATAGAGTGAGAGGGCTAAAGAGAGTGAGAGAGCTAAATAGAGTGAGAGGAGTAAATAGAGTGAGAGGGATAAAGAGAGTGAGAAAGCTAAATAGAGTGAGAGTAAATAGAGTGAGAGGGATAAAGAGAGTGAGAGAGCTAAATAGAGTGAGAGGAGTAAATAGAGTGAGAGGGCTAAATAAAGTGCGAGGGCTAAATAGAGTGAGAGGGAAAAAGAGAGTGAGAGGACTAAATAGAGTGAAAGGGCTAAAGAGAGTGAGAGGGCAAAAGAGAGTGAGAGGGAAGGGAGTGAGAGGGCAAAAGAAAGTGAGATGGCTAAAGAGAGTGAGAGGGCTAAATAGAGTGAGAGGGCTAAAGAAAGTGAGATGGCTAAAGAGAGTGAGAGGGCAAGAGAGAGTGAGAGGGCTAAAGAGAGTGAGAGGGCTAAATAGAGTGAGAGGGCTAAATAGAGTGAGGGGGCTAAATAGAGTGAAAGGTAAAAAAAGAGTGAGAGGGCTAAAGAGAGTGAGAGGGCTAAAGAGAGTGAGACGGCTAAATAGAGGGAGAGGGCTAAATAGAGTGAGAGGGCTAAAGAGAGTGAGAGGGCTAAATAGAGGGAGAGGGCTAAATAGAGTGAGAGGGCTAAATAGAGTGAAAGGTAAAAAAAGAGTGAGAGGGCTAAAGAGAGTGAGAGGGCTAAATAGAGTGAGAGGGCTAAAGAAAGTGAGATGGCTAAAGAGAGTGAGAGGGCTAAATAGAGTGAGAGGGCTAAAGAAAGTGAGATGGCTAAAGAGAGTGAGAGGGCAAGAGAGAGTGAGAGGGCTAAAGAGAGTGAGAGGGCTAAATAGAGTGAGAGGGCTAAATAGAGTGAGGGGGCTAAATAGAGTGAAAGGTAAAAAAAGAGTGAGAGGGCTAAAGAGAGTGAGAGGGCTAAAGAGAGTGAGACGGCTAAATAGAGGGAGAGGGCTAAATAGAGTGAGAGGGCTAAAGAGAGTGAGAGGGCTAAATAGAGGAAGAGGGCTAAATAGAGTGAGAGGGCTAAATAGAGTGAAAGGTAAAAAAAGAGTGAGAGGGCTAAAGAGAGTGAGAGGGCTAAAGAGAGTGAGAGGACTTTAGAGAGTGAGAGGGCTAAATAGAGTGAGAGGGCTAAAGAGAGTGAGAGAGCTAAATAGAGTGAAAGGAGTAAATAGAGTGAGAGGGCTAAAGAGAGTGAGAGAGCTAAATAGAGTGAGAGGAGTAAATAGAGTGAGAGGGATAAAGAGAGTGAGAGAGATAAAGAGAGTGAGAGAGCTAAATAGAGTGAGAGTAAATAGAGTGAGAGGGCTAAATAGAGTGAGAGGAGTAAATAGAGTGAGAGGGCTAAATAAAGTGCGAGGGCTAAATAGAGTGAGAGGGAAAAAGAGAGTGAGAGGACTAAATAGAGTGAGAAGACTACATATCGAATAAACAAGGAGGAAAAGACAGATAAGGGAACCGGAATAGAGAGAGTGTAATACATTTAGAATAATCGACAGCAGGCTGGCCATTAGAACCATCTT
Organism: Oncorhynchus clarkii lewisi; assembly: GCF_045791955.1. Taxonomy (NCBI): domain Eukaryota; kingdom Metazoa; phylum Chordata; class Actinopteri; order Salmoniformes; family Salmonidae; genus Oncorhynchus; species Oncorhynchus clarkii. The sequence continues at coordinate 26,397,044 of NC_092148.1, forward strand.
ACCCAACATGCCCTTGCTTTCCTCTGACAGACACATGTCCTTCTCTGCGCTGGGCAGCACAAAGCCCACCACGAAGATCTCCACACCGTCCGCCATCAGCGCCAGCCCCAGAACAAAGTACAGCGTCCACTGGAACTTCCCATGGCCACACTCCTGCAGGATGGTCTCGTACTGCTGGGCCAGCTCCTCCTGATCCTTCCTCCTCTCCGCCTCGAACTGGGCCAGGTCCCTAATCTGAGCTTGGGGGGCAATTCCGTCCACCGGAACCGTTTTTCCGGACTCTGCCCGGGGGATTCCCTGATACTCGCCCTCGTAGATCTCATCGTCTTCGTCGTGACCTTCCGTGGAGTCGCTGTGGCCGCCCTCGTCGTCGTTGGCCCGGCTGTCGTTGCGGTAGTAGCCGTCGCCATCTTGGCTCTGCTGCACGGGGTAGTCGTCATCGTCGTCCTCTTCCTCGAAGCGCTTGTACGAGCGCTTGGTGTACTCGTCTGCCATTTTGTCCACGCTGCGGCCCACCTTCTTGCCCGCCTGCTTCTTCACCACCTTGGCGATGTCTTTGGCGCCGCGGATGAAGTCCTGCCGTCCGTCTCGTCCATAGCCGTCGTCCATCTTGGCTCTGGCGGTGAGGTTGGTTGCTGCTAGGAATGGGAGATATCAGGAGTGGCACAAGAGCATGGGTGTGAACTGGGGATCTCTGTGGATCTGGAATTCAGCGCCACGGACAGCTCTTCTATCAGCTACAGCCAGAATATTTTCCTCCAAATTGAGACCTGGAATGAAAGAGAGGATTCTGTTAGAACGGCACCTCCAACACTGTGGACAGACACTACGCAGCATCAACTGTCCATCGCAGTTCTCACTCATTCTCACTCCAACTTCCAATCAAGAAATACAAACGATGATGTTTCCATACTGTTCCAATTTTCACAAGAGTATACACCTGCGTCTGTACATGACAGCTGGCCGGTGGCACCTTAATTGGGAGGATGGGCTCATAGTAATGGCTTGAACGGATAAATGGAATGGTATCGGACACATCAAACACGTGTTTGATACCATTCCATTCACTCCATTCCAGCAATTATTATGATCCATCCTGCCTCCTGTACTGCACATGCCACAGAAAGCCAAACTCAAGTGAAGTCAGTAACCGCATGGAGGTTCTCAATACCTGTATTCATGGTTCTCAACAAATGGCCTTATTCCTATGGCTGAACCCAGTCAGCCCACCTTATCTGACCTAATGTAATGTCCTTAATAAGTGGACATGACAGCTTTAAGTAGAAAACGACAGAAGAGCTCTTGTTCAAACTCAGTGGCCTACATTGATTGAGCACCAGTTATCTCATAGGTCTCTCCCAGCCCATCCACAGGTCACAGCATGGCATTTCCAATGGCTCTCGGCTTGAATCAAACCTTCAAGGGAACATACTGCTACACTGACGGCCCAGTTAGGAGCACTGCAATTACATTTGTTCCCAGGAAGTCTATAAAGAGACATTATTACTTCCTGTCTGACAATCTGGAGAATGGGGTGATATAAGCCTATATGTCTAGCAGATGAATGTATTAATATGATGAGCTACAGTAGGCTATTAGGTAACACTACCAGTTTCTTTTGGGAGATAGCTTAGTCCTTCAGCGATATCACTTTAAAATCATCTTGTGGTATTCAGTGAACTGATGTGACGTGGCAATAATGTTTTCTTAGTTTGTCTAGTGTCTGTCTAGTGTGGTCTAGTGTGGTCCAGTATGTGTCTAGTGAGTGTCTAGCGTGTGTCTAGTATGGTCTTCTGTGGTCTAGTATGTGTCAGGTGAGTGTCTAGTGAATGTCTAGTGAGTGTCTAGTGTGTGTCTAGTATGGTCTTGTGTGGTCTAGTATGTGTCAGGTGAGTGTCTAGTGAGTGTCTAGTGTGTGTCTAGTGTGTGTCTATTGAGTGTCTAGTGAGTGTCTAGTGAGTGTCTAGTGAGTGTCTAGTGTATATCCAGTGTGTGTCTAGTGAGTGTCTAGTGTGGTCTAGTGAGTGTCTGGTGAGTGTCTTGTATGGTCTTGTGTGGTCTAATATGTGTCAGGTGAGTGTCTAGTGAGTGTCTAGTGTGTTTCTAGTGTGTGTCTAGTGTGTGTCTATTGAGTGTCGAGTGTGTGTCTAGTGAGTGTCTAGTGAGTGTCTAGTGAGTGTCTAGTGTGTGTCCAGTGTGAGTCTAGTGTGAGTCTAGTGAGTGTCTAGTGTGGTCTAGTGTGGTCTAGTGAGTCTCTGGTGAGTGTCTAGTATGGTCTTGTGTGGTCTAGTATGTGTCAGGTGAGTGTCTAGTGAGTGTCTAGTGTGTTTCTAGTGTGTGTCTAGTGTGTGTCTATTGTGTGTCTAGTTTTCACATCAAGGATCCTTGGAGGATCATATTAACTCCACCCTACCTGATACCCTAGACCCACTCCAATTTGCTTACCGCCCCAATAAGTCCACAGACGACGCAATCGCCATCACACTGCACACTGCCCTAACCTATCTGGACGAGAGGAATACCTATGTAAGAATGCTGTTCATTGACTACAGCTCAGCATTTAACACCATTGTACCCTGTAAACTCGTCAATAAGCTCGAGACCCTGGGTCTCAACCCCGCCCTGTGCAACTGGGTCCTGGACTTTCTGACAGGTCGCCCCCAGCTGGTGAGGGTAGGAAACAACATCTCCACCCCGCTGATCCTCAACACTGGGGCCCCACAAGGGTTTGTTCTCAGCCCTCTCCTGTACTCCCTGTTCACCCATGACTACGTGGCCATGCACGCCTTCAACTCAATCATCAAGTTTGCAGACAACACTCCAGTGGTAGGCTTGATTACCAACAACGACAAGACGGCCTACAGGGAGGAGGGGAGTGTGGTGTCAGGAAAATAACCTCTCACTCAACGTCAATAATACAAAGGAGATGATCGTGGACTTCAGGAAACAGCCGAGGGAACATCCCCCCCATCCACAATGACGGGACAGTAGTAGAGAAGGTGGAACGTTTTAAGTTGCTCGGTGTATACATCACGGACAAACTAAAATGGTCCACTCACACTGACAGTATGGTGAAGAAGGTGCAACAGTGCCTCTTCGTCCTCAGGAATTTGGCTAGTCACCTAAATCATTCACAAACTTTTACAGATGCACAATCGAGAGCATCCTGTCGGGCTGTGTCACCGTCTGGTACGGAAACTGCTCCGCCCACAACCGCAAGGCTCTCCAGAGGATAGTGCGGTCTGCACAACACATCACCAGGGGCAAACGACCTGCCCTCCAGGGTACCTACAGCATCCGATGTCACAGAAAGGCCAATCATCAAGGAAAACAACCATCCGAGCCACTGCCTGTTCACCCTGCTATCATCCAGAAGGCGAGGTCAGTAAAGGTGCATCAAAGCTGGGACCGAGAGACTGAAAAACAGCTTCTATCTCAAGGCCATCAGACTGTTAAACAGACATCACTAACATAGAGTGGCTGCTGCCAACATACAGACTGAAATCTCGGGCCACTTTAATCAGTCTAATAAATTGATTTATTAAAGGAATCACTAGTCACTTTAAATATGCCCACTTTAACAATGACTACATATCCACATTACTCATCTCATATGTACACTACCGTTCAAAAGTTTGTGGTCACTTAGAAATGTCCTTGTTTTTGAAAGAAAAGCACATTTTTTGTCCATTAAAATAACATCAAATTGATCGGAAATACAGTGTAGACATTGTTAATGTTGTAAATGACTATTGTAGCTGGAAACTGCAGTTTTTTTAATGGATTATCTACATAGGCGTACAGAGGCCCATTATCAGCAACCATCACTCCTGTGTTCCAATGGCACGTTGTGTTCCAATGACCAGTTGGATGAGCTAACACAACGTGCCATTAGAAAACCCTTTTGCAATTATGTTAACGCAGCTGAAAACTGTTGTTCTGATTAAAGAAGCAAGAAAACTGGCCTTCTTTAGACTAGTTGAGTATCTGGAGCATCAGCATTTTGGGGTTCGATTACAGGCTCAAAATGGCCAGAAACAGTGTGCGCACACTGTTCATGGCTCTACACCATTAGAGCGAGACCAGCTGCGCTTGGCCCGCGACTGGAAAATGTTAGCTGACATTGGCCGGCAACTTGTGTTTCCTCCGGAGATCGCAACCACCACCCTAAGACCTGACATGGTGCTCTGGTCCCGTTCGCTCAATAAGGTCTTCATCATTGAGCTCACAGTACCCTGGGAGGACTCAGTAGATGAGGCTTATGAGCGAAAACATCTGCGCTATGCTGATCTAGCTGCCGAAGCACGGCATCATGGCTGGAACACAGAAGTCCGACCAGTGGAGGTGGGCTGCAGAGGTTTTGTGGCAACATCTACAACCAGACTGCTTAGAGACCTGGGAATTAAGGGCCAGAGCCAGCGTTCGGCAATCAAAGCTGTATCGGAGGCGGCAGAAGGCAGCAGTCAGTGGCTCTGGATGAAGAGGAAAGACCCCAGCTGGGCCCCGAAGTGAGAGGGCCAGGAGGTATGCGGTCAACAATGCTTGACTCAGGGAGGAGGACGCCCCTGCCATGCATAGTCCCATGGGATGTTAGCTATCAACAACAAGGCAACTCCTATGACTAATTGGGAATGGGACGCAAGCGTAGGATTGATCACCCTGTCGCTGGCCGCCTTTGGGGAGGGTGTATAGTGTGAAAGGCCGAAACACCCTAGGAACCAAAGGTACACTACTGACGATGCGCTCCCCAAATTTCACCACGCTCACTGTTCATTAACTCTTGGAAGTGCTTGCACAAAGGATAGTGACATCTCATCCTGTGTTCTTGGAATCTGTATTCAATACCATCTACTGCATCTTGCTTATGCCGCTCGGCCATCACTCATCCATATATTTATATGTACATAGTGTGTGTCTAGTGTGTGTCTAGTGAGTGTCAAGTGAGTGTCTAGTGAGTGTCTAGTGAGTGTCTAGTGAGTGTCTAGTGTGTGTCTAGTGAGTGTCTAGTGAGTGTCTAGTGAGTGTCTAGTGAGTGTCTAGTGTTTGTCTAGTGAGTGTCTAGTGAGTGTCTAGTGTGTGTCTAGTGAGTGTCTAGTGAGTGTCTAGTGAGTGTCTAGTGAGTGTCTAGTGTGTGTCTAGTGAGTGTCTAGTGTGTGTCTAGTGAGTGTCTAGTGTTTGTCTAGTGAGTGTCTAGTGAGTGTCTAGTGTGTGTCTAGTGAGTGTCTAGTGAGTGTCTAGTGTGTGTCTAGTGAGTGCCTAGTGTGTGTCTAGTGAGTGTCTAGTGATTGTCTAGTGTGTGTCTAGTGAGTGTCTAGTGAGTGTCTAGTGAGTGTCTAGTGAGTGTCTAGTGTGTGTCTAGTGAGTGTCTAGTGTGTGTCTAGTGAGTGTCTAGTGTGTGTCTAGTGAGTGTCTAGTGTGTGTCTAGTGAGTGTCTAGTGTGTGTCTAGTGTGTGTCTAGTGTGTGTCTAGTGAGTGTCTAGTGTGTGTCTAGTGTGTGTCTAGTGTGTGTCTAGTGAGTGTCTAGTGAGTGTCTAGTGAGTGTCTAGTGAGTGTCTAGTGAGTGTGGCCCCTTTTTCACATTTCCTTCCCTATTTTTTCCTTTTTCTCCACTCATCTCAGCCTCTTTCTCTATTACCGTTCTCCTTCCCTGTCTTCCTCCTCTCTCCTTTCTCCATCCTTCATCTCTTTCCCTCTTGTCATTCTCCCCCTCTCCTCACACTCATTCTCTGTCACTCCTTCCCTATCTCTGTTTCTCTCTCTCCCTCCCCCGGCTCTCTCTCTCTCTCTCTGTTATTTGTGGGTAAGGATAATTGGTTCTCAGCTTCACTCTGTTCTTTCTGTTGTGTATTCCTCTCCTCGTGGCCCTATCAGCAACGCTAACCTGACTGGGCTGTGCCGTTTAACCTCCCAGAGTCTCTCTGCTCCTGCTAGAGTCTCCAGAGATAGCAGGCAGGTTAAACCTTGACCCGGAGAACAAGGCCGACAGAAAAAAGGCCAGTCTAAATCTGGCAGCTGAGTGGTCTGCTATTTTCCCTGCACCTCTGTCACCATTAACACACGCAGGTCCGTCTAATTTGTCTCACAGGGGAATACAGCAATACAGCCAAGGGAAACAGATGCAGTCAGATTGTCAGATTACTATACAGTATCTTTAGAGAGAAAGTGTGCGCACACTGTTCATTGAAATCCCGGCACAATATATAGCCCAGACTACTATACAACCTTAAATATGATGTTTCTTTAGTGAATACTAATTTGATTATCTCAGAAATGTGACTGTATGCTGTTAGTTTGATAATAACACCCATCTGAAATGGTGGTGTGTAGGAGACAGTGTGAAGCTGATCCCTTGATAGAGTGGTGTTGGTGCCCACTGTGGCTGCCTAGTGCTATTGGATTCTCTGGCCCTTTAAAGAGGAGGAGACACAGCAGGAGAAGAGAACAGGCCTCAGGGAGGATCCATAGACCATAGCTGAACCCAATGACCATGCACACACTCTGAAATAATGTAACAGTCCCCACCTTTCTTTGGTTAGTGGCCCCCCTTTTATCTGTTAACACTATTTTACAGTGCTATTTCAGCTTGTACCTGTTATACAAGGGGTACTCTCTGGTGCTGGGATTCAGTACCTGGTACCTAAAAGGCACATACGTAACTACCAAGTCAACTGTGTAACAGGCTACTATTACAGCCTTACCAAACAGACTACTCCCTGTACTGTATTAGAAGTGTCCTGGTTAAGTAGCATGAGATCAGATGGGATAGAAACTGGAGGAGATGAGGGAAGGGGCTGGGGGGGGGTGGAGGGCTGGGGAACAGCTCACACAACAGACTGGCAGAGATCACTGAACCCAAAGGTCTTCTGGGAAGACTGGGTTTCCAAGAAACACTCACTTAGACTGAAAATGAACCCCGGAAACAACAGCCGCTATATCAGTCATCTATGACCTCTGTCTTTTCTACCAAGTCAATATAGTGTGGCTATATACAGGGGGTACCGGCCATTTGATTAGATGTTCAGGAGTCTTATGGTTTGGGGGTAGAAGCTGTTTAGAAGCCTCATGGACCTAGACTTGGCGCTCTGGTACCATTTGCCGTGCGGTAGCAGAGAGACAGTCTATGACTAGGGTGGCTGGAGTCTTCCTCTGACACCGCCTGGTATAGAGGTCCTGGATGGCAGGACGCTTGGCTGCGGTGATGTACTGGGCAGTATGCACTACCCTCTGTAATGCCTTGCGGTTGGAGGCCGAGCAGTTGCCATACCAGGCAGTGATGCAACCCGTCAGGATGCTCTTGATGGTGCAGCTGTAAAACCTTTTGAAGATCTGAGGACCCATGCCCCCAAAAAAATTATCCTGAGGGGGAATAGGTTTTGTCGTGCCCTCTTCACGACTGTCTGGTGTGCTTGGACCATGTTAGTTTGTTGGTGATGTGGACGCCAAGGAACTTGAAGCTGTCAACCTGCTCCACTACAGCCCTGTCGATGAGAAAGGGGGCGTGCTTGGTCCTCCTTTTCCTGTAGTCCACAATCATCTCCTTCGTCTTGATCACATTTCACTGTTGTCGGTGATCAGGCCTACCACTGTTCTGTCATCGGCAAACTTAATGATGGTGTTGGAGTCGTGTCTGACCGTGCAGTCATGAGTGAACAGGGAGTACAGGAGGGGACTGAGCACGCACCCCTGAGGGGCCCCCGTGTCAAAATCAAATTTATTTATATAGCCCTTCTTACATCAGCTGATTTATCAAAGTGCTGTACAGAAACCCAGCCTAAAACCCCAAACAGCAAGCAATGCAGGTGTAGAAGCACGGTGGCTAGGAAAAACTCCCTAGAAAGGCCAAAACCTAGGAAGAAACCTAGAGAGGAACCAAGCTATGAGGGGTGGCCAGTCCTCTTCCTGCTGTGCTGGGTGGAGGATCAGCGTGGCGGATGTGTTGTTACCTACCCTTGCCACCTAGGGGTCGGCCCGTCAGGAAGTCCAGGATCCAGTTGCAGAGGGAGGTGTTTAGTCCCAGGGTCCTTAGCTTAGTGATGATCTTTGAGAGCACGATGGTGTTGAACTCTGAGCTGTGGTCAATGAACAGCATTCTCACATACAGGTGTTCCTTTTGTCCAGGTGTGAAAGGGCAGTGTGCCGAGCAATAGAGATTTCATAATCTGTGGATCTGTTGGTGCGGTATGCAAATTGGAGTGAGTCTAGGGTTTCTGGGATAATGCTGTTGATGTGAGCCATGACCAGCCTTTCAAAGCATTTCATGGCTACAGACGTGAGTGCTACGGGTGGGTAGTCATTTGACAGGTTAACGTAGTGTTCTTGGGCACAGGGACTATGGTGGTCTGCTTGAAACATGTTGGTACTACAGACTCAGACAGGGAGAGGTTGAAAATGTCATGAAGACACTTGCCAGTTCGTCAGCGCATGCTGGTAATCCATCTAGCCCTGCGGCCTTGTGAATGTTGACCTGTTTAAAGGTCTTACTCACATCGGCTGCGTAGTACGATTCAATCTTAGTCCTGTATTGATGCTTTGCCTGTTAGATGGTTCGTCGGAGAGCATAGTGGGATTTCTAATAAGCTTCCGGGTTAGAGTCCCACTCCTTGAAAGCTGCAGCTCTACCCTTTAGCTCAGTGTGAATGTTGCCTGTAATCCATGGCTTCTGGTTGGGGTATGTACGTACAGTCACTGTGGGGACGTCATCATCGATTAACTTATTGATGAAGCGAGTGAGTGAATTGGTGTACTCCTCAATACCATCGGATGAATCCCCAAACATATTCCAGTCTGTGCTAGCAAAACAGTCCTTTAGTTTAGCATCAGCTTCATCTGACCACTTTTCAATAGACAGAGTCACTGGTGCTTCCTGCTTTAATTTTTGCTTGTAAGCAGAAATCAGGAGGATAAAATGAAGGTCAGATTTGCCAAATGGAGGGCGAGGGAGAGCTTTGTACGTGTCTCTGTGTGTGGAGTAAAGGTGGTAAAGGAGTAAAGGTCCCTCTGGTTGCACATTTAACATGCTGATAGAAATTAGGTCAAACTGATTTAAGTTTCCCTGCATTAAAGTATCCAGCCACTAGGAGCGCCACCTCTGGATGAGCGGTTTCCTATTTTCTTATGGCAGTATACAGCTCATTGAGTGCGGTTTTAGAGCCAGCATCGGTCTGTGGTGGTATATAGACAGCTACGACAAATACAGATGAAAACTCTCTAGGTAGATAGTGTGGTCTACATCTTATCATGAGATACTCTACCTCAGGCAAGCAAAACCTTGAGGCTTCCTTAGATATCGTGCACCAGCTGTTGTTTACAAATATACATAGGAATTCGCCCCATGTCTTACCAGAGACTGCTGTTCTATCCTGCTGATAGAGTGTATAACCCGCCAGCGGTATGTTATTAATGTCGTCGTTCAGCCACGACTCTGTCAAACATAAGATATTACAGTTTTTGAAGTCCCGTTGGTAGTATATATGTGCTTTCAGTTCATCCCATTTATTTTCCAGCGATTGAACGTTGGATAACAGTACGGATGTCAAAGGCAGATTAGCCACCCGTCGCTTGATCCTCACAAGGCACCCCGATCTCTTTCTGCAAAACCTCTCTTTTTTTTCTCTCCTGCAAATGATGGGGATGAGGGCCTGTTCGGATGTTTGGAGCATATCCCATCCGACTCATTAAAACAAAATTCTTCATCCAATTTGAGGTGAATAATCGCTGTTCTGATGTCCAGAAGCTCTTTTCGGTCATAAGAGATGGTAGCAGCAACATTACGTACAAAATAAGTCACAAAGGCTTCCATTAGCAGATACTGTGACACTGAAACATGGTTGCATGTCAAGGTAAATGATTTAGATTGCATTGAATTGCATGTTAATATTCTCTACATATCATGTCCTCTCCTTGTTCGCTGCTGGGCTAATATAGGCCAGAATGTTGTATGTGGATTTGCTTCATCTACTTCACACGGTAAAGTGTGCATTAGGTGCCACCAGAGTGGTACATAGAAACCTGATTTCCATATAAATGGCAGTGAGTGAGATGGCCCCTACTGGCCCTTGAAATCCCTGCCTCTGAGTCAGACCCTATCTGCTAGCTACAGATGTTCTTTTGCTGCTGAGAATTTTCCTGCACAGCATGAAATGCAAACTTGTAGTGTATTTGAGTTTTAAAACGGCTTCTAAAGTTTGTAAATTCCACTTTGAAATTTCAGACTTGATTTGCCCTTACGAAAAAATGTATCAACCCCTACAAAAATGTCCATTAATTAATTATAATCTGCATAATAATTTACATTTCCTGTTGCTGTAGGATTACTTTCCTGCTGTAGCAAACTGGCTCAAATTAAGATCCTACATCTGTATGGCTCGGGAATCCTGAAGCCATTGCATTTAAACCAGGGTCCATTGTACCACAAGCATCTTTCATGGAAGAGAAAGCACAAGAGAGACAATCTTCCATTCCTACTGAACGGAGCTTGATGTGCAGGTGGGAATATGAATTGTGGTAAAGCCAAAAATACTTGAAAAACATAAGGAGGTAAATATGAAATGGAAATCCTCCTGTAGGACCTTTGGCAGGTGAACAAGAGCAGACATACAGGATGCATAAAACATGAGGCCTGCTGTAACAAGCAGGTTTCCCAGGAAGGGAACAACCTTGTGTTTGCATTACACATGGAGTTAGTGCGTAAAGAGGAGGAAGCTCAAGAATAGTTCTATATGCTGATTTGTATGCCAGCAGCCTCTCTAAGAAAACAACATTGAATCATTGCATACTTTGACAACAGTATATTCATTGGCAATGAGATTGGAAACGTGGGCTGAGAGGGAATCCAATGAATCAATGTTGATAAGAATTATTTTCAAAGAAGAGAAAATTATATCATTTGAAACAGACAGACAATGTATCAGAATATGTCACCATGCAAAAAAACTTTTGTCCCTTGTGCCTGCCTGTATTGGTGGAGGAGTTTCCTGCCTTAACATCATTAGTGGTTAATGGGCCATAGTTTACAAGGATCCTTACACAGAATGACTCTGTTGGGAGCCGTCTGCTTTGGTAAGACATCTCAATCTAGCAACCAGAGGACATATTTCATGTGTCGTCAGAGAAGATGAATGAGGCCCTCCCAGAGGACATATTTAGTTCTGTGTTTGGATAAGAAAACGTGACACTAAAACAGAGGAGTAAAGGCTGTATTAAACCTCCCCCACCTACTGAAATATAGTTACTCCTTACTCCCTAAAGGTCTAACCTCTGTTCCTGATCTTTAATAGTTTAAGAGGGCTATTACTCACCTACCCCATTCTAGAGACCCTGGTGTACCTTACTTTAATGGTCCACTGAGCTAGGCTATTCTGTAAAAGAGCTGCTCCAAAACCAAAAGCATATTGTATCATCTCTTAGCAATTCAAGATCTTCAGGGCACATAAAACCGCCCACCTCTGCACTTGGTCTAGAAATCTTGATCTTCACACAGCGCCTCAGTCAATCTTCTATCCCTCTCGGAGACACCAGCCGGTTGGCTGGCTGTCCTTTGTCTCCATGGTCACGACTTCAACACCAGGAGCCACTCACTACTAAATGCAATGAGCTAACCATCACCATCAGATTTCTCTTGAACCATCCCCACTACTGATAGATATGAGTAGGTACAGATAGGCTTTTTAGCCTGGAATAATAAACCATTCTCTACTTGAGAGTTATGCTGCATCAAGTATGTGGCTGTTAGTACTAAAAAAAACTTGAACTAATCTGTGAGTCATGATGTGGACATTTGGCCACAACAAGACAACAAATCCGTTTGGAAATATGCAACAACAAAGGGCTTAATATACGGGATAAACAGCAAGAAAGTCGATAAGATAACAATGTAATTAATTATTCCAAAGTAAAGCACATCTCCTATTGGGCCTGGCATCTTCAATGAAGTGTAAATTGATAATAAATTAGGTGTCCAAAGGGAGCCGGACCAAAACCCTAGCTGTCGTTCGCCAGTGATGAAAGACTTAATTATTTAAACCTATTTCCTTCTAGTGAGCTGAGAGGATGCCAGGGGGTCAGTGGAGCTCCTCTCTACACCACACACGAAACCGGAACAGAGCAGCAGCTTGCTCACAATAAAAGAGAGCAGAGAGAAACAGGAAATAACCTACCCTGAAGCTAAGATAACGCTAGCTAGCACGTTAAAACTGAGGCAGTGCACTAAAGCAGAACAGCCTTTTGCTCTGGCTGAAGCTACTGTATTTGCTTAACTTAAAAGGCCCTACCACGGCTAAAATACAGCTAGTAAATGTAGACTCGAGCACTGGGCTAGGCAACAGTCAACAGCTGAAATTGTGTGGGTCAATTTCCAATCAAATCATTGCTAATGCTAAGGAGCAGTTGCTAAATGTGATACAACACTGTCAATTTCCACCCTAAAACCATTGTGCTAATAGTAATGGAGGAATATATGCCGAAGTTAAAGACAACAACAAGTTCAGACAGTTCTGTGCCATTAGGGTATGTCACCGTGGCTTAAAACGATTCCAGTTTAGTGCTAATGCTACCAGGGCTATTAATCCACCCAAGAAAGTTTATGAGTTGGAAAAACAATGTATGTTAAAAGAGAATACTAGAGACATAGGCCCAACTTTATGTCATGCAGTATAGGCCCAACTTTATGTCATGCAGTATAGGCCCAACTTTATGTCATGCAGTATAGGCCCAACTTTATGTCATGCAGTATAAGGTGTGAGACAATCAATAAAAGTCACAAGTCAATGAAAACAGATACAATGGAGTAGGCCCTATAACTCAATATAAGGCTTGTTTGTACAGTACAGTTGTCTGGCTGGCTGTCCAAAAGCCTTGTTTGTTTAATCACAGTACATGAGACCCTACATACCTTTCGGTGTATAAATTTGTACAGTAAGCTGCATCGATCTTTGTGCACAGTGTCTCCCTCTGTTCAAACAATGGAGTAAGGAGGGAATATGATGTTTCCGTTTCAGTCGACTCTCTCTGACTCCTCTGTTTACAGTTCACTGGAGCACAGATTGTCAGTTACTCTGCCAAGGACAAGAGTCAAGATCCCATTACAAAATGGCATGAGTGGCTTGGGGAGTCTGTCAGTAAAAGCTAACTGTTGTCATATATCCTACTAGCAAGAAAACCCTTCCACAGAAAACCCACAACTGTGCTGAATAGGGACACTTCAATTTAGCCTTTGGCTACACTTGGATAAGCTAGGTGAATGTGCATATAAATCGGTCATTTAGATCCACTTCAAACAGATCTCCATTTGACAATGTGGGGTATATATCCACCAAAGAGAGAAATGCATGTGATAAAGGAGTGACATTTAATTCAGCGGAGGCTTTATAAACGTTTATCAGGAGACAGTGTTGCCGGGGAGAAGTCAGCCAGTAATGGAGTAAGAAGATGGATGACAGTAGGACTAAAAACACCAAACAGATAAATAGTGCACTGTGTAGACAGGTCTCTACTCTCCCACTCAAATCATATCTTCCTGACTAAACTGTGGTTTGATGAAATCCCACAGATTCTGTATGTGGTTGGACAACTCAATTTACTTCCACGAGAGTATAGTTTGCCTCAACAATATAGTATTGTTTGGCTGTCCAATACAGTCGTCTGGCGGGTGCTTACATGAACTAGCTAATCAGGAAGATTATCCATAATGCTGGATGGAGTTTACAGTAAAGTATTATTTGAGGACAGAAGAGTGAATGAGATTGGCTCTTCATGGATGTTTTGATCTACAGAGTTTTTTGTGACAGGGTACAAACAGCAGGGCTTTAGCATTGTGTCAAGATTACATCTATACAGTTGAAGTCGGAAGTTTACATACACTTGGAGTCATTAAAACTCGTTTTTCAACCACTCCATACATTTCTTGTTAACAAACTATAGTTTTGACAAGTCGGTTAGGACATCTACTTTGTGCATGACACAAGTCATTTTCCCCAAAATTGTTTACAGACAGATTATTTCACTTGTAACTGAATCACTATTCCAGTGGGTCAGAGGTTTACATGCACTAAATTCACTGTGCATTTAAACAGCTTGGAAAATGCAAGAACATTTTGTCATGGCTTTAGAAGCTTCTGATAGGCTAATTGACATCATTTGAGTCAATTGGAGGTGTACCTGTGTATGTATTTCAAGGCCTACCTTCAAACTCAGTGCCTCTTTGCTTGACATCATGGGAAAATCAAAAGAAACCAGCCAATCCCTCAGAAAAAAAAATTGTAGACCTCCACAAGTCTGGCTCATCCTTGGGAGCAATTTCCAAACTCCTGAAGGTACCACATTCATCTGTACAAACAATAGTACGCAAGTATAAACACCATGGGACCCGAGAAGAATGTACTTTGGTGCGAAAAATGTAAATCAATCCCAGAACAATAGCAAAAGACCTTGTGAAGATGCTGGAGGAAACAGGAACAAAAGTATCTATATCCACAGTAAAACGAGTCCTATATCGACATAAACTGAAAGGCCGCTCAGCAAGAAAGAAGCCACTGCTCCGAAACCGCCATAAAAAAGCCAGACTACGGTTTGCAACTGCACATGGGGACAAAGATCGTACTTTTGGAGAAATGTCCTCTGGTCTGATGAAACAAAATAGAACTGTTTGGCCATAATGACCATCGTTATGTTTGGAGGAAAAAGGGGAAGGTTTGCAAGCCGAAGAACACCATTCAAACCGTGAAGCATGGGGTTGGCAAGCATCATGTTGTAGGGGTGCTTTGCTGCAGAGGGTGTGGTGCACTTCACAAAATAGATAGCATCATGAGGTAGGAAAATTATGTGGATATATTGAAGCAACATCTCAAGAAATCTGTCAGGAAGTTAAAGCTTGGTCGCAAATGGGTCTTCCAAATGGACAATAACCCCAAGCATACTTCCAAAGTTGTGGCAAAATGGCCTAAGGACACAAAGTCAAGGTATTGGAGTGGCCATCACAAAGCCCTGACATCAATCCTATAGAAAATGTGTGGCAGAACATTTGTGTGTGGGCGTGTGTGAGCAAGAGGCTTACAAACTGATTCAGTTACACCAGCTCTGTCAGGAGAATGCACCCAACTTATTGTGGGAAGCTTGTGGAAGACTACCCAAAATATTTGACCCAGGTTAAACAAATTAAAGGCAATGCTGCCAAATACTAATTGAGTGTATGTAAACTTCTGACCCACTGGGAATGTGATGAAAGAAACAAAAGCTGAAATAAATCAGTCTCTCTACTATTATTCTGACATTTCACATTCTTAAAATAAAGTGGTGTTCCTAACTGACCTAAGACAAGGAATTTTTACAAGGATTAAATGTCAGGAATTGTGAAAAACGAAGTTTAAATGTATTTGGCTATGGTGTATGTAAACTTCTAACTCCAAACGTACCTCCACTTCTAATCACACACTCTCTCTCTCTCTCCCTCTCTCTCTCTCTCTCTCTCTCTCTCTCTCTCACCCTCTCTCTCACCCTCTCTCTCTCTCTCACCCTCTCTCTCTCTCTTTCTCACCCTCTCTCTCTCTCACCCTCTCTCTCTCCCTCTCTCTCTCTCTCTCCCTCTCTCTCACTCTCTCACTCTCTCTCACCCTCTCTCTCTCTCTCTCCCTCTCACCCTCTCTCTCTCTCACCCTCTCTCTCTCTCTCTCTCTCACCCTCTCTCTCTCTCTCCCTCTCTCTCCCTCTCTCTCTCTCTCTCCCTCTCTCTCTCTCTCTCACCTCCATATTGGCGCTCTGCCACCTCATCCAACTACAGATGTCTATAATAACACCCCCCCCCCCCCCCCCCACACACACACACTGTCATCACTCTAAATCACTTTTGGAAGCAGACCGCCTTCATAAAAGGACATGTTTGTCTCAATGATTATAGACTGGACCTATAGGTTGTTAATTCCCAAGCATAATACGGTGCAAACAGTGCCATCTGCACATTATAGAACAGGTCTTTTCCGATGATGACACTTCAGATGATAGATGCCTTTTATTAATAAGATAAGAAGTGTCCTTAGTTACAACCCAAAACAGATCAGGTCACCACCGATGACAAAGCCACTATCAACTCTCATTGGCTGTGTTTACACAGGCAGCCCAATTCTGATATTTTTGTTCCTAATATTTGGTCTTTTGACCTGATCTTTTCACATCAGATCTTTTTCAGAGCCAAATATAACAATAATGTGCAATTGAAAACCCACGTGTTCTTACATCGGTTCAAAATACCGCCTTCAACAAGGCAAAAGGAAGTGTCCTTTCCAGCTGTGGATTAAGAAGTACAGCTGTCGGTTGGCATGATCACATATCTTCCCTTCAGCTATGCTATTCTGGTGAGAAGACATGCTAAATGTCACAGCATATTAACTAGAACTTCCGAAAGGTATGAATGAAATTAGCAGAACATAATAAAAACATTTATCAGAATTGGCCTGCCGGTGTAAATGCGGCGGCCATTGAGGCTGACTCAGAGGTAACATAATAGAACATTTAATGGAAAAGCTCATCAACACCAAGTTACAGTACAATACTGTACAATAGAGGCTGTTCAGCAGGAGCAGCAAACAGAGAGTAGACAATATCTATTTATTTAGCTGTCCAGCTCCAATGCCATGTTTGGATGTGTGTAAACACACTCCTTTCATGGCTCATACAGTAGCTCCACTCAACCAGACAGTATGCATGGTTCTGCAGAGAAAGAGAGAGAGAGGTCCCCTCTGGAAAGGGCGCAGCCCAACATGGGTCACGTCATCACTGTCATCATTCCCTGGGTGGAACCTCTCAGTGTGCGTAGTCAACCTGGGCTCACTACAGCAGTCAGCAACACCATGTCATCCCAGCATCCATTTTAGTTCCCCACACTGCTATATGGATATTCCAAGAAAAAACAGCTGTGGATGCATTCCCAGTGCCTATTATGACAAATGTCATTATAAGCATCTGTGGAAGTTGCCCTTGCTACAGAATTGTTGAATATACACAATATTGTACTATTTGAGAGGGCTTCTACATGTCGGTTTTGAGAGGCAACAAGGGAATGAAATGGGTGATATATGCAGAGGGAGATAACTCAATGAGCTTGTATACCCTTCAACGATGTAACAGTCCATAGGTTTTAACAGTACAGTACTTGAATTGGATGTTGGTGGTATCCATGTCAAGGGTAACTACTTTGTACCACTCCTGTCCACCTTTAAACGGGGGCTCTGATTCTCTAATAGAAGCTATTGGCATTTGATTATACCTACTGTAATGCCTGAGTGGTAATGCCTACGTATGAAAAAATAGATATGTAGAGGGTTTTTACAATTTTCATGGTCGTTTCATGACTCATAACAACAATGTTGTAGTCAATCTACTGTTTCAAACGTAGCAGCAGGTGTAGATGCTAACACAATGATGCCCGGCTTTGAACTGAAATATGAGAAAATTGTGACTATGTGTGCTGGATGTGACAATTGTGAAAGGTTGGAGAGGAAAGTATAAAATGTCCTTGCTGGTGAAAGGGAATCTTACGAACAGGAAATTGCACACTGCAGTGAAACACCAGAGAGGAGAAGGTGATTTCTCTAACAGAACCCAAAAATATACTGCAGGGATTATGGGAGGAGAAGATTATGATGCTGGGGACTGGGGTACTCTCGATGCAGATATCCTCACCACTGCATTCTGTAGAAACTATGGCAAGCTCTCCATTCTCAGTGTTATGCATTGGCTTAATACCATTTGTTGCTGTTACAAATTTAGCCCATGTGAAGCGTTTGAAATTGCTACTATACAGCGACAAGGTTTGCTCGTTTTCCTACTGCGTGCACTGAGGCTATTTGTTTTGCTACCGCTTTACAGTTTGGTTTACAACATTGCATTCCTCTGGGGTAGATACCCCTTATGGCAGATTAAAAGCAAATGTGCTGTCAGTGGAAGACGGATGGTAAATGTGCTTTGAGAACTCCGTCGAGACACAAAAAAAAGGCATTGATTATCTCGCAGTTGTACAGTCAATCTATAAGAGAGTAGAAATGTAAAACACGTAAGTATGTATTTGACCGATGGCCTGTGTTTCTGGGTTGCTAGGCGGTGATGGAAGTGGACTGTCTAAATTTAGCAACACCTGCACTGATCAAGTGATCTCAGCGATATGTATTGGATATTGCTGGATGAGAATGAGTTGAATGTCTGTGTTGCTGGTCCACAGGCTATTTCAGACTGTTTTAGGGTGTGTTATGGTAATGCAGTAAGCCACAGTGCTCACAGCCACCGCGGAGTCAAGTTGTAACTTGTGACAAGGCTCATCTTTGAGGACAGCCCAGAGCACACCCTAATCAGCAGAGGTAGCAGGCAGAAAATAAGAACACCAAAATGTCCAGCTCCCTTCCCTGTCGTCTGGCTAACTGTGGAGGCTGGAGCTGCTGTCGCATATCCATGATACTCTCCCTCTTCAATGGATAACCTCCATTATATTGTTATTGTACAATTAGCCCAACTCTCCCTTAGTATAGCCACCCAGAGCTTGATCCAGAGCCCCTTGTGTCTCAATACTTTACAGTTTGTCAAGCTTGCGGGTACTTGATGTACCTTATTGTACTTCTGTGCCACATCACTGCTCAAGGAGCCCAAACAGCCACTGTATTTAATGAATACTGCCTTTAATGCCACTTTACAAATGGCTCATCTGGCCTCAACGGGTTGTTGAACAAGCACAAGCAACATAGGGAGTAATATCAAAACTTCAATGAAGATTATGCATTGAAGAGGAATGTATCATCATGGGCATGACTGTAACTGTCGCCAACCTGAACTGCCATGCCATTCTCAATGTATTCTGTTTGACTCTGTACTCTACAGTTCACACACCTTTCAGAAGTAATCTCTCAAGGTTACACTACAGTGAGTATTGCAGCATCAGAAGAGTAGTGAATCAGCCAGGAGACTCACGGAGGAATTACTGCAAGGTTAGAGAAAAACATACATTTATAAACTCAACCAAAAAAGAAACGTCCCTTTTTCAGGACCATGTGTTTCAAAGATAATTCTTAAAAATCCAAATAATTTCACAGATCTTCATTGTAAAGGGTTTAAACACTGTTTCCCATGCTTGTTCAATGAAACATATACAATTAATGAACATGCACCTTTGGAACAGTTGTTAAGACAGTAACAGCTTACAGACGGTAGGCAATTAAGGTCACAGTTATGAAAACTTAGGACACTAAAGAGGCCTTTCTACTGACTCTGAAAAACACCAAAAGAAAGATGCCCAGGATCCCTGCTCATCTGCGTGAACGTGCCTAATAGGCTAATTGTCGGAGTAGAGGACCTTGTGCATTTCAGGTAAAATAACAACCTAATGTTTATATCCCAGGACAAATTAGCTAGCAACAGCAAGCTAGCTAAATAGGACAAATTAGCTAGCAAGTGCAAGCTAACTAGCTACAGTGCCTTGCGAAAGTATTCGGCCCCCTTTGAACTTTGCGACCTTTTGCCACATTTCAGGCTTCAAACATAAAGATATAAAACTGTATTTTTTTTGTGAAGAATCAACAACAAGTGGGACACAATCATGAAGTGGAACGACATTTATTGGATATTTCAAACTTTTTTAACAAATCAAAAACTGAAAAATTGGGCGTGCAAAATTATTCAGCCCCCTTAAGTTAATACTTTGTAGCGCCACCTTTTGCTGCGATTACAGCTGTAAGTCGCTTGGGGTATGTCTCTATCAGTTTTGCACATCGAGAGACTGAACATTTTTCCCCTTCCTCCTTGCAAAACAGCTCGAGCTCAGTGAGGTTGGATGGAGAGCATTTGTGAACAGCAGTTTTCAGTTCTTTCCACAGATTCTCGATTGGATTCAGGTCTGGACTTTGACTTGGCCATTCTAACACCTGGATATGTTTATTTTTGAACCATTCCATTGTAGATTTTGCTTTATGTTTTGGATCATTGTCTTGTTGGAAGACAAATCTCCGTCCCAGTCTCAGGTCTTTTGCAGACTCCATCAGGTTTTCTTCCAGAATGGTCCTGTATTTGGCTCCATCCATCTTCCCATCAATTTTAACCATCTTCCCTGTCCCTGCTGAAGAAAAGCAGGCCCAAACCATGATGCTGACACCACCATGTTTGACAGTGGGGATGGTGTGTTCAGCTGTGTTGCTTTTACGCCAAACATAACGTTTTGCATTGTTGCCAAAAAGTTCAATTTTGGTTTCATCTGACCAGAGCACCTTCTTCCACATGTTTGGTGTGTCTCCCAGGTGGCTTGTGGCAAACTTTAAACAACACTTTTTATGGATATCTTTAAGAAATGGCTTTCTTCTTGCCACTCTTCCATAAAGGCCAGATTTGTGCAATATACGACTGATTGTTGTCCTATGGACAGAGTCTCCCACCTCAGCTGTAGATCTCTGCAGTTCATCCAGAGTGATCATGGGCCTCTTGGCTGCATTACTGATCAGTCTTCTCCTTGTATGAGCTGAAAGTTTAGAGGGACGGCCAGGTCTTGGTAGATTTGCAGTGGTCTGATACTCCTTCCATCTCAATATTATCGCTTGCACAGTGCTCCTTGGGATGTTTAAAGCTTGGGAAATCTTTTTGTATCCAAATCCGGCTTTAAACTTCTTCACAACAGTATCTCGGACCTGCCTGGTGTGTTCCTTGTTCTTCATGATGCTCTCTGCGCTTTTAACGGACCTCTGAGACTATCACAGTGCAGGTGCATTTATACGGAGACTTGATTACACACAGGTGGATTGTATTTATCATCATTAGTCATTTAGGTCAACATTGGATCATTCAGAGATCCTCACTGAACTTCTGGAGAGAGTTTGCTGCACTGAAAGTAAAGGGGCTGAATAATTTTGCACGCCCAATCTTTCAGTTTTTGATTTGTTAAAAAAGTTTGAAATATCCAATAAATGTCGTTCCACTTCACGATTGTGTCCCACTTGTTGTTGATTCTTCACAAAAAAAATACAGTTTTATATCTTTATGTTTGAAGCCTGAAATGTGGCAAAAGGTTGCAAAGTTCAAGGGGGCCGAATACTTTCTCAAGGCACTGTAAATTGCCATAAATGTTTAATGCTTTTCGACCTGTCCCCAAATGAATTTTTTATATATATATATATTTTAACCTTCATGTCGTGATCGCGTTTGGTGTAGGGGGACAACATAAATTTATGCACGATGGGGCACGATGGCGCACGCACGCAGCCGGTATGGGTTCCGTGTTAAGCATGCTGCAAGGAGGCATGAGGACTGCAGATGTGGCCTGGGCAAAAAATTGCAATGTCCGTACTGTGAGACCCCTAAGACAGCGCTACAGGGAGACAGGACGGACAGCTGATCGTGTAACAACACCTGCACAGGATCGGTACATCTAAACATCACACCTGTGGGACAGGTACAGGATGGCTGCCGAGTTACACCAGGAACACACAATCCCTCCATCAGTGCTGAGACTGTAATAGGCAGAGAGAGGCTGGACTAAGGGCTTGTAGGCCTTTTGTAAGGCAGATCCTCACCAGACATCACCAGCAACAACGTCGCCGATGGGCACAAACCCACCGTCGCTGGACAAGACTGGAAAAAAGTGCTCTTCACTGATGAGTCACAGTTTTGTCACACCAGGGGTGATGGTTGGGTGATGGTCGGATTTGCGTTTATCGTCGAAGGAATGAGCGTTACACCGAGGCCTGTGCTCTGGAGCGGGATCGATTTGGAGTTGGAGTGTCCGTCATGGTCTGGGGCGGTGTGTCACAGCATCATCGGACTGAGCTTATTATCATTGCAGGCAATCTCAACACTGTGCGTTACAGGAGAGACATCCTCCTCCCTCATGTGGTACCCTTCCTGCAGGCTCATCCTGACATGACCCTCCAGCATGACAATGCCACCAGCCATACTGCTTGTTCTGTGCGTGATTTCCTGCAAGACAGGAATGTCAGTATTCTACCCTATGGCCAGAAAAGAGCCCGGATCTCAATCCCATTGAGCACGTCTGGGACCTGTTGGATCGGAGGGTGAGGGCTAGGGCCATTCCCCCCAGAAATGTCCGGGAACTTGCAGGTGCCTTGGTGGAAGAGTGGGGTAACATCTCACAGCAAGAACTGGCAAATCTGATGCAGTCCATGAGGAGGAGATGCACTGTAGTACTTAATGTAGCTGGTGGCCACACCAGATACTGACTGTTACTTTTGATTTTGACCCCCCTTTGTTCAGGGACACATTATTATATTTCTGTTAGTCACATATCTGTGGTACTTGTTCAGTTTATGTCTCAGTTGTTGAATCTTGTTATGTTCATACAAATGAACACATGTTACGTTTGCTGAAAATAAACGCAGTTGACAGTGAGAGGACGTTTCTTTATTTGCTGAGTTTATATCTGAGTCACCAACAGCCTTTGCAAGCTACAGCAGGACTTGATTGACATCAAGCATAACAAATGAAAGGGAGGGTAGTGATTGTGAATAAAGGATTGTAAAAGAGATAGGTAGGTGTCAATTGTTGTAAAATAATTTTACAATCAGATCGAATATTTTTCCCAGAATGGCTTTTCTATCAGGCCAATAAGTCAATCAGTACCCGTAGCCTATCCACGCATAGACGTTACCTTCAAAAATCGACCATATGGGGTTGTGTCATGTTTTTTAATGGCAAGGTCATTGTAGCAGAACTAACGCCACACTGCAATGACATACAAAAAAAATACAAAAAATTCGTCAATTCGTTTAGTCCTAAACCAGACTCGTTCATCTTCAGGTTCACAGAGCGCAAGGTCATTTATCGCGTTCTACGCGTAATGAATAGGTCGCAGCCGTTTATGCCGCTTCTTTTAAAATCCAAAATAAACAGTCTACATATAGCCTATGTTAAAAACATTCACTGATGCTCAACATTGTGTGCAGCCTATACCTTATAGTTCAGGTGAATATATCCAACCATCAAAACAAATGCAAGCAGTCCAGACTGGTGAAGGGGCGAGGCGAAGGTGAGAGTCACTATGTAAATCAACGCCACTTAACCATAAACTAAACTATGGAAGAGTCTTCACCACTATACGTACACCAACTGTAGCCTATATTTAGTCAGGTTATGTCATGCTTGAGTAGAACTCAGTTTTCAATAGTAATAATGGCTAAGATGTGATAGCGCAGGGATGGAGCTGGGATGCAGGTTTACATTATTACGCACGAGACCACGGGCCAAATTTGGTGGCTTTCGAAATGCTATTCGTTCTTTGGAGATATGTTGTTTTTGTTGTAGAAACAGATGTATATCACTTGTATTTTACTCACAAACGTCGACTTCTCCTCTGGCTCTTTCACTAACAGGCTATTAAGGGATGGGGTGGGGGTCATTTTCTATCGGTTGTGCGTTCTTGCTATCGCTCAAAATAACATCGGGAGCTCGGCGTGGACAGCCGTGGGAAACTATTGACTAGGCTATTTAACACAATTATTGCAATACTAGCCTAAATGCTCTTGATAAATATCGAGTATGATGAAATAAGCGTGAAATAAATGTAACCAAGACTTATAATCATCCTTACCTTTGGTAGAAAAGGTTCGCGTTTTTCCACTTGACCTTATTAATTAACTGTATTTGTTTCTTAAGGTTGTCACCGTGTCCAAAAAAATATAAAGGTGTTAAATCCGGTCTATGAAAATTGTTCTGTGGTCACCTACCCAGTTTAGAATACAACCTAACCCTGTTATGTGCACAAGGCTGACGTGGTACGACAGCGCTACCCTACCACACAGCATCCTTCTTGGAGCATCCCCCTCCTCTCGAGCATCCATCCCTCTCCTCTCGCGTACCCCATTCTCTTCAGAGAGGGGGTTCCTCTTTTGCTCCAGTGTGGACGTTAGAATGTCAATGGAGCCGTATGCTGTTTGTGACGTGGCATTCATTAATTCTTCAAACCACGGAAGCATTTGAAGACATATTATGATATAAGGTTTTTTTCGTTTTTATAGACGCTATAGATTTCTTACCAAACTGATATGGATTCGACTTAGATTTTCGCCATACTCACCAAATTGTTGAGGCAATGATCTGTGCACGAGATGTCTCTGTCTACACGTGCTGCAGCTCGTGGCAATAATTGACCATGAAAAATGATACTGTTTGATATTGATTTGGATGACTCAAGTGGTGTTTTTAATTAAAGCAGCACTGGCTTGAATTTTAATGTGTAAATCTTGTGTAGAACTGTACTTTCAGGTATTTATTTTGGGTGTCATCTTGAATACTCATTAGGCTATCAGTATCGACTTTAAATTAACACATGTGCAATAAAAGACTGATAAATAATTTGGGAGAAGTGAAAGGTGTAACATATTTTCAGGAAAGTTATTGCTGTAAATTAATCTGTTAAACTGAGATGGAGAAACCTTACCACTGTCTGTGCAAACCATAAATTGTAACACCAAAATAGACTAACATACACTACCAAACTGTACACTGCACCATACGTCTAACCCTGATAGGCCTGAAAATAAAAGAGAGCCGCACACTCTTGGAGCTCAGATGCAAAAATGTAATACCAACGTTTCGACAGCCAAGCTGTCTTCATCAGGGTATAATCGATAATCGATAATAACCCTGATAGGCCTACCTATTGCCATGCCAACTGCAAACCCTCTCCATCATGATCTCATCAGACCAGATGAGTCCCTGGCCTTTAGCTTCAGGCCTTACTATAGTCGCCAACCACAGTCTATTTCAGAGATGGCCAGTTGCCATTTGAACAGGTCCTACAGGCTGGTATCTATTGACCACAACAGTCCTACTCCTATCTTTTCCCCAATCTCTGCCCTGATTCCACATTAAATTAGCCTGTACCCTTTAATTCACAAAAAGTGAGAAGAGTGATAGATTGAAGCTGCCAGAGTGACAGGTCACATGACCATGATGTTGATGGGAACAGGACATCAGGACATCCCATAGTACTCCTAACCTCTGGTGCACTGCACTCAGTCCCAGTTGGATGCTCAGTGCATGACTGGCATTATGTTAGAATAGCTATATGGCTTCTCTTACACTCTTCCACCCACCCTGGCTGACATATGTGAGGAGTACAGTGCAACGCATCACTATCTTCCAATCATTTCCAGCACGGTTTGTTGGTGAGAGATCTGATTGGTCGGGGTCAAAAGTCGACAGAATTAAGCTGCCTTGTTATTTAATCAGCATTAATGTGAGAGATCTGCATTAGAGCTCCAAGTGACTTCTCACTCATAGCACGGTCCAACTTGGAAAGCATACTTGAAACGCATACAATTAGGGTCAGAACAGAAGTCAGGAAATGGAACTCTCAGGGTGCTGTGATACCATCCAAGAATTCATTAGGGAGGCCATGCTGGTTTTAATGAAACACATTAAAAGATGTTTGGGGAAGTTGTGGTGCCTATTGCTACAGTAAACAAAACATGTTTCTATAAGGTCTTTATATGATTTTCATGTTGTGAAATTGCATGTTAACAATACTGTATTGAAAAGTGACCAAAATCTTATTTCCGTTACTATCTATAATACTTTAACTAAATTCATATTGATATAATACTATAATCACTGTATCACTGCAACCACACACAACCCTGAGTAAAATGATAATCCTATATTGCAGTAGGTGCTTATAATGCCATACTGTATCTCACCTAGACATCATTTCCACAGATGGTCCAGACTCCAGTGGAGGGAGGAGGAGCAACACCTATCCATGCATCACCCTCAGAGGAACCAGAGGAACAGCTGCACAAATTGCCCCTAAACCAGTCAGCAGATGGCTGGTGTGAGATCCACATAACTGACAGAAAAGATTACAATCTTAACAAACAAATGTGCAAATGTGCTTGCCCAGGCTAGGTAGCATTTCATGTGGCCTACAATAGAATGATCTTCATTGCTATTTGCATCAATTTGACTAGTATTTGGCTGTTATTACATTTAATTAAGAAAAATATAGGACTGCATCATATCTTTGTACAATAACAAAAGTGAGCCTAGCCAGTGCTGGTTTACCAAGAACACCTAATTTAATTACAAAGAGATCCAATTTCCTGAGCACAATAGTGGCATCATGGGCCAATATTACTATGCATTTCCTTCCCTGCCCTATAATTTCATACTTTATGATAAACATATAAAACAAATAATAGAACACTTGCATTGGAACCACTCTTTTTTTTTTCAAACATGAAGTTAAAACCATTGACCATAGCTGACGTTAAAACTCAGTGGGACAGTAAGTCTTGTCAAAGAATACTCAGGTATGTATCACCACCCTGTGGCTACCTTGTGAAGTTATGCCTTCACGTAGCGATTGCCGCATCCTAATGACCTGATATTCCACTTGAACACATGCACATGGCCCATAAAGAGAAAAACCCTATGCGCGTTTGAAGTCAGCATTAAATTAACGTATTGCTATATGTCGAAACGCCAAGCGTAACCTATAGACTTTCCATGTATGATAATAAATAACGTTAACGTCAATATCAACGGTTTTCATCGTTTTGGTCAAATCCAGTCTACGTCGTGTGCGCTTTTAATCTATCCTGATTACTCCAGCTGCTCTACTTCGTATTCAGTTTCTGTTCGCGTGCCGTGAATACCTGGTGTCAATGTAACCTACTCTAGTTAGAGGAACATTCGAAAGCAATTGCCATTGTAACGTTATTCATTTTCTCTCACTGGAACTGGTACAACGATACTGCTTTGTTATGCATTTTGGATTTGCCTAATTTCCATATTTAGATAGGGTGGTTTTAAAGACAACAGAGAGTGTAACATATGAAATAAGACCGACGCATAGAGGATGTGCCCCAGAAACCAGGTCGATGAAATATTGGCACTACCATGAGAGGAAGCGGTATGGACCTTTTATGGAGAATCTTAGCGGCTCTGAGCTTCGATTGTTTTAAAGGTTCGGCGTCTTCACAGAGGTGAGTGTGAGAAAATTCCATCAAATTTTCCCACGGGCAATGACCATAATTGTTTCATATCCCACAGTTTTTATGCCATTCTATATTACACTGAACAAAAATGTAAAGGCAACATGCAACAATTTCAACGATTTTACTGTTTTACAAGTCATGTAAGGATATCAGTCAATTGAAATCAATTATTTATGTCCTAATCTATGGATTACACGACTGGGAATACAGATATCTTTAAAAAAGGTAGGGGTGTGGATAAGAACCAGTCAGTATCTGGTGTGATCCACACATCTCTGTCACATAAAGTTGATCAGGCTGTTGATTGTGAAATGTTGTCCCACTCCTCTTCAATGGCTGTGCGAAGTTGCTGGATACTGGTGTGAACTGGAACACGCTGTCATACGTCGATCCAGAGCATCCCAAACATGCTCAATGGGTGTCATGTTTGGTGAGTATGCTGGGCCATGGAAAAACTGGGACATTTTCAGCTTCCAGGAATTGTGTACAGATCAGAGTGCTACACATTATCATGGTGAAACATGAGGTGATGGTGACGGATGAATGGTACGACAATGGGCCTCAGGATCTAGTCACGGTATCTTTGTGTAATTCAAATTGCCATCGATCAAATTCAATTGCGTTCGTTGTCCGTAGCTTATGCCTGCCCATACCATAGCCCTTCCGCCACCATGGAGCACTCTGTTCCCAACATTGATATCAGCAAACTGCTTGCCCACACAATGCCATACAATGCCATCTTCCCGGTACACTTGAAACCCGGGATTAATCCGTGAAGAGCACCCTTCTCCAGCGTGCCAGTGGCCATTGACGGTGAGTATTTGCCCACTAAAGTCGCTTACGATCTGACTGCTGTTTGATATCAAGACCCTGGTGAGGACGACGAGCATGTAGAGGATCTTCCCTGAGACCGTTTCTGACAGTTTGTGGATAAATTCTTCAGTTGTGCAAACCCACAGTTTCATCAGCTTTCTGGGTGACTAGTCTCAGACGATCCCGCAGGTGAATAAGCTGGATGTGAAGGTCCTGGGCTGGCGTGGTTACAAGTGGTCTGCGATTGTGAAGCCGGTTGGACGTAATGCCAAATTCTAAAACGAAGTTGGATGCGGCTTATGGTAGAGAAATTAACATTCAGTTCTCTGGAACAGCTCTGGTGGACATTCCTGCAGTCAGCATGCCAATTGCATGCTCCCTCAACTTGAGACATTTGTGGCATTGAGTTGTGTGACAAAACGGCACATTTTAGTGGCCTTTTGTCTCCAGCACAAGGTGCACCTGTGTAATGATCATGCTGTTTAATTGGCTCCTTGATATGCCACACCTGTCAGGTGGATGGATTATCTTGGCAAAGGATAAATGCTCACTAACAGGGATCTAAACAAAGTTGTGCACAAAATTGGAGACAAATAAACTTTTTGTGCATATGGAATATTTCTGGGATCTTTTATTTCAGCTCATGAAACATGGGACCAACACTTTACATGTTACGTTTTACATTTTGTTCAGTATATTATGGAGTCAGAGCCGAAGTGTCAATATCACAGTAAATAATATTTCATTTCAGCTTTAGGACTAGATTAATAGCATAGGGGATAATCTATTTGATCCCCCCTCTATAAGAGTTTGTGAAATGTAACAATATATTTGCTATGAAGAAAAAATCCATCCTTTAGTTGTTATGACAAAAGGTTTGTGACGCAAAAAGGTTTGCCTCCCTTCTCCAGCATTGTCTTCATGAGGCAAATTATGAGAGGGATGAAATACTGTGTCACATGACCACAAATGTAGCCAGAAATGCATCTGTTGGAAACTCTTTGTTAAACCAAAGCATATCATGCACTATATATCTTACTGAATATGCAATGATATCTGCATGTATATGTGTTCTATTCAGGGTTGCTGAATGATAGTTTCTGTACTTATATGATTCTATTACATACCATTTTGCCCCACAGCATTTGTTTAGACTAAATTGATTTTCAAGATTCTCTGAGTACCACACTGTATAGTCTATACACCCCCTACCATTGCAATTCAGCAAACACCTTGTCATGCCTATTCCTGCTCCCTCCCTCAGGCGCTTGACATTACCGGTCTACTAACCACCGGTCCTAGCAATCCACATTGTGCAAGCCTGCTCCCCATCGTTAAGCACACCTGGACTTCATCACCACCCTGATTACTTTCCCTTCATATAGCGCTCCGTAAGCCTCAGTCATCAGGCAGTATTGGTTTTGGTCACGTTCAGTACACATATCCTGTTTTGTATTTTCTTCATGTTTATTATTATTAAACTCACCTTCTGCGCCTGCTCCCTGACTCCCTGCATATACGTTACTCACCTCTTACCCAGAGTCCAACCCCTAACTTCTCATCCCCTCTGTAGGTCTCCAGGCAAGCTGAGCTCCAGCCAGGCAGGTAGTCTGGAAAGCAGCTCCCTGACTGGCTCGCTCTCCCTGGGGCCAGACCTGCCTCACTGCCAGTGCTGCATCTCCTACGAAGCCCGCCTGAAACGCCTGTCCTGCGGCCATCTCTACTGTGACCCTTGCACAGACCAGATCGTCAACCTGGCCTTCGAGGACATCGAGGGCCTCTCTGATTACCCCTGCCCCATGTGCAAGTCCCTCCGCAAGCTAGGGGACCTGGGCCCCCCCTCTTATGGGTACCTGGGGACCCCCTCCTTTGGGCCATGTGGGACCCTGAAGCAACAGATGGCTAAAGAGCATGGGAGCAGGTGGGGGTAAAACTGAGGCAGTTTATACTGTACATCAAGGGGTGTGGGTAAAAAAAAGAGCATGTTGTCCCCTCTCCAGATTAAATAATGTAGGAACCATTTTGTCTTTTCAGTTATGTCTTTAGTGTTTTGATTTGAATATTTTAATGCACTGCCTTACACTGAGATTGTGATCTGGTAACGTGGTGGGAAGTGGCTCTGTCTTGGTGGAAGTGAAACTAATGGAAGTGCATAACATTACAGATAAAGTCCATTTGTGTGCCATAACAAAAGTGGTTATTGCAGGGTGATTAAGCCAGATCAAAGATAAATATTAGATGTTTGTCAGAAAGTTCTTTATATTTATGTGTACTGATTATTATTACTAGACATTTGCACTTTATTTTATATTTTGAGTGTACTTACAGCTTATGCATTTTAATTTAACTGAATTGTACAGTGCCATACTAGTTTTAAAGTGTTCAATATCATATCGTAAATATTTATTTTGCTAAAAAATAAAGTTTGTGAATTGTATTACTCTGTTTGAAGACTTGAATGATTGCAGTACATCATCATCTGGTCATCTGGGGTCCACGGCATGAAAAATGTGTCTTCCAGAGCTTCCTGTCCTCCATTGTGATCTCTGGACTGACTCTTCTGCAGAACGGAATATGTTCCGGGATTCATCCGATGGCATTGAGGAGTATACTACCACATCCGTCATTGGCCTTCATTAATAAGTGCATCGATGATGTTGTTCCCCACAGTGACTGTACGCACATATCCCAACCAGAAGCCATGGATTACAGGCAACATCCGCACTGAGCTAAAGGCTAGAGCTGCCGCTTTCAAGGAGCGGGAGTCTAATCCGGGTGCTTATAAGAAATCCTGCTACACCCTCCAATGAACCATCAAACAGGGAAAGCTTTAATACAGGACTAAGATCGAATCCTACTACACCGGCTTTGACACTCGTTGGAGGTGGCAGGGCTTGCAAACTATTACGGATTATGAAGGGAACCCCAGCCACGACCTGACGTGAGCATACCAGATGAGCTAAATGACTTCTATACTCGCTTCGAGGCAAGCAACACTGAACCAATACTGAGGGCGCCAGCTGTTCCGGAGAACTGTGTGATCCATAGGTGATGTAAGACCTTTTTTAAACAGGTTATCATTGAGATTACCAGGACACATACTCAGAACAT
The DNA here is from genome assembly GCF_045791955.1 of Oncorhynchus clarkii lewisi. Classification (NCBI taxonomy): domain Eukaryota; kingdom Metazoa; phylum Chordata; class Actinopteri; order Salmoniformes; family Salmonidae; genus Oncorhynchus; species Oncorhynchus clarkii. The sequence goes on from NC_092148.1 coordinate 26,427,937, forward strand.
GTGCTGACCAGCTGGCAAGTGTCTTTACTGACATCTTTGATCTCTCCCTGACTCAGTCTGTAATACATGTTTCAAGCAGGCCACCATAGTCCCTGTGCCCAAGAACGCAAAGGTAACCTGCCTAAATGACTACCGCCCCGTAGAACTCACATCTGTAGCCATGAAATGTTTTGAAAGGCTGGTCATGGCTGAAATCAACATCATCATCATCCCGGAAACCCTGGACCGACTCCAATTCGCATACTGCCCCAACAGATTCACAGATGATGCAATCTCTATTGCACTCCACACTGCCCTTGACAAAAGGATCACCTACGTGAGAATGCTGTTCATTGACTACAGCTCAGCGTTCAACACCTGCGCTGCAGGCATCTTATGTGACCCAGGATTCACAGCTGTAAAGAAGTGTGGTGATACAGACTGCTTGATAGACAGCAACTTTGGTGTGGAGGTGGAGATCCCTGTTTTGGAAGACTGAGTTTCCTGAAGGCAGTTGATGCTTTATCCTATTTTGAATTTCGAGGTCGATGCTGCAGTCCTCTGAGAGGATGCTGCCCAGGTATTTGAAGGATGGGACTATTGCAAGTGATTTGTGTTCAATGGTGAAGACAGGCATGGTGGGTGGAGGGCTAGATCTCCATTGGTAGACCACCTCTGTCTTGGTGGTGTTGATAGACGGTCTCATCCTGCTATAGACCCTCACAGCTGCTACAAGGACAGACTGAAGGTCTTCCAGAGTGTGGCCACGAGCACAGTCATCAGCATACTGCAGCTCAAGTACCCACGCCGTCAAAACCTTGATGGTTGCTTGGAGCTTCCTGATGTTGAATAGGTTTCCATCCAGCCTGAAGTCCACTGCAAACCCGCTGCTGTCCTCAAGCACCTTATGGAGAAGCTGGGTGACGCATAGGAGGAAGATGTTAAAGAGTACAAGTGCCAGCACACACCCCTGCATCCCACCGATGCGTACTCCAAAGGGCACTGACTCGCCCTCCTATGGCCACCCGAGCCATCATCTCATCATGGAACTGGCAAAGGATGTTTAAAAAAAAAAAAAGTTTACCCCTTTTTCCTCCCAATTTCGTGGTATCCAATTGTTGTAGTAGCTACTATCTTGTCTCATTGCTACAACTCCCGTACGGGCTCGGGAGAGACGAAGGCTGAATGTCATGCGTCCTCCGATACACAACCCAACCAGCCGTACTGCTTCTTAACACAGCGCGCATCCAACCCGGAAGCCAGCCGCACCACCGTGCACCTGGCAACCTTGGCTAGCGCGCACTGCGCCCGGCCCGCCACAGGAGTCGCTGGTGCGCGATGAGACAAGGAGATCCCTACCGACCAATCCCTCCCTAACCCGGACGACGCTAGGCCAATTGTGCGTCGCCCCACAGACCTCCCGGTCGGTTATGACAGAGCCTGGGCGTGAACCCAGGGACTGATGGTGCCATCAGCTGGCGCTGCAGTACAGCGCCCTTACCCACTGCGCCACCCGGGAGCTGGCAAAGGATGTTGACAAATTTATCTGGACAGCCAAAATTGAGTAGAATGCCCCATAGTAGTTCCCTGTTCAGTGTCGAAGGCCTTGGAGAGGTTGACAAAGGCAATGAAAAGGTCCTGATGTTGTTCACAGCACTTCTCCTGGCGATGCCGTGTGGTGAATATCATGCCGACTGTACTCCTGTTCTTTCTGAAGCTGCATTGTGACTCTGTTGTTTACCAGCCTGTGTAACATCACCTTGGCCAGGACCTTGCCGGCAACAGCGATGTACAGGTGGAGCTCTCTGGTGCAGAAGTAACCTCCCTTCTTAGGTAGCTCTGCCGGGATGCTGTCAGCACCAGGAGCCGTATTGTTCTTGAGGGAACGGATAGCTGATAACACCTCTTGGAATGTTGGCGAATGGTTGAGGTCTTGACTGGCTGGCAGTTCTTCCAGAATGGAGTGGTCAGTAGGACAGCGTTGATTGAGTAGTGCTAAAAAGTGATCAGCCCACCATCAGGATATGGTTTTGGTCCTTCAAGAGATTCAGACCATCAGCTGTTTTCAGGAGGGTGAAGATAGAAATTGTGCATGTTGTTTTTGTCGGCCGACATTTGGATTTCCTGTGCCTTATTCTTCCACCATTCGTTCTACAGAGCACACAAGGTTGTTTGCACTTCCTTGCGCGACGCATTTTAACCTTTATTTAACTAGGCAAGTCAGTTAAGAACAAATTCTTATTTACAATGACGGTCTACCACGGCCAAACCCTCCCCTAACCCGGGCCACACTGGGCCAATTGTGCACCGCCCCATGGGACTCCCGATCACAGCCGGTTGTGATACAGCCCGGGATCGAACCAAGGTCTGTAGTGACACCTCTAGCATGCCATTGATGGTGGAGGGTAGCAGATGTGTGGCTGTTGAGAGTAGCTCTGTGCGCTTTGCGCATATTGTCCAGTGGGGATGTGATGGTGACAGTTCTCATCGAACCAGTCCTGATGTTTCCTACCTTTGTAGCCAATGGAGTGGGTCGCTGCCTGATAGAGCACTGAGCTAATAGCCACTTCTGGTCCATGGGGTCATCTGCGCTCAGAAGAGGCTAAGTCTCCCTCAGCCTTTTAGCGAGAGGGCGAAGGAACTCATCCCTTACTGCAGCTTTCTCAAGCCGAGTACAATGCAGAGGCCTCTTACTGGACTTCTGCAAGCGTTGGGGGGACGTATTCTCACCTGGAGTGTAGCCAGTATCATACAGTGATCTGTCCAGAATTCAGCACCTGTAACAGTTTTGCTTCCGTCCCTCTCCTCGCCCCTACCTGGGCTCGAACCAGGGACCCTCTGCACACATCAACAACTGCCTCCCACAAAGCATTGTTACCCATCGCTCCACAAAAGCTGCAGCCCTTGCAGAGTAAAGGGAACAACTACTTTGTCTCAGAGCGAGGGACGTCACCGATTGAAAAGCTATTAGCGCGCACCCCGCTAACTAGCTAGCCATTTCACATCGGTTACACACCCCTCATAGTATGTGTCAGCAGGACATCAATCGTGTCTGAATGCATCACTATGACGTAGTCGATCAGGTGCCAGTGTTTGGAGCGTGGGTGCATCCATTATGTTTTATTTGTTCTTCTGCAGGATCAAGGTGTTAGTGAAAATGAGATCGTGCTCTGCACATAGTTAGCAGTCTTGTGCCGTTCTCATTGACCTGGCCAACACCATGCCTACCCAGTACTCCACTCGATATCCTGTTGTTCCATCCCACCCTAGCGTTGAAGTCACCCAGCAGAAAGATTGTGTCATTCCTGGGGATGTGGTGAATGGCCTCATGTAGTGACTGGTAGAAGCAGTCCTTTGACTCATTTTCAGATGGTAACGTTGGTGCTTATGCACTGAGAGGAGTAGTAAAACACATCTTGGCTAGGGGGATATGGAGAGACATGACTCTTTCACTTATGCCGACATGTGTTTCGGTGAGGCTGGGTAAAAGGCTGTTCTTAATTGCCAGTCCCACACCATGCTGATGTTGTCCACCTGGAGAGTAACTTTCCAAAAGAAGGTGTAGCCTTCTCCCTCCTCTTTCAGGGAACCTTCATCCAGGAACCTGGTCTCGGGTGTCAATGATGTCAAATCAAATTTTATTTGTCACATACACATGGTTAGCAGATGTTAATGCGAGTGTAGCGAAATGCTAGCGCCTTAGTTCTGCACAAATCAAAGCTGTTCTCTGATAGGGTCTATCGCTATTATCATCAGTGTCCAAAAGAGTTTGGATGTTCCATGTCGCCAGTTTCAGGGGAATTATTTTCGTTAGTATTTTTTGACTGCTGAGTGGAACTCCCGATAGGTGCGGTAGCCTATCCAGGATGGAGCGAGTGGGCAATTTTTAGACCAGCTTTTCTAGGCCTCTTCCCAGCTTGGGTGAGCAGTGTGGTTCCTAAATAGGGCTGCTCAGTCACACAGGGGTCTGTCAAGAAAAGCTGCCACTCAAGTCCTAACTGCTGGCGAGAATAATAGTCCTGTGCCGCTGGCGTGCATTGGTCTAATTAAGGGATCCCGGTGCATTCACTCCTGCCCCTGTCACCAGACACCCCAATGCCAGCAGACTTTAGTCCGGTTTCTGGTTGATGACTTCACCGAGGTCAGAAGTGGATACCTGCGCAAAGGAAGTTATTTAAAGTGCCACTGATGGTGCACAATCCCCAACAGCACTGCGTCACTGTAGGTAGGTGAATTCCAGTGGCAAGGAGGAAAACCCAGGATGTCCGGTATCTTCCACAGCTGCAGGAGGCTGCCAGATCCCCACCTACCGCTCACCGCCAGCACGCTACTTTTCTCTCAGGGTGTGCTCCCCTAGCCTTTGTCGTACCAGACTAACCCACAAGGCAGCAGAGCAGTGGTTGATGGCTGCCAGGACGTGTCCACACAGAGGTGGGCCTGTACAGATGCATCTCTGCGGCCCCTGCCGGTTAGCCTGGAGTTTCAAGACAACCAGCTAACAGGGAGGTTGTCAGAGAACTGGCAGGGTGGTGCCAGGACAACACCTCTCCCTCAAAGTCAGCAAGACCAAGGAGCTGATCGTGCACACCCCCATCCACATCGACGTGGCCGCAGTGAAGAGGGTCAAGAGCTTCAATTTCCTCTCTGTCCACATCACTAAGGACATAATATGGTCAGCAACGCCTCTTCTCCCTCAGAAGGCTAAAACGATTTGACATGGCCCCTCAAACTTTTACAGATGCACCATTGAGAGCATCTGGTATGGCTGCATCTGGTATGGCTGCACCACTGTATCACCATCTTGTATGGCAATTGCACTGCCTGCAACTGGAAGGCCCTACAGAGGGTGGTGCGGCCAGCCCAGCGCATCACTGGCGGCGAGCTCCCATCCATCCAAGACGCACATGCCAGGCGGTATCTGAGAATGGCTGAATACTTGCCAAAGACTACTGCCACCAGAGACATGGACTGTTTTCCATGCTCCGTCTGGCAGGCGGTACAGGTGCTTCAAGGCCCAGAGTCCGAAACAGCTTCTATCCCCTGGCCATAAGACTAACTGGTCATCCCCAAAGCCAACACCTCCTTTGGTCACCTTTCCTTCCAGTTCTCTGCTGCCAATGACTGAAACGAATTGCAAAAATCACTGAAGTTGGAGACCTATATCTCCCTCACTAACTTTAAGCATCAGCTGTCAGAGCAGCTTACCGATTGCAGCAGCTGTACACAGCCCATCTGTAAATAGCCCATCCAACCAACTACCTACCTCATCCCCATATTTGTTTTAGTTTTTCTGCTCTTTTGCACACCAGTATTTCTACTTGCACATCCTAATCTGCACATATATCACTCCAGTGTAAATTGCTAAATTGTATTTACTTCACCACTATTGGCCTATTTATTGCCTTACCTCATTACTTCATTTGCACACACTATACAGATTTTTCTATTGTGTTATTGACTGTACCATACTTTAAGCCATGTATAACTGTTGTTTTTTTCGCACTGCTTTGCTTTATCTTGGTCAGGTCGCAGTTGTAAATGAGAACTTGTTCTCAACTGGCCTACTGGTTAAATAAAGGTAAAATAAAAAATGCTTTCCTTCTCCCACAGACAATGCACAATGACTGCCCATTCACAGGTCTCTACTCTACCCACTGACACAATCTATGCTAAAATGATGACTGATTTGATATATTACTCCATTACGCTGCTGTCCATTGATTTCCATTACCATTAGTATTTATCCTGCTACTGGTCACTAATTACTCCTGTTTACATGTCTATCCTACCAGTCACTTTTCATGTAAACACACCTCAACCACTTCAGTACCCCTGCACATTGAATACTGTAAATACTTGCATTCCCATGTTCTTTAGCTCTCATCATTGTTCTTGAGGTTTGTATTTTTTTATTCTATCATCTACTGTGTATTACTTTCATTGCATTTTTGGAAAGAGCTCTCAAGGTAAGAATTTAACTGTACTGTTGTGCACGTGGCGTATAAACTTTGAAACTTGAAAGCAAAGATTTTATGAACTTATAATACAGTTTATTAATCAGGATCCTAACATGCTGATACAAAAAAATATGTACATCTGGCAAATCATTTTGTCATTCGTACCAAAACATTTAAATATATAATAGTGTATAGATACAGGAAGTAGGGCTTCATGCAAAAGGGGACTTTCATTTTCTCTTTGAATAGCCAATGCCATTAGGGAATGTGATGGCCGTGTGTTTTTTCCATAGAAGACAAGAGCAAATGTACTGGCATCAAATCCAAAAACTCAAACAACCTGATATTCAGTAACTGATATCAAACAGTGTGCTGTGATATTCAACAATGAATATTTACAGCCCTTGAATAATTCAAAATGCTCTCGTACTGAGGCATAGGAATGACTGTAGGTAATGCAAGAGTGATGATGTACACCAATGTAAGTCATATATATATATAACCACCTTCAGCCTTTATATTTCATAATAAACATGAGACATTTCAGTGAGAAATACATTGTATGCCAGCCAGAAACCTTTTCATCCTATGTCACAGAATACAAGTACTTCTCTGCATGTAAATGCTAGTTTTGTATAAACACACAGTACATCCCTGTAGTCTGAAGAGTGTTACAGTATATGGAAATCATGCCAGTGTATTTGCTGCTTAATATCCACATCATGCAAACAACAATCTGGCTGGACTGAGAAGCCCAGTCCCAATAGCTCACTGGGCTTTGAATGAAATGACGCATTTAGAAGTCCTTGACCTGAATGCTAGCTGCATACGAAACTAGCAGTCAGGACAAGTCGTGGAAAAAATACACTATTTAAAAAAAAAAGTAGCTTACCTTAAAAGAAGCTACATCTAGAAGAACCAAATAAAAGGAAATTATAAATATGAACCATCAGAACTTATGGTTTGCACAATGACACCATAAGGGGGGGGGGGGGAGAGTAATACTCATCTTGGTCACGACCACTTAAGAATGTATCGTTAAATATTCTGAAATTCATACGCAACTAAAGTTGGTCAATAATACTTCGAACTCTCAATAGAGATGCACAGACCATAGAAATAATAGCACTTTTACCTCAATCATGCACACTTACAGCAATATTAACTGACCATGGCCATATTCTGAAAAACAGGGTTATGATACGGAGTTCACTACTAGCATGCATGCAAGTATAAAGATATGGGAACAGTATCAAAATAGCTCCAGTGCCCTAAATTCCAGATCAAATTTACTGGACAAAATGCCTGGAGTTACAACTGCATGTTTTTTTGTGTCGCCAATGTCTGTCCCTAGTGTTTACTTGGTGAACAGCTCTCTGTATTTTCCCTCTCAAGGCTGAGTTGGTTTTGGAACTGGGGGTTGTCACTCAAAAGGAGCGAAGAGTCAGGACAACTGTCCTATTATAGCTGTCTGGTCAAGAATGAAGGTTGTCACTCAGCTGAAATCATGATTCTAAAAACAGCTGAAGTCTGATCAATAGAAGTACAATCTTTCAGAAACATTTCAAATACTATTTGTGCTTTGCACTGCTAAATGCATTATTACTGCAGTTTAGTCTCTCCTCCCTGCTCAGTACATGACTCTCCTCGTCTTGTTATGGCCTCAAAGCCCCTCAAACAGGCCTTGACAGGAAAATCACATCAGGTTCCACCCAGAGATCAGGTGTCGGGGAAGGAAATAGAGTCTTGGAGGGTGTGTATAGGTTCTAGAGTGCTGAGCCAGGAGGAAGAGTTTGTACCATTTGTGCTAACAGCGGACACCCAGAGCTCAGGAACCCAGTGAAGGACCGTTGCTCTTGGGCAGCTTGGCATTATTATTGGGCGCGGGGTAGTAACGCTGGTCTGGACGGGCCTCTGAAGAGGATGGGTGGCCAAATAGGAATGTGTGCTTGCTGCTGTCTCTGGGGCCAGGTCTAGATAGAGGGGCAGAGGAAACTGGAGGAACCATGGGTTGGAGGTTCAAGATAGGGGGCGTGGTTCTGGAGACAACCGGCCCAGGGTGTCTGCAGGCTGGGAAGAGGAAGGTGCTATTGTTGGTGTTCTGGTTGAGGTTGGAGTCTGTCTGACGGGGCTCCTGTGTCTTGGCTGGGACTGTGTTAGTGGGGCTGGAGGCCAATGCCAGCTTGTCTCTAAGCTGCTGGACCTCCCAGGCTAGCTGTTCCACTGGGTGCTGGGTGGATGAGGAGATGGGGTGGGAGAACGCCTGAGGACACAATATGGCCAGGGTTTCTGTTAGTTTATGACACCATCATGACTACAGCCATCCATGAGGAACTAATTGTAGTTTCTGATGTGACCAGCAAAAATTAGAAGCTTGTCCAGTACAACGTATAAAAATATTAATTTCGATTTCTTACTATATTTTTTATGCAATACCTCTAGTTGAAATCCTTTTTCAGATACCGAGTTCAAAGTTTATTTTGATCTCCCACCCACATACCAGTAGAGTAGGCTATTATAAACATCCCCATGGTAACAGTGTTCTAGGCTCTGTATAGTAGTGAGAATGATCCTCCTTCCTATGTACCTGAGCATGAAGAGCCCCACGGAGGTAGCAGTCTCTCCACACACCTAAGCAGGGCCCCAGGAGCAAGGGCAGCAGAGGCTCATAGGGGTCCAGGGGCACCTGGAGACCCGATATGGTGGTGGTGTGGCCCTGGGGGAGCTCTGTGAGGGCCCAGGCCTTTAGAAGCCTCTCCAGGCCCGGCAGGTTCTCTGAGGTGGACCCCCCTCTCCGGTGGCTCTTCCGATAGACGCCTGAGCCCCCTCCGCTGCGCCAGGGCAGGAGGTTAGCAGAGCAAGAGAAGGATCCCCTGGAGAGCAGGAACACAGAGCCTGGTGCGCTGTCACTCAGCTGAGAAAGGGAGGGAGAGAAGAGAGAAATAGGGAGAAAGAGATAGATGGAGATTAATACGTTTAAATATCCCTTATGTACCTTAAGGGCGGCAGCGCTGGGCCAGTAACCGAAAGCTGGCTGGCTCAAACCCCCGAGCTGACAAGGTAAAAATCTGTTGTACTGCCCCTGAACAAGGCAGTTAACCCATTGTTTTTAGACCGTCACTGTAAATAAGAATTTGTTCTTAACTGACTTGCATAGTTAAATAAAGGTTAAATTAAAATAAACATATTATTAAGCATGTTGCAATACTGAGACCTACCACACGGAGGTGCAGTGGGCTTGTGCTCTTCCCTCATCATGGCCATTCATATTTGTGTGTTTGTGTGTGTGTGAGCGGGGTTGCTTTTGTAAGACAATAGCTCATTAAAATAGCAATAGAGTTACTAAGCACTCTAACATGAATGATCAAATGCATGATTTGCATTTACATTGTCCTTTTCACACTCGTTGCGCCTGGCTGTATCCCCCATAACAACATCCTCTCTCTCCTACCCTGTGTGCCTCAGGGTTGGTGTTGAGGTTGCCGTTGAATAGGGGCTGTGGCAGGGCGGGCAGAGACCCTGGCTGGGTGAAACCTTCCCGTCTCTGGCTGCTGTACTGCAGAGCCCAGTCCCACACAGGGGGCAGAGGGGGGTCTGAGGGGTCCGGGAAGGAGCCCCTGGGTACCACATCTCTCCAGCCGTTCACTGGAGTGTAACTCTGGGATAGGTTCTGGGAGAGACAGGAAGGGATGGAGGAAGAAGAGGTGAGAGAACAGTGATTCGTCTGATTCAATCTGAGCTCATTCAAGAGTTATCGTTGAAGACAATCTGAGCTGATGCATGTGTGGGATTGAAAATGATGTGGACTCGTCTCGCAAATCATCCGCTTTAATCTAAGATGGTTTACAGAATTACGACTTTGAAACAGTTATTTCCAACTTTTTCCATGTTAGCCTAGGGTAGCATACCTACAGTGTATCTTGTTTAGTACTACAGCTTCATCATTAGCGGTGGTGTTGCTGAACAGTGGCCTACCTGTGAGCGTTTGCACCTCTCCCTGTGGCAGTTGGCCAGAAAACTGCTGAAGAGGGGCAGGTGGAAGCTGTCATGGAGGGCCAGCAGGAAGTCCCCTGTCAGCTGGAAGCGGGACGGGTACTGGACCCACAGCTGCCACACACAGTCCAGGAAGAGCAGGAACACTGGTGCCTAGTGGGGACAAAACACAGGGTTAAGAAAGATGTGAGATCACCACAGACAAATGACTGGCATTAAACGCTGTGTCCTAATGCAAATAGTTTAATTTCCTTGCCCTTTTTCCTCCATGACCATTGATAGGCGAGTTGACTGATAGGTAACAGCTTATCCTCTCACCTCTTCCTTGTCGCTGTCCCTGTGGTAGTTGATGCGGCTGAGGAAGCGGTGTCCGGCCATCACCCACTCCTTCTGCACCAGACCCTGGAAGCCCACCTTGGTCCTGCAGTGGGGGTCACACATCACCTGGACCAGACTGGACACCACACAGGTCATGTCCCGGTCTTCCGCCTCTGCACACAACAGGAGGAAATAGACCATCAATAATCATTTGTAACTGAATACAGTAACAGAACACATATTCAGGGTTCAGATATCAGAGAAGTATCCACAAAATAAAAGATTTGAGAAGATGCCTTGTATAAAAAACAACACAACATGACAATCTAAATGCCAGAGTCTCACATCAGCCCTTTCATTCTCACAAAAAGTGCCCCCCCCCCCAAATCCTCACAGAACTCCCAAATCCCCACATCTGGTTGGCAGGTTTTTTCTAATGTTGGCTGGGCCTGTCTAAAAATGCCATTGGGTAATTTCTCCAGTCATTTACTTGTGTTCAGTACACTGTCAGCTCTGTGGTTTTAGGGGGGTGATATGCAACCCTCTTCTCCAAAAAGCCCACTTGAGGCTGGCCAGGCAACACAACTCATATGGAGGGGGGGAAGGGAAATCACAGAGCAGTAGCAGCCATTGTTCATGTGATACAGAGTTCTGTTGACTTTTCAGTCTGTGGTAGCTACCTTCGGTATCAACAGACTAGGACGGACTCTCACAGCCCAATTATATGTGTCAGTACAAGGAGTCATGTAATAATAATGTATGAACATAATTGTACTTAGTCAAGAACGTCTGTAGCTTTGCCATAAGACTGTTCTCTCTCATAATAGACTGTAATATTACACTTATCTCTCCAAGGCTGTGGTCTCCAGCCTGGGTGCCAGACTATTTATGTTCAACATCACTAGTTCGCTACGTCCTTGCCTTGTGTGGCAAGACAACCACAAGCTGGATAAAACAGAAACAGACAGACTGGCACCCACCTTGAACTTCCAACACACTACAGTAAACTTCCACAACTAAGTGAGCCAGTCAGCATGACAATATGGTACACTATCATAACACAACCTCACCAGACACAATAGACTTACCACCTGCTGTATTAGTGTCCTGGTAGAGTAGTGCTTCTAAAGTACGAGTCTCCTTCAGGGTAAGCCCTAATGTCGCTTTAATGAGGGACGCAGCGTGAATAATAAATGAACGGATTGAATATTCGGTACTGCTTGTCCCTCGACACGGGACTCACCTTGAAGCACCACGGTCAGGTGACCTCCGCGGAGCAGACAGGCCACCTCAGCAGCTTTCCTCAGACAACACCTGGGGTGGGAGCAGAGCAGCATGCTAATCAGGCTAACGCTATGCTACTATCACAGTTATAGCTAGTTTCAGCACATAGATGCTTCAACATCCACGTGTGTAAGCCTGTAAAAAAGCTATGCACTAGGTCTTGGTCTACTGTGTAGATATAACAAGCTCCAACACTTATTGAATATATGAGAGCTACATTCAACATCCATGTATGTAGGCCTATTATAGCCTCATGCTAAAGGTATGTTAGAGCATTCCAAATCTGCTTACAGCTAATGTAACACAATAAAGCCACATATTCAACCAGGGCTAGGCTAATGTGCTATAATGGTACATTCATACTACATCAACATTGAACTACAGGCTATTCACTATCATTACTAGGTAGACATAAACAAATCAACCAAATCAATGTAGGCCCAGCACATTTATTACAGATGATTTATTGCTTTGATGAGAAGCCAATCAGTTCCTCTCACCTGGTGTAGTCTAGCCAATGGGTGCTCTCCAGCGTAGACAGCCATTTGTCATCTGGCACAGACACAGATGTGGAGATGTCTGTGGACCAACACAGAAGACAAAGAAACCTTGTTCATGTTTTTGTCGAAGGAGCCTTATTGTACATAAATTAGGGTGTGGATTTGACAAGTTTTAAGATATACTATTGCACCTGAAATCTTTAAATAAGATCCATAGCTCTACATATCAAATGGGTTTGGTTGTAAATACATATCTTCTGAAAACATATTGTTTAAGTCTTCAAAAAAATATTTCACAATTGTTAAGGTAGTTCAAACATGACATGATGAGTGAGGCTCATAGATTTGTGTGGTTGTTGTCTATCCAAATCCATCAGCCTTATGGAAAGTGTGTCAATTAAAGACCGGAAGCATATAATTAACTGTGCTACAGATGACTATTTTATGTCTACTAACTTCACACAATAAACCAAACAATGTGAGCATTGTGTTGGCAATGTGTGAGCCATGGGAATCAGTGGCCTGTGGTGTGCCCTGCCTTGACAATGTGAACTCCACATCAGCACAACAGAGAGGGTGTTGTCTAGGAAACTAGTTGTCTCCTAGTTTAGATAAACAGTCTCTCATAGCTTTTTTGACTTCTCACAGCATACAGGAAGAAGAGTCAGGAAAAACACGCCACCATCACATGGTGCTCACATATCTTATAATTTGCATAATGCTACATATTCGTTGCCAAACCCACTGGATCCAGGTAATCTATAAGTCTTTGCTTGGTAGACAATTTCCCTGTCCCGCTAAGCGTTCAAAATGTAACGAGTACTTTTGGGTGTCAGTACAGGGAAGACTTATCAAGAGAACAGCCCTGGTCATCCCTACTGCCTCTTATCTGACAGTCTCACTAAACACAAATGCTTAATTTGTAAATTATGTTTGAGTGTTGAACTGTGCCCCTGGCTATCCATAAATAAATAGCCTAAGAAAATAATGTACTTTTTACTCCATTATTTTCTTAGGAATGTAGTGGAGTAAAAGTAAAAGTTGCCACAAATATAAACAATAAAGTAAAGTACAGATACCCCAAAAATCTACTTAAGTAGTACTTTGAAGTATTTTTACAACACTGGTGTACGCTTATATGAGAAGGTATACATTGATTTATTGAGGATCTAACTGAATCCAAATCTGTAATTTCAGGAGGTAAATTGGTGTCTGGGGTCTTGTCATCTGAATGTGATCTCTACTAACCTACCATCTCTGTCTCAGTAGCATTGTAATGGGAAGCACATGGAAACAGATTAACACCACTTTAAGTCCTCTATAAAATCTGCATGCCCACTGTCCCTCAGGGCTAGAGTGCCCCTCCATAGATGCGGTGTAAAACCTGTGCTAAAGCGAATTCATTTGTCAACAAATAAAAAAGACGGCACGGGAGAGGCAAGGGGAGGGCTTGCCAATGAAACTGGCAACCCCAATCAAATGTCTATCAGGCTATCATGTGAAACTGGCAACCCCAATCAAATGTCTATCAGGCTATCATGTGAAACTGGCAACCCAAATCAAATGTCTATCAGGCTATCGTGTGAAACTGGCAACCCCAATCAAATGTCTATCAGGCTATCATGTGAAACTGGCAACCCCAATCAAATGTCTATCAGGCTATCATGTGAAACTGGCAACCCCAATCAAATGTCTATCAGGCTATCATGTGAAACTGGCAACCCAAATCAAATGTCTATCAGGCTATCGTGTGAAACTGGCAACCCCAATCAAATGTCTATCAGGCTATCATGTGAAACTGGCAACCCCAATCAAATGTCTATCAGGCTATCATGTGAAACTGGCAACCCCAATCAAATGTCTATCAGGCTATCATGTGAAACGAAAACCGAATACACTCCTATGTTTAAATGCACTGTAGCAACATTTTGACAAACATTTTATCCAGTGTGGGACTTTGTCAGGTACATTAAAACACATACTAATACACTAGTCTTTCCAAAAAGTGCAGATGATTTGTACTGACCTCCCAGACACAGAGCCCGTAGGCGGGTGTGTGCCAGCTGTATGTCTGTGGGTGAAGGCATCTCATCTCCCAGCTCCACCACCACACATAGAGACTGGCCCCCAAACAGGATCAACTCCAAGTTCCTACAGTTACACCCCACAGAACAGACAGACAGGGACCCTTTAGCATTATTCTCTGTGATTAGACATGTCACATTCCATTACTTTGTAACCATAGCCCAGGGCTAGTAAACTGTCTTGCCCCCAGTCTAAGCGCTGTCTCAGACATGCACAAGGAATAGCATTCAACGATCGCCTGCTAGCCTGTCCCATCTCAAGAATGGCCGGGTAACATGTACATGATTACAGGTTAGTTTTGACTTAAAAATTCTGCTGTGAAGCAATAGCCTTTGGCATAAAAACAAACAACAACAGTATTACTATGTTAATCTCTCTCTATCTTCCTCTGTCTCTCTCTCTCTCACACACACACACACACACACACAAACACGCACACACACCTGATGTCATCCTTCTCATGGTAGATGTTGTTCTGGAAGCTGGCCATCCGTAGCAGGTCACTGCCCCGAGGATGTCGCCAACACCAGCGCTGGACGACAACAGTCACACAGATTTAGACACAACGTGATCACAATAGTAATGTTTTTTTGCTCTGAAATCCCTGTATGAGTTCTTAGTGACCAGGGCATGAGATTTTAACTGAGTTTTCTGACATGACTGATATTGTGGGGTCATATGATGAGTGGTAGAGTTCTACTTACAGGATTGACTGATATTGATGAGTGGTAGACTTCTACTTACAGGATTGACTGATATTGATGAGTGGTAGACTTCTACTTACAGGATTGACTGATATTGATGAGTGGTAGACTTCTACTTACAGGATTGACTGATATTAATGAGTGGTAGACTTCTATTTACAAGATTGACTGATTGATGAGTGGTAGAGTTCTACTTACAGGAATGACTGATATTGATGAGTGGTAGAGTTCTACTTACAGGAATGCGTCCCTCGTTGAAGTGGGCAAAGGTCTTCTTCAGCTCAGTGTCTAGAACTTTCTGAGGGACCACGTTGAACTTGGGCAGACTGACATGAAATAGGAGAAAATTACATTAACCATTGCAAGTTCAATGGGAATTTAGGCTAGGATACTGACTATACACCAGGAGCACAGTGTGAGCAGGCTTCTGTTACAGCCCAACACCAACAGGACCAGAGTGGGAAACTATATCATGTATTTTATATTTTCCACTAATAAAGTTCCATACAGGTGAACCACCAGGAAGCGTCAGGTGGTGGGTGTATAGGCTACCTGGTGGACATCTCAAAGCGGTCATTGACAGAGCTGACCCTCCAGCCGCAAGCCCCGGTCCTCTCCAGCTCCTGCTCCCAGTCCGACAAACTATCAAACCAGTTCATCTGGGCGTCACGCCTACGGTTGCTTAGAAACTGCTTCATCTCTGGGGGAGGAGAGGGGGTGGTGGAGAAGTTTAGCTTTCCTTGAGAGAAGCTTTCCTTGCCACACTGAAACATTGGTTATGCTGATTTGATGTGTATCACTATTAATACATTTTAATATCAAGTTTAAAGCTGCATTATGTCACTTTTTGGACAACCTGGCGAAATTCACATAGAAATGCGTGTTATAGATCTGTCGTTCTCATTAAAAGCAAGTATAGGAAACGGTAGATCTGTTCTATGTGTGCCATTTCTATGGTTTCCGTTCTTAAGTTTTGTTTGTTTGTCTTCTACTTTGGGTTTTGTACACCAACTTCAAACAGCTGAAAATACTAGATTTTTGGTTATGGAAAATATATTTCACAGCGGTTTACATGGTACAATGATTCTGGCCCCGATACTTGCTTGTTTTGTCACATAAATTGTAATTAGGGGAACTATTAGAATTTTAGCAACCAGGAAAGGGCTGAGTGATTTCTGTATAGTGTATCTTTAATGCTATTCTATTCAGCTAGAATAGAATGGTTGTAGGTCAGGGGTTTGCAGTTGTTTGGTGTATAGACCTGAACTGAACACATCCTGACCACACTTGAACCTTTAACAGGGTTCAGCAGGGTGAGGTTTCAGATAGCTTAACATTAGAACTGCCTAAGAGCTATCTGGATGTATCCTGGCCAGTGTAGCATACCGTAGCATTGAATAGCATTACATATTAGCATGGTGTATAGTAGTGGCTCATGTTTCTGCATACAGTATGTTCTGTCCAGTCAGATATTCACTGTAATGGTGAAAACCAAGTTACTTCTTAGTTGGCAGCTACATGTTTTATATTTTGTGTCTGCACCTGTAACTTTCAGTTGAGATATATATATATATATATATATATATATCAGTATCATATATTTTTTGAAATGTTTGATGACATAAAGATCCAACCTTTTTACCATGTAATACAAATAAAATACAGTAAGACAGTTTCTAACTTGTATGTCTAACAAACCCCTCTAATGCTTTCAATATGTGAAGAGCTTCAGTGCACTGTATAAAAAACAGCATGTTCTTTATTTTGGGGGGATATTTGAGAGCCAGAGAGAATACCTGTAAGCTTGAGATTTTATCAAGGGCCTGCCTGCAATAGCAATTATTTCCAGCCCCATAACCCGTCAGACAAAAATGTGTGTGTGTGTGTGTGTATTTGTTTGTGTGTATGAATGACTCATGAAGAAATTATTCCAAGTATCTGTATGACCTTTAAAATACTTTAGTTATTTGTACTCAGAATGTACTCTCTTAAATGTCACTTTTTGAATAACGTATTCCAGCGTGTGTGTGACTCACCAACACTCCCCAGGGCTGCGTTCTGGAAGGAGAGGACAGTCCCTGGCTTCAGAGGCTGGTAGGTCTTGGCAATGGTGTACGTTATCTGAGGCGGAACAACAAGACTCAGTCTGCTGATCAGCATGACAAAGTGCATCAGCTTTCAACATAGAGGGAGATCCTGTATGCATGATCACAATGACCTAGCAGACACATCAGTTTATCTAATCACAGGGTAAATGCTGCATAATAGCCATTTGACTCAAATCACAACCCTCTGAAGTCAACCTTCAAATAAGGAGACGCTGGGCATGCTACATGGTAATTAATATAAATGTGCTTTAAAATGTAATTTTGTATTTAATCACAAGGACTCGTACACTAAAATATACACACACATGCTGACATAGAGTACAGTGCATTTGGAAAGTATTCAGACCCCTTGACTTTTTACACATTTTGTTACGTTACAGCCTTATTCTAAAATGGATCAAATGTTTTTCCTCATCAATCTACAGTACACACACACTACTTCATAATGACAAAGGCAAATTTATATATACATTATTTTTTAAATACCTTGTTTACACAAGTATTCAGACCCTTGCTATGAGACTCGAAATTGAGTTTAGGTGTATCCTGTTTCTATTGATCATCCTTGAGATGTTTCTACAACTTGATTGGAGTCCACCTGCGCTAAATTCTATTGATTGGACATGATTTGGAAAGGCACACACCTGTCTATATAAGGTCCCACAGTTTACAGTGCAGGTCAGAGCAAAAACCAAGCCATGAGGTCGAAGGAATTGTTCGAAGAGCTGAGACAGGATTGTGTCGAGGCACAGATCTGGGGAAAAGTAACAAAACATTTCTGCAGCATTGAAGGTCCCCAAGAACACAGTGGCTTCCATCATTCTTAAATGGAATAAGTTTGGAAGCACCAAGACTCTTCCTAGAGCTGGCTGCCCAGCCAAACTGAGCAATCAGGGGAGAAGGGCCTTGGTCAGGGAGGTGACCAAGAACCCGATGGTCACTCTGACAGAGCTCCAGAGTTCCTCTGTGGAGATGGGAGAACCTTCCAGAAGGACAACTATCTCTGCAGCACTCAACCAATCAGGCCTTTATGGTAGAGTGGCCAGACGGAAGCCACTTCTCAGTAAAAAGCACATGATAGCCCCTTGGAGTTAGCCAAAAGGCACCGAAAGGACTCTCAGACCATGAGAAAGAAGATTCTCTGTTTTGATTAAACTAACTCTTTGGTCTAAATGCCAAGCGTCACATCTGGAGGAAACCTGGCACCATCCCTACAGTGAAGCATCATGTGGCAGTGCTGTGGAGATGTTTTTCAGCAGCAGGGACTGGGAGACTTGTCAGGATCGAGGGAAAGGTGAACGGAGAAAAGTATAGAGAGACCCTTGATGAAAACCTGCTCCAGAGCAGGGCTGTTACGGTGACCGTATTACTGCCACACCGGCAGTCACGAGTCATGAAGGCAGTCAGTCAAATTCCACGTGACCCTTTAGTCACGGTAATTGTGTTTCTCCAAGCTCTGATGCTCCAAAACTTGCTAACTGCCTGCTACTCAGCACTCTATTGTCCCTCTAATCACTCTGCCATCAATGCAAATGTAATCGAAAATATAATAAAATACTTAATGAGAGCCTTTGAGCTTATGTTTATGTAATTGCGTGAGAATACAGGTTGATGGCCTCTATTAAAAAGAGGAGGATCCCATCAGCTTTTTATAGGCTAGGCCTACTATATTTATTTTTCAACTTTCCTAATATTAAGCACATTGCTTCTCTTTACAATAGGAGTATAGCTTACCTAACTGGCATGAAAATTACCTACAGAAAAAGCTGCTCCCTTTGCTATTTAAGTGCATAGATTACATTTATTTTTTCCCCTGTTTCGAGACAGGTGCATGATAATGGTCCATTCTAAATCAAAACAAATTTCCCACATATATGTAAAGACAAGATTAAAATCAAGAATAGTCTGATGTGTGACAATATTAGCCGATCACTTGTGAATTTTCTATTATCACTTGTGAATGATGCTCAGCTTAAGACAAGAAACATAGCCTTTTTTGCAATTTTTTCAAATCATAGTCACACACCTCATGTAGCCTAGCCCATAGGCCTATATGTTTTGATAAGGTTTGTGCCAAATAACTTCTTACAATTAAGCAGATTAATCCGCTTTACAAGGGGCATAGAGCCTAACTGGCAGGTTAGTGTGTGAGTTTCAAGTTTGGGGAAGATAATTTTCACCATATAAATGCACCTTTATAATAAAAGCATTACATACTTATAATGTGAATAAATAGCCTAATAGTTAATCAACATTTTAAGCTAAACATTCTGATCTGTTGCATCAGCCTCATTGCGTAAAAAAAGTATTTTTGATGCTACTGGTTGTATTAATTTGGGATCTATCGCATCCCACAACTGTCCAAGACTATGTTTGGAAAATGTATTTCTCGCACAGTATAAGTCAACTTTTGTACTAATGGGGATAGTAGATTGACATAGGCTTGTGCTTTTGCTATTCGTTAGGCCTACTCATCTTGTTGGCTGATGAAACGTAAATGTGGACAGTTCTTCCAATATCTTCAATATGCGACTCGGAATTGGATAAGGACGCCCGCAGTTGCGAACCCGATGTGTCTGTCTTCACTTGTAGCCTGTGAGGAAGACCTGATGTGATGGAGAGCCATGTGAGTGAGAGGTGCTGTTGAGCACACAGCACTCAGGGACTCTAATTAGAGTGCACACAGCACTCTAATTGTTATAAACTCAGCAAAACAAAATGTCCTCTCACTGTCAACAGTGTTAATTTTCAGCAAACTTAACATGTGTAAATATTTGTATGAATATAACAAGATTCAACAACTGAGACAAAAACTGAACAAGTTCCACAGACATGTGACTAACAGAAATGGAATAATGTGTCCCTGAACAAAGGGGGTCAAAATCAAAAGTAACAGTCAGTATCTGGTGTGGCCACCAGCTGCCTTAAGTACAGCAGTGCATCTCCTCCTTATGGACTGCACCAGATTTGCCAGTTCTTTCCGTGAGATGTTACCCCACTCTTCCACCAAGGCACCTGCAAGTTTCTGGACATTTCTGAGGGGAATGGCCCTAGCCCTTATCCTCCGATCCAACAGGTCCCAAACGTGCTCAATGGAATTGAGATCTGGGGTCTTCGCTGGCCATGGCAGAATACTGACATTCCTGTCTTGCAGGAAATCATGCACAGAACGAGCAGTATGTCTGGTGGCATTGTCATGCTGGGGTGGCATTGTCATGCTGGAGGGTCATGTCAGGATGAGCCTGCAGGAAGGGTACCACATGAGGGAGGAGGATGTCTTCCCTGTAACGCACAGAATTGAGATAGCCTGCAATGACAACAACTCAGTCCGATGATGCTGTGACACACTGCCCAGACCATGAAGGACCCTCCAGCTCCAAATAGATCCCGCTCCAGAGTACAGGCCTCGGTGTAATGCTCATTCCTTCGACGATAAACGTGAATCCGACCATCACCCATGGTGAGACAAAACCGTGACTCATCGGTGAAAAGCACATTTTGCCAGTCCTGTCTAGGCCAGCAATGGTGGGTTTGTGCCCATAGGTGACGTTGTTGCCGGTGATGTCCGGTGAGGACCTGCCTTACAACAGGCCTACAAGCCCTCAGTCCAGCCTCTCGCAGCCTATTGCTGACAGTCTGAGCACTAATGGAGGGATTGTGTGTTCCTGGTGTAACTCGGGCAGTTGTTGCCATCCTGTACCTGTCCCGCAGGTGTGATGTTCGGGTGTACCAATCCTGTGCAGGTGTTGTTACACATGGTCTGCCACTGCGAGGATGATCAGCTGTCCATCCTGTCTCCCTGTAGCGCTGTCTCACAGTATGGAAATTGCAATTTATTGCCCTGGCCATATCTGCAGTCCTCATGCCTCCTTGCAGCATGCCTAAGGCACGTTCACGCAGATGAGCAGGGACCCTGGGCATCTTTCTTTCTGTGTTTTCAGAGTCAGTAGAAAGGCCTCTTTAGTGTCCTACATTTTCATGACTGTGACCTTAATTGCCTACCGTTTGTAAGCTGTTAGTGTCTTAATGACCATTCCACAGGTGCATGTTCATTAACTGTTTATGGTTCATTGAACAAATCAAAGTTTATTTGTCATGTGCTCCGAATACAACAGGTGTAGTAGACCTTACAATAAAATGCTTACTTACAGACTCTAACCAATAGTGCAAAAAAGGTATTAGGTGAACAATAGGTAAGTAAAGAAATAAAAGCAACAGTAAAAAGACAGTGAAAAACAGTAGCGAGGCTATATACAGTAGCGAGACTATAAAAGTTGCGAGGCTACATACAGACACCGGTTAGTCAGGCATGGGAAACAGTGTTTAAACACTTTACAATGAAGATCTAAGCAGTCATTTTGATTTTTACAAATTATCTTTGAAGGACAGGGTCCTGAAAAAGGGATGGTTCTTTTTTTGCTGAGTTTATTTAGCCCAAGAGCACAACGGCCACTGGCTGCAAAAGGCATGGATTTTGTTAGGGGGCATTACGGCAACACAAAGGGGATGCTGCCGGGAAATTCTAGGCATTATCAAGTATTTGTCAAATTGAATGAGAGACTGATGAAGTGTGTACAGCCTGCTCAAAAAACAAAGCAGAGAGGGCCTCCCGAGTGGTGCAATGGTTTCAAGGCACTGCATCGCAGTGCTAGCTGTGCCACTAGAGATTGAGGGTTCGAGTCCAGGCTTTGTCGCAGCCGGCCGTGACTGGGAGACCCATGGGGCAGCTGCACAATTGGCCCAGCGTCGTCTGGGTTAAGGGAGGGTTTGGCCAGCAGGGATGTCCTTGTCCCATCGAACACTAGCAACTCCTGTGGCGGGCCGGGTGCAATGCACGGTCGCCAGGTGTATGGTGTTTCCTCCGACACATTGGTGCAACTGGCTTCCGGGTTAAGTGGGCATTGTGTCAAGAAGCAGTGCGGCTTGGTTGGGTTGTGTTTCGGAGGACGCACGGCTCTCGACCTTCGCCTCTCCCGAGTCTGTACGGGAGTTGCAGCGATGAGACAAGACTGTAACTACCAATTGGATACCACGAAATTGGGGAGAAAAAGGGTTCAAACATTTTTTTCAAAAAACATGCCTTTCAAGCAACTTTTTTCAAGTCATTATTAGAGTCGAGTCATGCAGCCTTACAATTAATTAAAAATCTAAACATATAGCCCAACATTTGTAGAAAAACTAAAGTTAAATGAATAACTCTAAATTAGGCATATAGGAGTACCTATTTCTTTGTTAACTGCTCAATTCAGAATAGCCACATGTGCGCAGTTTCTCAAATCGTTATGTGAAAAAGTATCCTTTCTACTTTATTCAGCTTTGTTAAATTTTATTCTATAAAATAATATTAAATAATGGCACGGAATTCTAAGCAAATCTTGTCTGCTAAACGAACTAGTGTAGCCCACAGCCATATGGCAGAGCCAGATCAGGACTTAACATAAGGACATACATGGATTTATTGTGAAGGTGTAGGCTATATTACATGGATTTATTAGACTTTATAAAATGTAGACGTTCCAACAGTCTGTATCAGTGGCTTGTAGGCTATGTGTGGAAGCCAGGAGTTGTTAAATGTGTTTATGTTAATTAATGGTAAATTACCATGAAACCGGCAGTTATTTGCTTGAAAATCACCGGCTGATGAAATTTCGCTCTGCCCTACTGCAGAGCGCTCTGGACTTCAGACTGGAAGGTTCCCCTTCCAACAGGACCACGACCCTAAGCACACAGCCAAGACAACAGAGGAGTGGCTTCGGGACAAGTCTCTGAATGTCCTTGAGTGGCCCAGCCAGAGCCCGGACTTTAACACGATCAAACATCTCTGGAGAGACCTGAAAATAGCTGTGCAGCGATGCTCTCCATCCAACCTGACAGAGCTTGAGAGGATCTGCAGAGAAGAATGGGAGAAACTCCCCAAATACAGGTGTGCCAAGCTTGTAGCATCATACCCAAGAAGACCCAAGGCAGTAATCGCTGCCAAAGGTGCTTCAACAAAGTAAAGGGTCTGAATACTTATGTAAATGTGATATTTCCATTTTAAAAACCTGTTTTTGCTTTGTCATTATGGGCTATTGTGTGTAGATTGATGAGGAAAAAAATAATTTAATCAATTTTAGAATAAGGCTGTAACGCAACAAAATGTTGAAAAAGTCAAGAGGTCTGAATACTTTCCGAATGCACTGTATACACACACGCACTCACACACGCATGCACACACACACACGCAGAAACATACACACGCACAGACACATGCACACGCACAGACACACACACACACTACCTCCACAGCCTGTGTGTCGGGGGTGAGGCGGTCGAAGAGGAAGCAGAGAACACGCAGGTCCCGGCAGTACAACACCAGCTCCTCAGGAGTGAACTTCAGAGAGGAGCTAGCCGTCACCAGCTTGGTCCGGGATGGGCCCACTGCAGCACAGAGGTTGCACAACAATCTTACAGTCAAAACCCAGGTACACCACTGATGGTTCATAGCTACAGCTTCCTGTGTCAAGAAGGAGTCTAGAATTGGGTTTAGGATATTACCACTGTTTATTATTTATATCATTCATCAGATTTTCTTTTACAAGTACATCTCGTGGCTCTCATAGAACAAAGGACTTTGGGAGCACTACAGCCTAGTAGTTGTAGAAGCCTTACCAGCTACAACCTTCTCAATGGAGGCCAGGGCCACGTCATGATCCCCCAGGAGAACAGGGTCTGCGTTGTCCTACATACGGAGGGTTAGAGGGATGGTACAAATATAGGTCAGTTTGTCTGATCAGGATTTTTTTACACTAATGAATGGATGGTCTGAAAACGTTCTATATGATGTTGTTGATTGTGATGATGATGATTACGCCCACAAGCCTTCTTCTAGCAATAATACGGCATCATTACTACTTTCCTACTATGATAGCAGGTGAGCTGTCCTTCAACAGTCCATACTCAGAGCTAGTCCAGTACTCACGTCAGGTTTGGGGCTGTCCTGAGGCACAAAGGCCACTCTGAAGTGGGTACAGAAGAGAGTGCCAGACAGCCATCCGCCCCCCTCCTTGGCAGTTAGCTTCTTCCTCACCAACACAGCCCTCTGGAGCACACACTCTCCTGGGGAACACAGACAGGGGGTTTAGCCTGGAGCACACACTCTCCTGGGGAACACAATCAGGGGGTTTAGCCTGGAGCACACACTCTCCTGGGGAACACAATCAGGGGGTTTAGGCTGGAGCACACACTCTCCTGGGGAACACAATCAGGGGGTTTAGGCTGGAGCACACACTCTCCTGGGGAACACAATCAGGGGGTTTAGCCTGGAGCACACACTCTCCTGGGGAACACAATCAGGGGGTTTAGGCTGGAGCACACACTCTCCTGGGGAACACAATCAGGGGGTTTAGGCTGGAGCACACACTCTCCTGGGGAACACAATCAGGGGGTTTAGGCTGGAGCACACACTCTCCTGGGGAACACAATCAGGGGGTTTAGGCTGGAGCACACACTCTCCTGGGGAACACAATCAGGGGGTTTAGGCTGGAGCACACACTCTCCTGGGGAACACAATCAGGGGGTTTAGGCTGGAGCACACACTCTCCTGGGGAACACAATCAGGGGGTTTAGGCTGGAGCACACACTCTCCTGGGGAACACAATCAGGGGGTTTAGCCTGGAGCACACACTCTCCTGGGGAACACAATCAGGGGGTTTAGGCTGGAGCACACACTCTCCTGGGGAACACAATCAGGGGGTTTAGCCTGGAGCACACACTCTCCTGGGGAACACAATCAGGGGGTTTAGGCTGGAGCACACACTCTCCTGGGAACACAATCAGGGGGTTTAGGCTGGAGCACACACTCTCCTGGGGAACACAATCAGGGGGTTTAGGCTGGAGCACACACTCTCCTGGGGAACACAATCAGGGGGTTTAGCCTGGAGCACACACTCTCCTGGGGAACACAGACAGGGGGTTTAGGCTGGAGCACACACTCTCCTGGGGAACACAATCAGGGGGTTTAGGCTGGAGCACACACTCTCCTGGGGAACACAATCAGGGGGTTTAGGCTGGAGCACACACTCTCCTGGGGAACACAATCAGGGGGTTTAGCCTGGAGCACACACTCTCCTGGGGAACACAATCAGGGGGTTTAGGCTGAAGCTTACTGAACATAATGCAACAACTTTATTTTCCACAGAGTGTTTCAAATGTGCCTGATATTGAAAACAATAAAAAAAGTACACCATTTTAGAACATAATGAGAGTTTCATTGTCAAGACTGAGCATTCCAAGGTAAAGTGATAAATTGTGCAAAATACCAGAATGACTGCTTGTTTGAGAGAAGGGTGAGGGTAACGTTGAGTGCTATGTATAACAGAAATGTGAATGAAAATAAACTTCAGCATGGAGTTTATCAAGGGGCTGGGAGGTGCTATTTTCTCAGCTATGTCAGCCACTGAACGGTTGAGTCAAGCAGATGTAGTTGTCTGGCATCCAGGTCCAGCTTGGCATTTGCCTCATATTTCCGATCACATTGACATTTCACATACACATAATTAAATATGGTGTGTGCAACCAATGTGATTACAGTTCTACTGTACATAACAGTTAGCATAACAGCCCTTACATATAAGACCTCTCTCATGTACCGCAATCACAATTCACTAGCTTGTGATCGGGCTCCATAAACTCAAAATCACTGAAAGAGAGTTTCAGAAAAGGTACTCAGTCCTTTTCTCTCTCTGACGCAACATTCAGCTCTCTTTTGTCCTTCCACACTCTGAATTTGTATCTATTTCATTACCTTCATACCAATATTTCAGCTCAGCCTGTCTACGTAGCTGTCAGTCTCAAAATGGCAGCTGCTAATGTTTTAATAGAGAAGGACCAATTATCCTGTCCGATCAGGTCTGGATCTACTGAAAGATCCAGTGACAACTGCCTGGGGACACAGCTACTGTAAGGACTGTATTGAGCGCTACTGGGATCAGGATGATGAGAAGGGGTTCTACAGCAGCCCCCAGGGCAGACTGGCCTTTATCCCCAAGGACTTTTTTGAACAGAAATACCACCCTGGCTGATATGGTGGAGAAACTGAACGGAGAATTCCAAAGTGTTTTCTTTTATGCTAGACCCGGAGATATGCAGTGTGAGGTCTGCTCGGGGAGAAAACGGAAAAGCGGATATTTCCTGTCTGGTGTGTATGGCCAGTATACTGTAGGACTGCCCTCCAGCATCACTATGAATCTTCTGCATCTAAGATGTACACGCTAGTCAAAGCCTTGCCAAAACTGCAGGAGAAGGTCTGCTCTCGTCATAACAAGCTGTTGGACGAGTACTGCAAAGAACAGAAGTGTTTCTGTTATCTGTCTAGATGAACATAAAAGCCATGATACAGTCTCAGCTGCAGCAGAAAGGAGTGTGAAAGAGATTCAGGTGAAAATACGGTGGGAAACATTCCAACTGAAGAGAAAAGAGAAGACATGGGAGATAGAACGGCTCAGAGAAGCTACGGCGTCACTCAAGAGCTCTGCACAGGCAGCAGCGGAGGACAGTGGGAGGAGGTTTAGCTGGAGCTGATCCACTTCATTGACAGAAGGTGCTCTGAGGTGAAGGAGTCAATCAGAGCCCAGGAGGAAGCTGAAGTGAGTCGGGTTGAACTGCTCCTGAAGAGACCAGAGCAGGAGGTGGGTAAGCTGTGGATGAGAGAAGCTGAGTTGTGAACAGCTCACACACACACAACATATCACATCTATTTCCTTCAGACGTACAAGGAACATTGTAAGCCTGTCTCTGAAGATTTGCCTGCCACTTCGACTAAACCAGGCTGGGATTTTATGGCGGTGAGGAAATCAGTCACTGAACTCAAGAAAAAGTTGAAGAGCTACTAGAAGGGAGGGGTGGAGATAACCATGGCAGTGAAAGCTGTCCAAATGCTAGTGCAAGTAAGGAATCATTCCGTCATCGCAATTATTGATATCAATGCAAACATTGTCACAAATACAAAAGGCAGCATGATACCAGAGGCATGTGCGTGCCAATAAATTAATTTTCCTATTTAGATTGATGAACAGTTCCCTGCCTATTCTCACTGTGGTGTTTCGGCCGTAAATGAAGCTGCTTGTATCAACGCCAGTCATATACTATTCCACCTCACACTCCAACACATTCGCATCAATATACTGTACTTACAGTTAAAGTCGGAAGTTTACATACACTTAGGTTGGAGTCATTCAAACTAGTTTTTCAACCACTCCAAAAATGTCTTGTTAACAAACTATAGTTTTGGTAAGTCAGTTAGGACAACTACTTTGTGCATGAAACAAGTAATTTTTCCAACAATTGTATACAGACAGATTATTTAACTTATATTTCACTGTATCCCAATACCAGTGGGTCAGAAGTTTACATACACTAAGTTGACTGTGCGTTTAAAAGGCTTGGAAAATTCCAGAAAATAATGTCATGGCTTTAGAAGCTTCTGATAGGCAAATTGACATCATTTGAGTCCATTGGAGGTGTACCTGTGGAAGTATTTCAAGGCCTACCTTCAAACTCAGTGCCCCTTTGCTTGACATCATGGGAAAATCTAAATAAATCAGCCAAGACCAAAAAATTGTAGACCTCCACAAGTCTGGTTCATCCTTGGGAGCAATTTCCAAATGCCTGAAGGTACCACGTTCATCTGTACAAACAAGTATAAACACCATGGGACAACGCAGCCATCATACCGCTCAGGAAGGAGACGCGTTCTGTCTCCTAGAGATGAATGTACTTTGGTGCGAAAAGTGCAAATCAATCTCAGAACAACAGCAAAGGACCTTGTGAGGATGCTGGAGGAAACAGGTACAAAAATATCTATAACCACAGTAAAACGAGTCCTATATAAACATAACCTGAAAAGCCACTCAACAAGGAAGAAGCCACTGCTACAGAACCGTCATAAAAAAGCCAGACTATGGTTTGCATCTGCACATGGGGACAAAGATCGTACTTTTTGGAGAAATGTCCTCTGGTCTGATGAAATAAAAATATAACTGTTTGGCCATAATGACCATCATTATATTTGGAGGAAAAAGGGGGAGCTTGCAAGCCGAAGAACACCATCCAAACCGTGAAGCACGGGGGTGGCAGCATCATGTTGTGGGGGTGCTTTGCTGCAGGAGGGACTGGTGCACTTCACAAAATAGATGGCATCATGAGGAGGAAAATTATGTGGATATATTGAAGCAACATCTCAAGACATCAGTCAGGAAGTTAAAGCTTGGTCGAAAATGTGTCTTACAAATGGACAAATACCCCAAGCATACTTCCAAAGTTGTGGCAAAATGGCTTAAGGACAACAATGTCAAGGTATTGGAGTGGCCATCACAAAGCCCTGACCTCAACCCTATAAAACATTTGTGGGCAGAACTGAAAAAGCATGTGCGAGCAAGGAGGCCTACAAACCTGACTCAGTTACACCAGCTCTGTCAGGGGGAACGGGCCAAAATTCACTCAACTTATTGTGGGAAGCTTGTGGAAGGCTACCCAAACATTTGACCCAAGTTAAACAATTTAAAAGGCAATGCTACCAAATACTAATTGAGTGTATGTAAACTTCTGACCCACTAGGATTGTGATGAAATAAATACAAGCTGAAATAAATCATACTCTCTACTATTATTGTCTCTACTATTATTCTGACATTTCACAATTTCTTAAAATAAAGTGGTGATCCTAACTGACCTAAGACAGAGGATTTTTACTAGGATAAAATGTCAGGAATTGTGAAAAACTGAGTTTAAAAATATTTGGCTAAGGTGTATGTAAACTTCCGACTTCAAATGTATGTATCCTCATTACACTTCAGATGCATTTTCCAATCCAAATGCAGATGTATTGGTGCATATTTACAGAGCCTTTTTTTTTAATGTCAATTAAACTTGCAATTTAACCTGCTCTTGTCTAGTCCCATGGGATACAGGGCTGATACAGCTTTGACTCTACAGCTATCAATTTTAGTCTATTACCATGTTATTACGCCATAAATGTGTTTAAATGCTTTGTTAGGAATGATTAATTTATGCAACATATTTTAAAATCTGTTTGTAATATTTTGTTGATGCTTGAAAATAAAAACTAGATTCCAAAACTCTAGAACAAATCTTCCAAAAACAAGCACTTTCATCCATACAGCTCTCTCACATCTAAACACACTGAGCACAAAGACACACCCTCTTTCACACATCAGTGAGACAGCACATTTGTAATGCTCTCTCCCAGCAAAACAAAGCCTTTGCCAGCTAGACTTGGGTTTCCATGGCAACAAAGTCCAGGACAGAGTAGAGGGGGAAAATAGCCTTTTTATCTCTTGCAATGGAAGTGTTTGGCCAGACACCATCATGGTGGAGAGAATGTTTTCTTTTTCAGTTTTTAGAACAATAAAAAGGATTTGGTGGGTTTTGAAAGGGCTCAATTCCTTCAAAACTAATTTTAAGGAACTGAATTCCTTCAAAAATAAAGTTGAAGGAGAAAAAAAAGGGAATAATTCAAAAACATAACTGCACAAAGCATGCCATTTTTGGTAGTGCTCAACCTCAGACAGCCAATTAGACCTCAGTTGAGAGAAGATTTTCAGGGATACCAAATTACATAAAAACAGGAAATCGTAATTTAACACATAAAATGCTTGTTTATCCTATGAGAAAGGGAAGTGTGGCTGTAATCAAGGTCTTCACAGCTAACACTCAAATACTTTGCCCATTGCACAAGATTAACACCAAAGCCTGGCAAAAACTACAAAGAAATCTTCAAAGGGTCCCTCAGCAAAGCCACAAGATCTTTGGGGTGGTGAGCTGAGGACTGGAATCAAGCAAGGCACTGTGATTAGGCTATGTTTATGCCGACTTCGGTCTTATGACGCCGGATCAAAGTCACAAACCCTCAACACAAGTATTCCCTTTCTAAAGTCCCAGACATATAGCTACGAATTAAACTCTTGAACCAGGCGCCCTACGGACACTTTAGGTTTTAAACACAAATGAGCCCTTGTTTCTAGATTGCCTGTTACTCTGTGGCCAATCAGGCTCAGTGGGATTTGCGTGCTCCTTTTAATGGCTCCCCGGGTGCAACAGTGCTGAAGACATTTCTTAGGCATTGTGGCTCACAGACATGAGAGAGGGGACAGGAAGTGTCTGCTTCTGGTTTGACTGTTCTGGACTGGAGAGTCTGCAGGTGGTTTACATTCCTAAAACATGGGAAGCTGAGGATTGAGTCACTCAATACTCTGTATACAGTGACGCTGTTTATAAGATGACACTGGTAATTTAACAGTTTAAACAGTTTTACTTTCGTCCAACAGAGTGCAGGCCCCACACACACCACACACACACTAAGCTCAAGTGCCTTTGTCTCTCTCTTTTTCTAACCCTCCCTCGCACACAAAAACACATGTACTCACATATGCACTCAGACAAACACATACACATGCACTTTCAAACAAACACACATAAACTCTGGAAAATCCCCACTGTGGCTATATTTCTCTTTGTCCATTGGTGTTCTGCCAGTGGATTGAACAACCTGAGAAATCGGCCAGAGAGAACACAGCTGAATGTGATATGAACCAAATGCTCCATTTTCAATTTCATTTGTTTCCAACCACATTTGTTCTCCATTTTGTTCCTATGTGTGTGCAGATGAGACGTTTCTGGCCCTCTGCTAACCAATGGGAGAGAATAAGACAAAAGGTTTACCAGAGCGGTGTCATGAAATGTCTGATGAAACAACACACACAGCTTTGTTTTCATAAATTTACAGGACTTTTTGGGCAATAGAAATGTATTCCCATTCAAAAATCCTATTTTGCCTACCCCTAAACCTAAATATAACCCTAACTTTTACCCCAAACCTAATAATTAAGCCTAAAATGTCATTTTAACAAAATCCGGACATGAAGTCCTGACTTTTCAAAATATTTCTTGTTTTCCTACCTTGTCAGGACATTGTGGTTGTGATAATGTAGGAAAACATGTATACATATGCACACACACAGAATGCACAGCACTCTTCACTACTTCTTTAGGTAGTTAGTGTGCTATCCAAATTGAGCTCATAAAGCATACAATTGTATATTCTTCAGAGATATTGACCTGCTCTTCTCTTGTCACTCAGCAAGGCCAGCAGTGACAGTCCAAGGATTGACACCAAACCAAATCCAGTGTAACATAAGCGCATGGATCAGGGGATTGTGGTTATGCTCTGAGGAGGGTCCTGTCCACTTGGCTTTGTCTGTGGATCTACAGTAGGCCCCTCATATTCAAAAGGTACACGATCTATCTATCTTTCCACCCATAGCTGTTTGTGCTGCCCTGACCCATTCACCCCCTGGAGCCCGCTCTGGTTTCCCCTGTCCTGTGTCCGAATGTTATCTGAGAATGTGATGAATGGCACGCAGGGTTGTATAGTATACAGTACACTGAGGCCTGGGACTTTTCCGACTGTCTGTGTGTCTTTGGGATGCTGCAACGTGAGCCCTTTCACCCAGTTTGCTTCCACAGATTCCCCATTACTTTGCGTGGTGCATCTGTGAAAGTGTGTGTAGCACATTTTTCAGAGCTGAAAGTCAGTTTCCAACATGAGAGAACTCCTTCGCAGAAACTATGACAGTGTTTCCAATTCGGATGAATCCTTTCTGCCTTAATGTGAGGCAGATTTCCATGACCAGATGTGTTTCAAATCTACCATGGCAGGACACAGAAAATTGGTCAGAGAAAGGGATGTGAGAGCCGGAGAGAAAGAAAGACAGACGGACAGAATTTCACAGTCACACGATAACAAAAACAACTCAGAATGGGTCTACAGTGACCCTCAGACAGACTGGGAGAGTCTGGAAAGAATGAGACAAAAACAGTTTCTGAATCAGACAGAAAAAGTGAATGAAGTGGGAAGTGAGGGAGGAGGGGTGTGTCTAGGTCAGCGGTACAAGGTGGAAGTGAGAGCTGAAAGTGAAAGGGACAAGGAAACACACACACTGCTCCCACAGAGGTGCTGTGAATAACTGCTGATATGAATCGTTAGAGATTAGCTTGGCTCTGGAGAGGCCCTGGCCTGCCAACATTCCAGTTGGAAAGCTCCTGATGCGGCGTGCTGCTGAAACTGAGATTATGAACAGGGGCAGGGGCCTGCAGCACTTCTCTCCACAGTACACTGACACACTGTTCTCAGAGGCTACATTACAGTAGCTTAGCACTAGGATTTAGTAAGAAAACAGAGATACAGATGGGTGCAGTTTCAAAAGATGGACTTGCCTAAAGAGATGTGGCTGACGCTGTGTTTTCAGACCCACATGTTATGATACACGTATAGCTACTGTATTTGTCACATGGAACTAGCCTCATATTCATCAGTGCTCTTCAGTCTGGGTCTTACCTGGTAAGCAGCGTAGTCCAAACATATCTCTCCCCCGTGCGTTGACACCACTGTGACTCAGCATCCTCTCCTGCAGAGGGAACAGATAACAGGCCTGGTGTTATTACTGCATCCCGTCAAAAAATAATAAGAGAACAAACACTAATGTGATTTTGCTTCAACTCAAGATTTTCTTATTGACCACATTCCCCAAAACCATAGCCAATCCCACAATGCTCCATGATGACTCTCAAGTTTCCATGTTTTATTAGTTGTTTTGCTCGGTACTGTATGATTTGATGCGGTCTCAAAGTACTCCAGGCTGTTCTGCTAGCGACATAATCCAATCCCATAGAACCGCAGGTTGCTATTACCGGACTACTGGCTAGCTGCTAGCACATATGGGCCCATTTAGCCTGAGCTCCCACCCACCACAGAAGACCATTTAGGGTCCATAGGGTAGAAATCACACAATGCACAAGACATAGGCCTAGGCATTGAAAAAGGAACTGTTTGTTCTGGTAACGACCACTCTGGCAGTCCAGTATAGAGACATGGAAATTG
Source organism: Oncorhynchus clarkii lewisi (assembly GCF_045791955.1). Taxonomy (NCBI): domain Eukaryota; kingdom Metazoa; phylum Chordata; class Actinopteri; order Salmoniformes; family Salmonidae; genus Oncorhynchus; species Oncorhynchus clarkii. The sequence continues at coordinate 26,460,801 of NC_092148.1, forward strand.
CTATAAAGTATACAATGAATCTTTATGGTACTGACTACTCACTCAGCAATTCTTCACTGCCTACAAGGCCAATGTTCACAAACACGTTACATTTTTGCTCCAGTTTAGTCACATATTTCTTGGCTTGCGAACTAAAAACAACTTACTATAATGTGTGACAAATACTCTTAGGCTACTATAACTCTTGGACACACACAATGTAGAGGTGAAGTGAACTGTGTGCTAACATGCTAATGAGAACGTATGACACACTTCTGGTTTCCTTTAGATTGACAGTGGCTAAAACCTCATGAGAACATTAAACAAAGATAACCTTTGCTCCTTAAACAGGTTGTAAGTTCCACTCATTCATAGCATAGCTGTTTGCCTTGTCTGTGAAATGCATATGCCCAAATGACCATATCAACAGCGGCCTAAGCTCAAGAGCACTCTGCTAACATTAGCATGAGGCTAGCATAATGCTAGCATATTATGCTAGCCTCATGCTAATGTTAGCAGAATACTCGAGTGGCTGAAAATGCTAGAGAATATGGAGCTTAAGGAACTTGTCAACAATAACAGAACTTGCACATCTGAATAATAGTAGTATTGGTTTTCAGCTTCTTTCCCATCATCAAATCACACAGCTTTTAAATTCTTGCCACAGCAGTTAGTGTGAGAGAAACCCCAACCCCAAACTGCCAACCCCCCTAACAAAAACCTCAAAAATGGGCTCTAACAAAAATCTCAAAAATAGGCGAACAGTCCTGACTTTCTCAAAACAGAAGATGACGTCCTGGGTCATACCAAGACATCCTGGACAGGGTTATTGTTCCACCAATTTTATTGACTCAATCCTCCACCCAAGACCTGAGTTAGCAGAAGGGCATGGTGGATAAACAAGACAGTTTTTAAATTACAAGGGAGAACACTAAAACTTTACAACGTTCTTGGTTTCTGCCCCCCAAGCAGACCATTGTTAATTTTTGTTTTCTTCTGGCTTTTCAACTCATTTGTTTTTCCATTGTTTCAGCACCAATTCCCCATTTATAACTCAAACACCCACAGCTGCATTGCTTGCTCTTTTTCTGAACTTATTTTGATATCTAGATCTTGTTTTATTTTTTTTATCTGAAACTCAGTTCCTATCATCAACCCTTTTGGGAGTTATCAATATTAACAAACTCTGTTTCTGTGCCTTGGGATTGTGTTATATTCCAAAATTCAGTAAACATATTTGGATTCCAACAGCAGAAATTCTCCAAACTGCTCCACCAGCTAAAACTACATTGGAGGCTGAGGAAGAATAGAGTGAAAGCCCATCAAATAAACTACAACAAAATGTGTCATAACATGAAGAGTAACTGCACTAGACAAAGGTAGAACAAGTCAGCAGGTAGATCAGATAGAAGAGAAGGGCGAGGTGAATCTGTCTAGACGAAAATGACTGGAACCCTAAATCGGTGAGGGAGAGGAAAAAAACCCAAATTAGAGTCCTAAATCCAATTCACCCCCCAAAATGAATAACCACATGTCCAGGCTCTGTTTCTGCTGATGATTCACTCCTTGACTCTCCCTGAAGTATCTGGCTTCTGCCTGTGTACTACTCGATCACTCTTTCCCTCCCTCCTGCCCTCCTTCCCTTTCTCCTCAGGGAGTGCAGCCAAGGCCCATTGCAGTTTCCATTGCTCATGGCTTCCCCTTGCCACTGCGGGCAGACTGCTACTGCAGAGAACATACCTCCTCTGCTCTGAAATAGACCAAACTTACTGGTGGAAGGAAAGTGGCAGTCTAACACCACATAAACCTCACACTGTAGGTTTGAACAACGTCCCTCGCCAACAAGGGCCTGTGTGTAGCTCAGGTAGTTAGATTTTTACTAGTTAGATCATTAAAACACACTGTTTTAACATGTGGTGCTGCTGTAGGAGGAGGTTAGCCTGGCGGTTTATGTGGTATTGTTCTTTTCCTCACATCAATAAGCAGGTTTGTGGCATTGCCGTAGGGGCTCTAAAAATGTAAAGAAGGATGTTGGGTATTTTCTCTAAACATGGACTCGCTTTGAAGTGTTTTACCTCTTGCCCCATTTGGAGCAACTCCTGAAACATAAACCAGACAAAAGTTGTCCTGAAACCCAAAACCGTTTCTGTCTAGCCGTGAGCCGTGGCTTTGCTTTAATGCTGCCTCGTTTCTTTTGCTTTCAAGGAGCGTCTACGACAGTGTAATACATTTCCTACAACATAAATAGTCACATCACACACTTTATTATACCGAGAGAACAAAACCCCAACGACAAAACAATGAAAGAGATCCCACACTGGAATAGACTACTGAGAATTCCACCTCGGAATGTACATAAAACAAGGAAGGAAAGTGATTTAAACATATGGTAGAAAATATGAATGTTTTAATGAATCTGCAACAAACACTCATTAACTGCCCTTAATGATAGTCCAAATGAGTTGCTGTTCATGGTGAGACATGTTGCATTCTAATCTTCTTCTATATCCCTCTAAATTAAACTCTGTATCATCTAGTCTGAAGGAAACTGGTTGTATACTCAATGATGCACTCGCTGTGTAAGGAGGGTTCAAAGTTCAATCAGAGGGTGTGTGTGGGGCACGTGTGTGTCAGAGGGTGTGTGTGGCGGTATAAGTATTTCAAGCTTCTATTTGTCACTGGTTGTGCATATGTCAGTTCATAGCTTAAGTATGTCAATTTGTAGACTTTAATAACAGGACAGGTTTCAATAACTCGTGTTTTAAATGTGCTTCTTGTTAAACAAACATTTGTGACTCCAGCAACTCATAAACATACAACTCCCACATTGGGTGTTGTCCAAAACATTCTAGACACTTGAAATGGACAGAAACAGGCTACCATCCTTGTTTCACGCTTCCCTCGGGATAGCAGTTTTGGTTAATAATCACCCAATGTACAATCAATAAATCCTTGAAAACAAGCATACATCTGGTTTACTAATGAGAGACGGCATTGTTTTGTTCAGTTTCCGCATGGGAAGCACCGCCAGTTCCATAGCTTGTTTCAGGATCGGAGGCCTTGGCCCTATGGGACTGGGTGTGTGAATACCATTTTGGCTCTCTTTTATGAGCCCTCATGGATCTCCAGCCACTCTGAATAGAGCTGAGCCCTCTGACATTTTCACTACTGTGGCACTTGCATTGTGTTGTGTGGTTGACTGACTGACTGCTTCCAGATTCTAGCTAGCTGAGGAGCCAGCATGTGAACAACTCAAGGGAGGGGAAAGACAGAGTGGGGGAAAACAACAAGCCTGGACTGTAATTATGAACAGTAACATGCAAACCTCCTTATAACCCAACCAGTCTGCATGTGATGTGAAATGGATGGCAGGACTTTGCTTATGTCATATCTCAATGGTAACTAATTTGGTATTACTGTACATAGCCTACATACACAAGAGTTACAACACTTATTCCACAAATGTAATTTGGTTCAGCATTGGGACCAACTGTAGCCTACTTCTTAAATACAAAATGTACACGACAAAGCTTTCATATCCAGTGTCAACTCATTCCTATTCAGTGCATTTCTAAACCTCAACACTTTAGTGGAAGTGAAACCAGAGTGTATAGGTGTATAATATTCAGGACATCACCATATGTTAATCTGCAGCCACATTGCAAACGTTTATTTCCAAGATGGCTAAAAGAAACTGCTATTTCTATTAGGCACTTTTATTCAAGAACTCCTGCGCCTCAGGCTGCCGTTGCCATGGCAACAGTCAGATGTTGCGCTAATCACCCCCACTCCACATGTGAGCAGCAATGCTTGAGGGTGGAGTTGAGGCATCTGTTATCGTTTCCCCCTGCGGCTTCTCAAAATAACCATGGAGGAAGAGCTAAGCAGCACAGAGCGCACGAGCACACCAGCATAAAATTCTAAAGAAAGGCTATGACCATCACTGTAATAAATCAGTCTACCAATTTTCACCAAGGTTCTTCAATTTAGATTGTGTTTTAATTGTATTGGGATTATAGACATGTCCCTCGCCCCGAATGTGTTCACACAGACAGTCTTCCACGCAATGATGTCCAAATCTCTGTAAATCTGCATGGCTGCTGCCTTTACAAAATACTTTTCCCAAAGACGGGCGTGACAAAGCATGTTCACTGACATACTGTAAGTAAAAGGTTGATCCCTTTGTGGTGGTATAACAGACTTGAAGGCATCAACGGTGTAGACCTGTGCAGACAGACCCATCCAGAGCTCCACCACAATGTGTCCTGTGCAACAACAAAAAATTCAAGGCCACAACACATGAAGGATCTCAGAAATAAACCTGAATGTTAAGAAACCACAGGTCTCTCTGAGGTTCAAAATAAATAAATAAATATATATATATATATATATATATATATATATATATATATGAGGCTTTCAGTGATAAAGTGTGTGATGGTAGCAGCTTCCTGTATGATTGCTTCCTGGCCACCCAAGTTTAGAATCAATTAGTGCTGCTGAAGAGTAGTTAGGAGTTATTTAAGAAAACAGGCATCACTATGCATAATGATCCAAGGTCTTGAATATGTTGACTAATCCCACTCGTCGTAGTCAATTTATATTCCCACAGTTCATTGTTCTCATATAATATTGTACAGTATGCAACTGTACACTGTCTGTAGGGTTTAAATTTGTTTAGTTCATCAGCTCAATTTATTTTCTCTCTAAATCCGTATTAACCATATGGGCATTCATAGCACATGCCATCATTTGGTATGGATAATAATTAATAGAATCCAAGCAGGCAAAATGAATCGGTGCACATGTGCTGGCTGTCTCTTTACAATACAGAAATCTAGTGCATAAAACAAAGAATGCTACGATGGACAGCTTCTTTTAGATGCTGTATAAAAGGAAAACAACCCCCTTAGACCCAGACAATAAGAATAAAAGGCCTTCAGTCCTCTGTCTGTGGAATGTGGAATACATACGTCTTACAATGTTTCATAGAATTTGAGACAGTGTCGAATTAGTTGGACACATTGTAACTAAACATTCTGAACACAGCAAGATATGTAGGTGGAATCTACATCTGTTTATATAGTCCAACGATGGACCAAAGTATTTCAGTTCATTATTCTCATTGGTAGCTAAAGTTGACCCACGGCAAGCTACCTTTCAGAACACGAAAAAAATCCAACATAATATTAAAACATTGAGTCGAAAGCCTACCTTTATATCTGGAACCATCTGTCTCACTTTGAACGTGGTTTTGGATCCAGTTAACATTTTGACGTCCAACACTCAACTCTCTCGAGCGAAATATAGAAAGTAGACCTTAGACCTTAAGAAACGGTCCACTTTCTTCGAATGACAGCGAGACCCTGCATCACCGGTTTCGAGAACAGAGGTGGTCTCTGTGAATTAAAAACTAATTTCGTTCCTTTCACGGTTATCTTTGCCGAAAGAATCCATGTATGTAGGCTACAGTGTAGTGCACGCCCCACATAAATGTACCGCCCGTCAGGAATATTTGCCTATAGTTGTTAGTCACTGGAATGTGTAAGAAATGTTTACCTCTGCTTGTACCCATTCCTCTCATTTCCATTTGTTGATTCCCTCGCCATAGTTAAAATGACACACCATTGAAAAAAAGCAAGTGCAGTACAGCCTCTTAAAGGGCCAGCAGTGTAAAAAGCATCTAATAGGATCCCAATTTTTCACCAGTAGATTGTACTTCAATAATAGTCCTGCAAATTAAGCCACTTTATTCAGGTAATCAAGGTCTTGGTTAGTTGAATGAAGTGTCACAGCACTGGGACTAAAGCAGTTCAGTTCTTCAGGACTATGAAGAACACTGTGCTATGACATTTTGAATTTAGGAAAGGTAAGACGGACAGTATGTAGAGCTTTTGAAGTAGGCCTAGTTTTATGGAAATGGCGATGGTTCAAATGGGCCATTTAATAGGTTGTTGAATACAGGCCTAGACACAGATGCACATGTATTTAGAAATACAAGTGTTTTGCCTCCAATGCTACATTAAGTCATTTGTAATTGACAAGCTGATTCACTGAAATTAGAAGTATAGAAACAGCCTGAGGTACAGAAATAAAAATGTGATCGTGTAGTCCCATCGTTAACTTCAATATAGATACTTAACTTCAACAGCCCTATAACATTTTACAGGATCATACATGCTTATAAAATAGTTGTAAATCATACCCGTGTTACTGATGCAGAATGAATTGGATGTTGCATTTGTAGTATACTGTAAAATGACTCACTAAGTATTCAACTTCTCGCCTACCTTGAGAATTTCAAACGAGAATAGAAGCAACGATGTAAACAAGAAAATGCCATGAGGATGACTAGGCTTAAAGAGCACAGAAGCATTTTTTTTTAAAATAAATTCTATTTCAAATTCTAAATAATATTACCAGTAGTAAACTACCTACAAGATACAAGCCCTAAAAAAGTAGACGTTAGTCTTAACACAGGCCAGTGATACAGTACCTGCAGTTGATCCTTTGGTAAATGATGAGCGTCTGAGGTACGGCTGCACTGTCATCTGAACTGACAATGTAGAAAGGTAGTACTGCAGTAATGCAGACAGATGCTATTGGAAGAATATTCCAGCGGGAATGTATTGAAGAAATTCCTTTTGATGAGCAAATAGAAATTCTAAAATGGATAAAGTACAGTCTGTCCCTCCTAACAGCCAGGTGGGGAGACCGTGTCCTGGTGAACGAGCTATAAATCCAAACCTCGTTCTACCACATGGGACCCTATTCAATATTACATAAGGGTCTCCAATTTCTCTAATACATAGAACAGCTTCAGACACTGTCAGCTGCATCATCTGGGTGAAAGTTACTACTAATGTGTAACGCTGTGATAAGTTGTTTCTAATACATAAAAACAGCTTTTGCTGTTTAATCAACCAAGCGAGAGAGAGACTTGTGTTTCAACACAATTGATAATTGGACAATATAATAGTTTTGAACATTTATATCTACTGGCTGGCATCAGATGTAGATGAATCGATGTACACATTGTTAGAATCAATGTAAATCGCAGTTAACCCAGAACTCAAATCTGGTGTCATTTGGTCAGATGGTCGATAAATGTACTGGACTACGGTACCATTTATGTTTAAGTAGTCTGGCCACGAGAGATTTCAAATCAATGGTGTCACAATTACATCATCCTTAGATCAAGATAATACCAATTCTCACACTTCATCCAACATTGTATATCCAATGAGTACATTGAAAAACAGACAATCCCTTTTCAATACATCTCTGGAATACCTACCATACATTTGTAACCCCCCCAAAAAAACAGTCAGAAACGGAGAAAAACATTTGGATTGCCACCATGTTGTTGAAATACAAATGAGTTTATTCAAACAGTGCAAAAAAAATAAAAATAAATCAGATGTTCTTTCCATCCAGATTGCACTGTCACAGCCTCTCCTCTCCAAACATGAAAAGAGAAAATAAAAATTTAAAAAACCAGGACAGCCCAAATCAGCTCAAAATAATGCACAAATTTGGTTAAATGGATAGTAATTGACATGCAACAGTTCCAGTCCCATGCAACTACAGTATCCCATGTTCATGTTGCTGATGACTATTTTGTCCCATAGAAATTAGAGAAAATGTACAAAATGTACAATATAAAAATAATGGGTCAGTTACTTTGTAAAACAAATGCAAAGCCATCTAATTCCTAGAGAGGGATTGCAGCAAGAGCATAGGTTGAAAACACCAACAATCAAGTATTGAATCATTACCGTAATGTGTTAGCATTGCATGGATTGATGGTGGAAAAAAAATACACACGTAAAATTCAAATAAAAAACAAACAAATAAAAGCCAGTCTGCTTGACACAAGTTCCTCAACTAAACATTCCAAAAGGAAACTTCTGGAAAAAAAACAATCTTACTATAAATATATATTCTCAAATCATATCGTCAGGTCAGCAATGAGGAAACTAGTTTGCTAATGAGAAACCTTTGAGTTTAGGAGGCTCTTTTGTGATCAACCCTGACAGCTAAACTGTCCATTCTGGTGAATACTGACTCCTCCATAAACCCAGGCTATTACAAGCTTATATTCCACTCATTTTAGCATCCGTCAATATAGATTATCTTTAAAAACATTGTAAAACTTTGGGTTTACAAAAATAACTTCCAACATATACAACCTCGCTGTCATTTTTTTTTTTATATACAAAAATGTTTGCAGTCTATAAGTGAAATGTTCAAGATGTTGTCTGTAAGCCATCCAATTCTTTAAAAAAAATTGAGTTGATGATGTAAGCTAATATTATTACATTGAGAGGAGAAAGCACACACACACACCCATTTCTTAATTATCCATCATTCCATTAAAGATGACCTCGTTCATGCCTTATGAGCTGCAATTTTTTTTTTGCAAAAAGGTTTCATACAGCGTAAGCACACACACACACAGAGAAATATTGTTTTGGATATAGCATAATGGTATTGTGGGGAATGGTTGGTTCCAATTCAAGAAGAACATGCTATCTCGAAGTCATGGAGCATCCCTTGAAGGATGACTATTTTGAGCCGCATGTTTGAACTACCTCTCAAAATACAAACATTACTTAAAGTCCCTCATACCCTTGGCAAATTGTATTTTTGGAAATGAACTCAAATCTTAGTGCCCTTGAAAATGGTTCTCTTTTGTATTTTTGGTTAAGTAGGGCATGGAAACTTCCAGGAACAGTGAACACAAATACAAGAGCGCCATCCATTGGGCAAGGCAGTGAATTGCATACAGATATTCTCACACCATTGTGCTTCAAGTGAAAAGACTGAACGGCTATTTATCAAGTCAGGAAGATTGGTCTTCCTCATGAGTCTACATGGCTCATTGGTAATAACACGGCTTGGGTGAGAAAGTGTTAATACATTGGTGATGAGAAAAACAATCAATTCCTAATCTGCAAATCATTGAGAGTAACATGAGACCAAGACGGTATCTAAAAAATGTGATATGTTCTAATCTCCAGAATTATTATTTATATATATATTTTTTTACATTTGATCTCTAAATCGCTTTATGAACTACGAACAATGACTCCATGTCTGGATGCAAAATGAAAAAATGTAAAAACAGGGGCTTTACACTGAGTAGGGTACAAAAATTCCAGAAGAGAAACTGCAGCAAAAACAAATAGTGTACACCTGATGCACATTTTGTAAAACATACAAACAAGACTGTAATGCCACAAGGACAAGAGACTGAAAAAGGCAACAAGGAAATAGAGTTAAACCACAACACTGGCACCAAAAAGCTGTACCCATGGTAACTGAATCCTTAGAGAAGGGGTTCTAGCCCATGCATCTGCCCTCCCGCAAGTAGAGGTGGCAGTGTCTACAGTTCTGACATGACCTAAGGACAACATAACAGTCAGATACCTTCAAAACGGTAACAAAATGTCTACAGACATTAGGAAAGTGCTTGAATTTGTGCAGAAAGAGGTTAAGCGACAGGGGTCAGTCACTTGTTTGGAATCAACACAATGCCCTCAATAGGACTTGAAGGGGAGTTGGGTTAAACAATCCAACTTGTTTTGAATCGTATCAATGGGGTGTCCATGTCAGGAATTTGGGGTTTTCCATAAGTAGGTTTTCACGAAAAGTTACATGAATATTTAGACCAAAGTAACACAGCCCTATGGACGAGATTCCAGAAAATACCTGTTATCTTCCTCAGCCACAAGAGAAGCAGAGACAGTTACAATGTAATTGACAGTTACAATGTAAGTGGACAATGTTACAATGGACAGTGTCTTTTTCAACCAAAATGTGAACGTTTACCAGTTTAGCATATACTGATTACCTTGAGGTCGAGCTGAAATTGCAAGGGGAGTTTGTGTTTTGAATGCCGGTTTAGTAGTGTTGGATGACCCTAAATGTACCAGCATATTATTGAAATGCCTCATTTTCATGGATATAAAATGACGAAAACAAGTCAGGAACAGTAAGATTCTAGCAATCTTATTAAATACTATATTAGTCATTCGGAATATCTACCACAGTACTCTGCCATGTTTGTTCTATAATTGATACTGGGAGACATCTAAAAATGGTAGAAGTTTTAAAATGTACTTGACTGACATCTGAACACAATATGGTTTGGACACAATGGTGAATTTAGATTGGATGGTTACTTGGCCATAAAAGGCATCTTAAGGGTGGATAGGGCTATCTGTTTGCCTGTTTATATTTGAGATGAACTTGTATAGAGGGGGTCTGTTGCATTCTGGAACTTTAGCAGCACCAATGCAGCCCACAGAACAGCAACCACTGTAACATAATACTGTAGTTTCAATTTGCATTACAAGAGAAAAGAAACCCAACTACTCATCAGGAAAGAGCTCCGTTCATTCCCAAGTCATACATGAGCACCCGGTATCAGTAATGCCCTAGGCTAGTCCGTCTGCATACATCTCTAACCCTCTGGTTGAAAAGACTAACAAGACATCGAAGGGCTGATTCGTATGTTAAAATACCATCAATTTACAGGGCCAAATATAGGTCGTCTCCACATATAGAGGGGTGATAATCAAGAAGTTTCAGGTTGTGCTTGTGCAGTGTTAGTTTGTGTGTGTGTGTGTAATGTGGATGTAAGAGTGCGTGTATCGCCTGCCGTATACATTCTCTCCACCAGGAGGAGACAGTTGCGAGGTGACAAGGGGACAAAGCGGAGGAGAGCCTGAAGTTCTCACTCACTCACACACACACACAGCCTGCATAAGAGCCACAGCAAATGTAAGAGAAGTGCACAGTCCTATTGTCTAACGCCCGCCGCAGCAGCCGCCAGCCACATTCTCTCCAGTCACTGTACCGATCCTGTCCAGGACGCTCTCCACACACACAGTGTTGCCTTTAGAGAAGGAAGTGATGCGATGAGAGGGCCAGGCTCTGTATCGTCCTATAGCAGGAAACATCATCCATCAGTTCCCTTGTGGTTGGTGGCCACAAAGCCAGTTCTGGTCAGTCTGTCCGTTCGTTCAGAACCTGTGGATGGCCGGCTCCGTTTCCCTCCTCTTCAGCTCCTCTCGGTAGCAGCAAGAGCAGTAGTTGCCCGTCTCAGGGTGTCCGTAGTAGTTGCAGCTGGGTGTCCGGCAGCGGCTGGACAGGCCTCCTGCGCTGCCCAGGGAGTAGTGCCTGACCGGGAGAGGCCCGCTGCGAGGAACATCCAGGCCGGAGCGCACTTCCCGGAATCCGTTAGTGTAGCCCCCGCCTACAGGCTCTGAGGTGGGATAGTCTGGAGGGTCGTGCTCGGGGAGGTACGAGGGTGCAAAAGAAGAGGGGATGAGGCGAAAGGGGCTGAGGGGTACCGGTGCCTGTGGGGGGTGGTACTGGGGGTGAGGGGGGCCCTGCGCCATGGGGCAGTGGCGGGGGAGGGTGGCGTAGGAAGGCAGACCGGGATAAGACGAGGCTGGGGAGCCACCTGCAAGCTGGCGCCGCGTCTCCATGTAGCCATGCATGTGTGGGTGCTGAGTAAGAGGGACGGGGGCCGGGGAGGGCGGCTGATCCATGAAGGTTGGCCGTGGGATGGGCACCACACCAGAGTAGAGTGAGGGGCTGAAGGAAGACGACTTGAGGTGGTTGAATGTGGGCGGTGAGCTCTCAGCCAGCTCTTCTTTCGGTTCATAAGTGCGGTAGCCCACCTCTGTACCCATCGTTACCTCCTTCTTGGGCTGCTGGATGCCATTGGTGCTTCCTTTCCGCTCTGCCTCTCTCCGCTGCTGCTCCTGCTCTACCCGGAAGCGCTCCTCAGCGTCAGACAGGTAGCGCTGGATCATCTCCTCCTGGAAGGGCTGGCGGTTGCTGGTGGTGAGCAGGCCAGCAAAGATGAACTTCCTCTCGCCCTGCATGGCCGCCCGCAGGATGCCCAGGCTCGCCTTCACGTCGGCACTGTACTTATATGGGTCACACTCTCTGCTTCCGCCACCCGTGCCATTCTGACGCTCGCTGCCCGACGACGGTGAGCCCTTCCCAGAGTCCTCGGAGGCGTGGGCCGAAGGCGAGCTGTCCTTGCTGCCTTTCCGCCCCCTCAGCGAATTTTTCTTCTTCTCTGTGCCCTCCTGCTTGGCTCCGCCTCCTCCTGCATTCTTCCCCGTCATCAGCCCGCCCACATTCTTTTTCAGCTTGCTGCCCAGGCTCTTGCCGAAGCTGCCCAGCTTGTTGGCCACAGAGTCAGCCCTCTTCTTGTCTTTGTCTTTCTCCTTCTTGGTCTTCTCCTTTGCCCCCGTACCAGTCGTCAACGTTGCCGAGCTGTTACTGGACGAGCTGGAGGAGGAGGAGCTGTTCTTGGTCGACACACCTCCACCTGCGCTGGCCGCCCCTGCTGTCGTCATTGCATCACCGTTGCCGTTGGAGCTGCTGCTGACAGACTCCTTGTCGGATTCTCCTGAGTCGGGAGGGGTGCGGGTGTCCTCTCCTGCAGAGGCGGTGGGGGACTCGGGCTGGGCCAAAGGTGCCTGCTGAAAGAACAGATACACCGATGATGAATTATAGGGAAGATAAATTTAATTTTAAAAAGAAACAGGGAGCAGGTGTGAGTGACGCAGAGAGCAACAGAGATTAAGAGCAGGAGTGAGAGGTACAGATGACTCAGTTCAGAAAGCTTCTTTTCCATTTCTATAAATTCTATTGGAAAATGTACGCAATAATTGGAGAAGGTGTGACGTACAATGAAGACGTCACTCTAGTTTACACAATGGACAGCTATAAAAACGGTCCTCTCTGCCAAGCCCCATAACCATGACAACCGAAGAGCTAAAGGTAACTCCAACATCCTCATTTTTATTGGAAAGGCCTAGAAAACTTCACAGATCTTCAACAGCGATCCTTATATTGCTACTTCTCACTAGAGGTTAACGGTGAAATTGCCATGAGGTTGAGATTCCTTTCTAACTCCCCGGCATTCGATTGGAATGCACGAAAAGGCCACTCAAACCATTTAGTGTGACGTCATTTTATGTGTGGTTTGTTTTCACATGGGATTTGTGAAGCAGAGGGGAAATGACTACAGTCTAGATCAAAACAGAAAATTACAACCCACATAATAACAGAAACCCACACAGTTATGTAACACTGTAAATAGCTTGTCTACATTTAATAGCTTTCAAATCTGTTTTCAATTTAATCATCCATTACAACATGCCAAAAACGTAACCAGGTAGGTAGCATATGATCTAAGCTTCACATTCAGAAACTATTTGGGGGTGGGGGGGGGATGGTTCAGGTATGCCATTGTTACAAAATGATCTGCAACCAGGGCTGAATCCAAACCAGCACTTAACTCAAATGATCACTTAGTCTTCGATTGACATCAACGCATGACTGAGGGAAATGTGTTACGAGTTAGGATTCTCCGTTAGTGAATGAGAACACAAAAGATACCTCACAGGGCAGGGGCAGCCAGGTGACCGTCATGTAGCTGTGTAGCAGCTGGAGCTTTGCCTCCAGGGACAGGGTCACACTGAGGGAGGAAGACAGACAGGTCAAAGTTCAAACGTGAAACCGCCTCGTCATGCCCGTAACAGTAACACCATGTTGGGTGAAACATTTAGAGAAAAGGGCTGCTTCCCAGAATATTACATGCATATTTTAGAGAAAGGAAAATAAGAACTAGGCTACATAAGTGATGTCTGGTAACATGTTGGTTATTCAAACTAGGCTAATGGCGTGGCATCTGTTCAAGTCTTGAGCCCCAAACGGCTCAGCTGAAACTATGTAACCTTTCATAATGCAGAAATAGTATACAGTGTCAGATATGTAACCAACATGAATGCATAATTGTGCAGAGCTGAAATACTAACGACCCCATAATGTTTCTATAATCCATTTTCAGACAAACTTCAGAAAGTATTCATACCCTTTGACTTATTCCACATTTTGTTGTGTTTCAGCCTGAATTCAAAATGGATTAAATAATCTCACCCATCTACACACAATACCTCATAACGATATACCACAAGGTTTTAGAAATGTTTGCTAATTTATTGAAAATGAAATACAGAAATAAGTATTCACACCCGAGTCAGTACATGTTAGAGGTTTCCCTCTAGGATTTTGCCTGTGCTTAGCTCAATTCCATATATTTTTTATCCTAAAAAACTCAATAGTCCTTGCCGATGACAAGCATACCCATAACAGGATGCAGCCACCACCATGCTTGAAAATATGACGTGGTACTCAGTGATGTGTTGTGATGAGTCGCCCCAAACATAGCACTTCGAATTCAGGACAAAGTTAATTTCTTCGCAGTTTTACTTTAGTGCCTTACTGCAAACAGCATGCATGTTTTGGGATATTTTATTCTATATTTTTATTCTGTACAGGCATCCTTCTTTTCACTCTGCCATTTAGCTTAGTATAGGGGAGTAGTGCTGAGAAATTGTATGAAAGTTATTATTAATTTTTTTAAATAACTATTTGACCAATGTTGGTTAAATTATTTGAAATAAAAATGTTCATCCCCCTGTGAGCTCAACGCACACATTGCAGTTTCTCTAGAGATAAATCCGATCCAGCCAGAACTGTGCGATGTAGTAGTGAGCTGAAGTTTCCAGCAGACAAATAATTTGGTGCTTAAAATGTGGTAATTAACACACCTGTGTGTTCTTTGACACTATATAAACTAGTCACCCCGCAGTGTTTGTCATTACACGCTGATCAAGACAGCTTGTCTGTCGAAATGTTGGATTTTAGGTTATTAAATTATTGCATTTGAGCTCCTAGAGTCTGGGGCTCTCCTTTCATTTTTCAAGTGTTCTATTCCCTTAGCCAGCACCTCGCCTAAACAGGTGCGAGTTTCTTTCGCCTCTAAATTGATTACAATGATCATAAACCATTGCACATCTACTTGTCGGTCTGTGTTTCTTTCATGCCTGCTACAGAAGAGACAAGAATGCTTGATCGTGAGGGGACATAGAAAGCAGCAGTTGCTTTGCTAGTCATCTCTACCTGAAAATACAGTAAACAGCAGTCATAAAAGTATGCCTTGTTTACTTTGGAGAACTAAAAAAAAAAAAGAAAAAAATGTATTTTTGTCTGACCACTTAGGCAGCAGCTCTACAGAGATGAGGACTTGGAATGAAATAAAGCCATAAAACAAATGTAATATGCACAACTGAAATTTTGAAAGTAATGTGAATAAATTATGGTTAATAAATTAAGCAGTAATGGACAGTCACTACCATCATGGGACTCATTCATTGTTTTATTCTGTGTTACAGCATTCAACCCAAATAACCGAAACTGAAAAACATGATTATTTTTTAATAATCAAACCAAAATGACCTCAAAAGCACCAATCGCTCAGCACTATTGTGTAGTTCTATCACTACTGTCCGAAGTTCTATCACAGCCATTAAACTTTAACTGTTTTAAAGTCACCATTGGCCTCAGTGAAATCCCTGAGCGGTTTACTTCTTCTCCGGCAACAGAGTTAGGAAGGCCGCGTGTATCTTAGTCACTGGGTGTATTGATACACCGTCCTAAGTGTAATTAATAGCATCACCATGCTCAAAGGGGTATTCCATGTCTGCTTATTTTTAATTTAAAAAAATATATCTACCATTAGGCGCTTTCTTTGCGAGGCATTGGAAAACCTCCCTGATCTTTGTGGTTGAATCTGTGTTTGAAATTCACTGCTCGACTTAGAGACCTTACAGATAATTGTATGTGCGGGGTACTGAGATGAGGTAGTCATTCAAAAATCATGTAAACACTATTATTGCAACTTGTGACTTTTGCACATTTTTACTCCTGAACTTATTTAGGCTTACCATAACAAAGGGATTGAATACTTACTGGCTCAAGACATTTCAGCTTTTCATTAATTAGTAAAAATGTCTAAAAAAATTATTCCTCTTTGACATTATGGGGTATTGTGTGTAGGCCAGAGACAAAACCTCAATTGAATCCATTTTAAATTCAGACTGTAACTACAAAATGTGGGGAAAAATCAAGGGGAGTGAATACTTTCTGAAGGCACTGTATTAATTCCATTTAAGTTATTCTTGTACACCATTCCAGTTGAAACAGCAAATCTTAATCCAATGGAATAAATATCCAGCTATTTTTATTTCAGGCTATTTCTGTATTCCCCTTGTTCCAATCATAGAAGGCATTTAGTCCTAATCTCACTCTCACTGACAAGCATTTCTCTAATCTGGTGCAGGGGTCAATCCCTACCCACAGACACTAGGTCCTATGAGGACATAGTGACTGTGTGTGTTTTTGGAGGGGGTAATGCAGAACCAATTCGAAGTGTAATGATTCAGGTCATACCTTGCCAACATGACATTGTCTGTGTCATCCTTGCCCCATTCCCAGTCCTTCCCAGGGTCCACTGCAAAGTGTACAGGCAGCATTTTGTGTTCTGAGTCAGTGAGAGGGATCACAACTGTGGGGGGAGAGGGAGCAAAAATGATCAAAGTCAAATTAAAGGCATTCTTTCATCCAGCAAGTGTCATTCAACTGATTCAAAGTACTAATTAAAGAGGGACTGTAAGGGGGACCCAATTTCACCTCGGTTTTCCTATGCCTCATTAAGAAAATACAACTGAAAAGACAAGATTCGTGTCTTGGAGGCGTACTTTGATGTTGGTCATGGGGTAAATTCATAAACACTGGCAATCTACTCCAATTAGTACTCTGGTTTGAGAGTCCCAGAATGCAGAATAATTGATGAATTTACAAATAACATACACCCAGTTTACATGTTTCTGTAAAAACTGGCAATCTTTTTATTTTTTTATTGTTGCCAGTATGACATTTAGTCACGAACCCTTCTAGATAAGAGAACAGTATAACCAGCTCTTCTAGGGTGAGTAAAATGGTCAGAGGAAGGTGTCTCCTCATTTGTGTCTGGAAGTAGCTAGCAAGCTAGCCAACTTTAGCGTCAGTGTTTGACTGATGTGAAATCAGAATGCTACTCTTCAGTCGGAACGTCAAGTGAGTGTTATTTTACGAACAAACACTGTCAGTCAAGGGAATTACTTGAATTCAAAACCGAACCTTCAAATATTTAAAAGGAAACATCAGAGATGTCACAGGTAGCCCTAATCTCAGACTTTTTCATTTTAGAAAAACATTGACGTCCAAAAATAATATTTTGGGACTATGATTGATGTGCAGTTCCTCCAATTTCCACTTTGGTGAGGTGTAGTCTATTCAAGTGGCCCACTTCACTATGAGACGTGTTGGCGTGTTGTAGTAGGCTGATGATGGATGCGTAACATTACCTTGCTCTTTGGATCCGCCCTTCTGCTCCATGGAGACGAGGGCAGAGAAGTGGGCCTGGTCGTACGCCAGTACTAAGGGCGAGCGATGGCACTTGGCAGCTGGCACCTCCAGGGGCAGATAGATCCCTCCGAATGGGATGGGGGCAAAAGCTGGTAAGGGAAGAAGAATACCGTTTAGCATAAAACATCACATTCCACTACAACACTAAAGTTCATAAAGCACAGCTTATGATGTAAGGCAGCCAATTGGTAATATCAAAATGTATCTTCCTACCCTCTCCTCCAGAGTCCCTGAGCATGGTGTCTGCCACCACTACTATGGGCCTCCTCAGGACATGGGCCAGGACGAACACATGGAACTCCTCCAGACTCTCGTACACAGGCTCCTCTGATGACTCCGTCCTGCACTCAGGAAACACCCAGGAAGTGACATAGGTAGCCACTATCTAACATTTTCCTCTCACTATCTTAAGTCTTCGTTCCAAAACAGAGGCTCATGAAGGGCTGTAACTTCATGTGGTATGCCTCAAACTTAATATAATGGTATACATACTTAACATAAATAATGCGTGTGAGAGATGTCCAAGACAGGTCTTACCCATTGCTGCCATAGTGTATCCTAGGTTCACTGGAGGCCAGTTTAAGCAGCTCATTCCACTCCTTCTGCCACTCCTCCTCTGTGTACACCAGACCAGACTGTGGACACACACACTTCAATACACTGAAATGGAAGTTTGGACTGTAAACAATCCCTTGGACTAAGTTTCACATGGATCCATCCTAGTGAATTCCCCACCTCTTTATTCTGCATGGTCTGCTGCCACCTCCACCTGCGTCTCAGCGACTCCCTCTCCTGGCCGTGGTCCATCAGTGCATATAGAGACTTCCGCAGCATCAGGTCGCGGTCATGAAAGCCCCACATACCTGCACGGCCGTACAGACACATAGTATAAACAACACCATCTCAAAGAAAGGAAAACCAGTGGTTACATCCAAACCTTACTCAAGGCAAAAGGCAAGTTGCTTGATGTGGGAGTTCTGTTCTTAATTAGCCTAAGCTGCCATTATGGGCCTTAGCTTCAGGTATATCACAAATAAAGCCCCATTTCTAAGGATGGATTGCAAGGCATTTTGCATACAATGCTTACACCTCAATTGGGTCCTAATTAATTGCTCTGGGCTAAGCCTCTCCAGCAGGACACTGCCGCTTAGCTATAATGTGTATCACAATTATTCAAGGGCTTACTTTCAGCTAACAATGAAGCTCTCATCATTGGTTGACATAGGAGAGTATGACCTAACACGTTAGATTTGGATCTTGTTTGAAAGGCTATGACACTCACCCAATGACGCTGCATGCAACAGGCAGTTTCCGTCCCCACTCGTTGCCAATGGCAATAGACTCTGACAGTTAGGTCCCACCCGTGTCCACCAATTGAGTCGGCCTTAACGTAAACAGAACAGTCACTCACACTAAAAACAATTCAGAACACACATGTAGTACTGCGAAACTACGGTGTAGACGGTCATCTACACAACACAATTAACAAGATTGCCTCAGAAGTGAATAAAGTCATTTATTTGTAATTAATGGCAGCAGTGGGACCCGTGCAGTTAAACTCACCGGCGTGCTCTAGGGCCACCATCATAGATTGCTCAATGAGGTCCCTCTCGATGAAGCCGCGGAAGTCGTCCCGGTACACAGTGAGGTCGGGCAGCTGGAATGTGCACAGAGGCGTGTCCAGAAGGGGCTCACTACTACAGTTGCCAGTACTGGAGACGTGTGACCGTGCCAGGGACACGATGGTAGAGCTGGCATGGGAGATGCCTCTCGATAGACGCTTCTCTGTGGCTGCAGAGGGAGGTATCACAAAAAAAAGAGGAGTTTAGGTTAATTGTGGGAAGGGGTGGGAAAGAGAAATTGGACAAGGGGAAAGTATACAAGGAAGGCTGACTTGAGAATTGTCAAAAACTAAAAGTGAATTAACAAAAAGAGGGTTCTAGTTTATCACAATGAGGAGAACAAGAGGACAACAGATAAGTGGTTGTGAGTAAGTGGCATTATGCCCAAAATATTATTTTACACTTACCACTGTTCTCACCTTGCAGCACCTCCTCTTGACGGTGCAGAAGGGGCCGCCCCACCCTGGCCATCTCCTTCTCCGGGGCTGAGTACGTCCTCTCCTCAGCAAAAGAGTACGACAGGTTCCCAGCATGCACCTGTCGCAGCTGTTCAAAGTCACTGAGGGCGGCGGTGAGATCCCAGTTCTTCCCTGCAAATGAAAAGGACAAGTCAAACCTGACCGAAAAAGCCAACACATTTTATGAAAGTCAGATCCACACACACACAACAGTCATTAGTTTAAATATTTACCATATGTCAACAGAACCATAGCGACTGTTATCGTATGTAAAGGCCACTGACACTTTCCGTTGCTTGAGTAAATACTTGAATTTTGAGCACGTCTTGTCTCTCACTGCCGTATAGCTACTGCAGTGCATTACATTTTTAACCCATATTCGTATCTGCAACTTGTGCTGCTGCTAGGCAACAAGAGTTGAGTCTCTTCTGGATTTAACTTCCTCCTTTTACATGATAGCTTACCTAACCAACAGCTACCAAAAGCTCTAACTGGGAGGTGCACTGCTCAATTTATACCTCTCACTAGCAGTTGGCCATAAAACCATCTATTTTACCCCAGAATGCCTTGCAACTTACCCTCTAGCAGGTCTCTGGCTAGTCCTGGTTCGGCTCCAGTGGAACGGACAAAGTCGGACAGGACTGCGTCCATATCCAAGGTCATGTGATCATGAATTTACAGGGCGGCGGGGGGCATCAGGGCAGAAAAACACAGGGGATCCGCCCTCCCCAACAAGACCACTGGACCAAGGGGAAGGGGGAGAGGGGCTCTTCAACTTGCCTTACACGTCCAGCCAAACCTGAATAGAATCAAAAATAAGCAAAACGGATGAAAATGTCAACCTGAATTGGCATCAAACTATGATCCATTTGTACAGCATGCAGGTACTGTGGAATGTTATTGGTCCAGGAAAAAGGATTCAAGTGTGTTAAATGTAATCTTATTAACAGCTAACACACATAAAAAAAGATAGAACATAATCCCACTGACCCTTTCATAGTACCCACGTGTAAGCCTGTTTTGGTAAAGGGCAACATCTCTGTGGAAAATAAGTTTCCTGTTGACCCCTATGCCTGGCCACATCTCACTCACCCATGACCACTGTTGTGGTAGGCTGCTCACAGAGCTGTTGAGCAAATTAAAAAAGGTGTTCACATTTGCATTGAATCATAGCAACAAAATAACATGTTGGGATGATGCAAATGGGTCTCTAGGTTGTTTTCTACCTACACAGCACACTCTGAACTACAGTGCACAAAGAAGTCTCATTTAGAGAGTCAGCACACAAAGGGTCTGGTGTACTCAAACAATGACTGGGGTTTAGAAAAAGTCCAAAACTACAGCAATCCATAGGCAATAGAAAGCACATGACTGAAAAGAGGCATAACTAGACCAGGCAAAATGTCATGTTACTATGGTAACCAAGGTTTTTAGAGTAGCAAATAGCAATGATGACCCCCATCTAGACTGGGGAACAATACATGTTCTACAGATGGGCTATTGAAAGGAGAGATGGAGAGGGCAATCGATACAAGTGCAAGGACAAATAGAAATGTCCCTGACAGAAATAAGATAGATGTTGACACTAGAAGCCTCAGTCCATAAGGCAGCTAGTGTTTGGCTGTAGCACTGTGCCAATATGTGACCTATAATACGTCAAAATATAAAACATGTAAACGGTTGGTCCCATGTTTCATGAGCTGAAATAAAAATCCCAGAAATGTTCCATACAAAAACATTATTTCTCAGATTTTGTGCACAAATTTGTTTACTTCCCTGTTTGGGAGCATTTCTCCTTAGCCAAGATAATCCATCCACCTGACAGGTGTGGCATATGAAAAACATAATGCCACAGATGTCTCAAGCTGAGGGAGTGTGCAATTGGCATGCTGACTGTAGGAATGTCCACAAGAGCTGTTGCCAGAGAATTGAATGTCAATGTATCTACCATAAGCTGCCTCCAATGTCGTTGTAGAAACCAGCCTAACGACCGCAGGACCTCCACATTCGGCTTCTTCACCTGCAGTATTGTCTGAGGGGGAGTGGGGGATGCTGAGGAGTATTTATGTCTATAATAATGGCATTTTGTGGGGGGAATCTGATTGACTGGGGCCTGGCTTCCCCCATGGCTACACCCCTGCCAGTCATGTGAAATCCATAGATTAGGGCCAAAATAATTTATTATTTCAATTGACTGATTCCCTTCTATGAACTTCCCTTCTATGAATTCCCTTCTATGTAACTGAGTAAAACCTTTGAAATTGTTGCATGTTGCGTTTAGATTTTTGTTCGGTATAAATATCGGAATTGAGATTATGCTCTCTTTTGATTATGCTCTCTAAAGCAGTACTTCAACATCCTTTGGTAACCTAGGATAGGGTGGGACGATAAGGCCAAATCATTATATCATGGTATTTAAAAATAAAAAAATTGACGGTATGACTGTATTTTATGTTTTTTAATAATAAAAGTTCTAAATTTGCTTTATGAGTAGTGCGTGACCCTAGGGTGGCAACACATACATTCTAGTGATTTCAATGGGGTCTTTTTTTCTCACCTTTATTTAACCAGGAAGGCCAGTTGAGAACAAGTTCTCATTTACAACTGCGACCTAGCAAAGCAGTGTGACAAAAACAACAGAATTACACAAACAACATAGTCTCCATTCTGATTGTTTTACACTGTTCAATTCAACTTCAACCCAAAAAGAAAATCATAACTTTCATCAATTTCAGCATTTGAGATCATTTCTACACTGCCATGTAAGGGCTGCACAGTATGGGCAACCAATGTGGGCCGTATTTTTTAACCAAATGTTGCAATTTTACTTGCAATTTAGAGCAAAACACTTGGGTTAACTGTTGGAATCATGGAAATATAATGTATATTCTAATTATATAGTTGGAATATAATAGTGGGCACTTTAATACAGTGTTGTTTGACGCTGATAGGTGTTTCCTAGGGGACCCTATAATCATTGGCTACATTGAATGATCTCTTAGCTACCTCATGTAGCTAAAATATTCTCGATTTGCGTTCATCTCTTCAATTTCAAAGATACTGTTGCACAAACAACATGCTGATATAGGTCTACACCATCACTGGTTTTATCTAGCTGTATTGCTAATTAGCTTTCGGTTGCTCTTACTCAGTAAATGTATTAGCTAGCTAGCGATTAGCATTAGCGGCTAACAAGATTTAAGAACAACTTGCTAAAAGTGACAACTGCATCATTGTCATCAACATTGTTGCATATGCTGCATTGACCATGCAGACTGGATGCAAGTGTCTTGTGGTCGAGGATAAACAAATGCGCTCCTTGAGTGGTTAGGCTTGTCTGGAAAGTGGCATAGAGAGTGGAGAGAGATGACTCAAGTAGCAAAGTACACTATAAAAATGGACGTTAGACACTACGCATCCCATTTAACAAACCAAACATTCAAATACCGTTATAGAAGGTAAAGTAAAAACCCAACCCGGCCTGTGCATCAATACGGTAGATCGCAAAAAACGGTGAACTGCCCAGCCCTACCATAGCGTACTATATGGTAAAATGTTCCACGTCTCATGTTACAGCTTTGAGGTACTGAAGTTCAAGCTGTGAGTGGACTACCATCCTTGTTACCTGCAGTCATCTAGCCCCACCCATGCCTCAGCTCATCCACCCTCTATTCTTGCCTCAGCTCTGACTCAGTGAATTCTTCACCACCGCACCTGATGAATCATGTTTAAAAAAAACACCCACCCATTTAACACCCATCCCTCTCTCTCGCTCTCCCTCTCTTCTTACAACAAAGGCATACAGGCAGGCAAGATAAGAAAGTCAACAGGACAAAAGGTCTTTCTAAACCAGAGTATTTCCAGTGCCCTCGTTCCAAAGTCGGCCACAAAAAAAAACCTTTACACGGTCTCCAACACACTTGCTGTGTAGAAATGCACTCATATTCACATAGCCTTGATGTGATGTGTATATGTTCACATCGCTTGTACTAGTCTTTTCCCAAAGCAACTGTGGATAGGAGCCAGCCTACCCTTCAACAAAACTATACAGTGCCTTCTGAAAATACTTCCACATTTTGTTACAGCCTTATTCTAAAATTGATTAAACACTTATTTTTTTAAACTCAATCTACACACAATACCCAATAAGGACAAACCAAAAACAGGTTTTTAGAAATGTTTGCTAATTTACAAAAAAAATATATAAAACTGAAATATCAAATCTACACAAGTATTCAGAACCTTTACTAAGCACTTTTGACAGCGATTAGTCTTCTTGGTACGACACTACATGTTAACACATGTATTTGGGGAGTTTCTCCCGTTCTTCTCTGCAGATCCTTTCAAGCTATGTCAGATTGGATGGGGAGCGTTGCTGCACAGCTATTTTCAGCTCTCTCCAGAGATGTTTGATGGGGTTCAAGTCCAGGCTCTGGCTGGGCTACTCAAGCCACTTCTGCATTGTCTTGGCTGTGTGCTTAGAATCGTTGTCCTGTTGGAAGGTGAACCTTCGTCCCAGTCAGAGGTCCTGAGCGCTCTGGAGCAGGTGTTCATCAAGGATCTCTGTACGTTGTTCGGTTCATCTTTCCCTCTATCCTGACTAGTCTCCCAGTCTGTGCCATTGAAATACATCCCCACAGCATAATGCTGCCACCACCATGATCCACCTTAGGGATAGTGCCAGGTTTCCTCCAGACATGATGCTTGGTATTCAGGCCAATCTTGGTTTCATCAAACCAGAGAATCTTCTTTCTCGTTGTCTTTAGGTGCCTATTGGCAAAAGCGGGTTGTCATGTGCCTTTTACTGCGGAGTGGCTTCCGTCTGGCCACACTACCATAAAGGCCTGATTTGTGGAGTGCTGCAGAGATTGTTGTCCTTTTGGAAGGTCCTCCCATCTCCACAGAGGAACTCTAGAGCTCTGTCAGATTGACCAACAGGTTCTTGGTCACTTCCCTGACCAAGGCCCTTCACCCCTGATTGCTCGGTTTGGCCGGGCGACCAGCTCTAGCAAGAGTCTTGGTGGGTCCAAACTTCTTCCATTTAAGAATGGAGGACACTGTGTTCTTGGGGACCGTCAATGCTGCAATTTTTTGGGGGTATCCTTCCCCAGATATGTCGATTGACACAATCCTTTTTGCTCTGACATGCACTGTCAACTGTGGGACCTTATCTAGACAGGTGTGTGCCTTTCTAAATCATGTCCAATCAATAGAATTTACCACAGGTGGACTCCAATCAAGTTGTAGAAACATCTCAAGGTTGATCAATGGAAACAGGATGCACCGGAGCTCAATTTCGAGTCTCATAGCAAAGGGTCTGAATACTTATGTAAATAAGCTATTTCTAAAAACCTGTTTTCACTGTGTCATTGGGGTATTGTGTGTAGATTGCTGAGGATTTTTTATTTTTTTTAATCCATTTTAGAATAAGGCTGTAACGTAACAAAAACTTGGAAAAATTCAAAGGTCTGAATACTTTCCGAAGGCACTGCACTGTACATCTGTTGGCAAGAGGCTGTGTGAGTATACATCATTCAAAAGAGACAGGAGTTGAGTGGACAAGTACTTCTGGCTCTGGTGGTGGGTTAGTGTTTACACTAGTGAGAGAAGCCAGCAGGACAATATCTCCCTAGGCCCTGGCATCCATACAAAGCCTCTTGTTGTGTTGACTTTCCTGCATCTCATAAAGATAACTTTGACATGATTAGTTTGAGAAACACTATTACACCTACTGCTGGGAGTTGAGCGAACTAAGTCCAACAAATAATGATGTATCAACAGACAAGCTAGTGCCAATGCCTGCTGGTAATGTGTCGCTCTGTGGACAGAATGGACCCAACAGACCAGTGAAAGGACTTTGTTATTACCAGCCTCTAACATCATCCATTCCTGTGGACGCACTCAGCTTCTGATGCATCAACCAGCAGGAGTTCTTGACAATGAGGTGAGGGCCACAAAACTAGGGAAGGGTCCCACTAAATTATTAGTTGATGGCTGCTAGGGGTGATTAATCGACAAAGACAAATTGATGTCAATATTGTGTCTGCAAATATTGACAGCAATGTAAGAGAACAGGGGTTGAAACTAAGTCAGAATTTCCCAAAAATAGTTTCAATCCTGTTTAGGTTATGTGAGAGACACCCAAGCGATGACCTGACTAGCATAATGGCCCTGCTGCCAGCACAGAGCAGTCAGTGATGTGTGCAGGCCAGCTAGGCTTTTGTCTGAGAGGTTACATAATGGAAGCTGCTGCTAGCACGTGGGTGCTGACCCTGGGAGAGGCCTGGATCACTGAAGCAGACATGAAGAGGTCACCACGGCCGGCTGCAGCCATTGTGTGGGCCCGTGGAAGATTCATGGAGGTAAACAAGGGATGGAGAGACAACCTCCATTACAGTATAGGCTTCCAGCAGTGAAACTGCAGGCTAACCAAAACAGAGGTCTGGACAGAGGTCTGGAGAAGTCTAATTTAAGCATGTGAAGAACAGACCTACTGCAAGTGACTTAGGAGAAACGAGAGTTGAGTGTAAGCACAGGCAATGCGGTGCTAATCTGACTTTGACTAACAGGTTAGTAGAAAGCTAATGTCAGCAACCCAGAACCTCTGGCCAGCTACTCCATCAAGTTCTGGGTGGAGGACGGGGAGATGTTGGACTAGTGCGAGAAGCGGATCCTGTTTGGCAGCTTCTCACCCCAACCTCACTCTCGCTCTGCAAGCCTTGGAAAGTCTATGGGCCAAATACACCCCCCATTCTGAAATTCAAAATAATGCATGGGCAGGTGTAGGTGAACCCCCTCAAAAATCGTGATTCTTCCAAACAAACAAGTACACAAAAAAAGCACAACAGAAGAATGTTCCACACTATCCGTCATATCCCAGTCTCCTGACAGACATTTGAAATGTTTGTTGTCACGAGACTAGTACAAACCTAAAAATCAAACACTGAATCAAAAGAATATAGAAAAAAAAGATAGTGCTGCTTGACACATTTTGAATGATAAATTGGACTCAAAAGGGGCATGGCCTGAAATCAAAACACTAAATTATTAGTCACTGAAACAGCAGAGTAGTTTGGAGCCATGTTGGTCTAACACACAGCTACATAACCTGGGGTGTGAGCCAGCTAAAACAAGAGAGCTGCCACCCCAGCAGCTGAGATCCACAGAAGAATACTAGAGATATCATTCCAAACAGGAATAGGTCTATAGAACCATTGCTTTAAAATTAATCAGATATTATAGGAAGTGATCTAGCCTAAGATAAATGTTTAGCACAACAAGACCGAGAAAGACTAGGTTATAGCCTAGTTATTAAGGGCGGGACTGCTCCAAATGCTTTGTCATGTCACATTGTGTAATCATGTAAGGTCACTCAATATGACCTACATTACTTAAGTAGGCTTACACCAAGACCTACATGTGTTTTTGCACTTGCTCCACTATAGGCCTAGTACTAGGAAAACTTGCCTATCTAGGCCTACAAGACATCTTGCTCCACCAACTTCCATCAAGCCTGGACAAGAAATTAGGTCCAGCTGTACAGGCACTCTTTCATGATAAATCTGCATTGCCTGTGGTAGCGCACAGGGGGAGCATCAAAAACTGGTAGGCCTACTGCTAAGAAAGATGCACAGGTCTGGAATAACTGATATTTCAGAATTTTGGTGACCTCTGCCAACCCTTCACATATTCCCTTCCCTTCACATATTCGTGTTCGCCTTGTGTGTGTTTTCCCACGTGACAAGCGTTCGTACATAACTTGAAACAGTCTAACCAGGTATTGTGTCTTGTAGTTGCCTAGGCTAGTTAGTGCTAGCCAACTTCTTTCACCAATTAGCAGGCTGGTGTGCAACTGTGGCAAAATTGGTTTGACATTGGATAGCCTATTTCTGGGGCTAGTTAAGCACCATCAATAGATTGTGCAATGTAAATGGGACAATATTTTCATGTTGCAATCTTTTAGTTGTCTCATTAAAATACCTCAATATTTGTATATGCACTTTTACAATCTATAGTACGTTTGAGGTTAAGTCATTGAAATTGGGAGCTACTGACATTAAAATATTGTCCCATGTAGGCCTACATTGTGTAATTTACTGATATCCCTATGGGGCTAGTTGGGAACTATCCAATGTGAAACCAATTTGACCACGGACAATACGATGGGGTCGCGTGCAGCTACGCATTCCGAATTGAGGTTTCACTTGGGTGCTGCCAGCTGTGGACAGGATTTAAATAAACTTAACCCAAGGAAAACTGTTACAGTACCCTTTATTCAATTGTTTTTCTTTAAAACTCACAAATCTCAGCTTTGGACAAGACTGACTATATGACCAAATGAGAATTATCTTTTTAAGGGCAGTCATTCGTTAGAGTCAGCCCTCTATGCATCCTTACAAAATGAGAGGGATCTGCACTTCCAGTGAAGGGGGAGCAGGGTTGTTGGATGTCACTAGTGCACAGCAGAAGGACTTGCCATTTCATGTTTGGCCCACTAAGTCATTCATCATGTGAAAAATGAACCTCACTTTACAGTCGAGAGGGAGAGCAGCTAAAGCCTGAGGCCCAATATGAAAACGGTAGGGCTAGCCACTGTACCTGAAGATACTCGGGATTTACAATTACATTGTTCCATTGTTATCAACATATCGCCTTAAGTCAGCCTTTTCCAAAGATGGACAATTGGGTTGTTCTATTCCCATTTCATCCTCAGTCAGGACAAGATGGATGACCACATCTCTAAATGTGTCAGTTCTATTTTAGTTTAAATCAACATTTCCCTGTGATCTCAGTGAGTGTGAAACACCCTCTCACCACTCAAAAATCACGAGTGATAATATAGAAGGGCTGATAAGACAACAGAGGCCATGTGAGTTGCGTCAGCGATGATAAATGTTGCCCAGTGGTAGGCCCATACCCCTGGGCTGGAGGAAAGGTGAAGAGGGGTTAGGAAGTGGCACAGTAGTCCGAGGCACAGCAGCTCAGAGATGGCCAAAAACGCTGGAACAACAGCTTAAGCTATTTGGTTAGACTGATTTATGAACTTTATGAAGTGGCATACTAGACTGTCAACTATAGCCTGATAAGCTATTACTGTACTTGGAAACCCTGTATCGCATATAAGGCTAGCCTAATCACAGCTTTAAAAGAAAGAGCAAAATCGTATGAGCATGTAATAGCCCCAAGCCTTCCTTGTTATGTACTAATAATCCCTCATTCTCAGCAAGTCAAATGTACCAGGGATCAGTCAGAAATAGGATCAAGAGATCATAAAGTGACTAAACAGAGTACAGACGCTTCACAACTAGAGGAAGTCAAACAATGGTGTGATTACTGACTGAAGCTGAGCCCACTAGCTCATTACATAACTGCACCGCTACGTCTGAGGAGGCCGAGCTTGTCTGGCGGAGGAATGAAGTCAAATCAAGCCCATTTACCCAGTTCCTCCTGAGCTTCAGAATACTGCAACTACAGCTAAGCATACCGCACAGCAGCAACGGTCTTTGCTGTACAAGTCAGCATAACGCAGCTCAACTGAAGTAACCTACTTCTTGCTTTGAATAGCTGCAGAAACATAAAAGGCAGGAGCCCTGGACAAAGAAGCACAGCCCAAGACCATAGGCTACACACTACAAGGCAACGAATCGCAGGACATCATAAGAGACAGAGCTGTCCAACATTAGCCCAATGTCATGCTACGCTAAGCATCGTAACACCATGGGAGTCAACACAATGCAAATCATTGAGTGCCCATTAAACATGGCGCAGGAACACAGCAATATCTGTGACCAGATAGGAGCCGAGAAGACACAAGCCCATACTGTAGTTTCTGTTCCACATCTCTCCTTTACAATAATCTATTTTTTAAATATGAAATACTCCTGTTCTGCTAGCAAATTGGTGTATTACTAATGGTACCGTCAATGTTTTGTCCGTTTGGTTAAGTAAATGTGCTTAAAACCAGTTCAGGTGGCGAGACTAATGTCTTCAATTTTCAATGCCTTCCAGCTCTTAGGCAAATCAATATTTAATTGGATTTGGACCATTTTCTCTGGTCAAAGAACATTTGTATAAGCTGGTCATTGGAGAAAAATCTATGAAATGCACAATTTGAGCTGAGACATTTTCTGAGATGTCAGCCAATTGAACCATGAAAACTACTGATTTGAGTTTATTAGTGAAAAATTGGTTTTCCATAGCAAAGCAAGTTTTAGTTGGTGTTGATGGCACATACAATACAAACCGTCATTCTGTTACCAAACTTTGCATCTGCTCTATTCTCCCTTCTCCAAATCGAGATCTCAAAATATGGTAATGCAACAACAGGCACAAGAGTTCGGGTAAACAAAGGGTTGTTACTTGTTTTCCCTTCGAATTAGGCCTGGTCTTTTGGTCATCATCTATTCATTCATGAACTCAGAGATTCCAGTCTTGATCAAGGCTTGGACACCAGCTGAGGTAAGCTGTGCAACTGAATACAAAGGCACACTGCTCATGCGCTAACTGAAAGAGAAAAGGGGGAGAAAGAGATAGAGCTGATGTCAGAGATTCCATGGGATGACCACCCTCAGAGAGGGCATGTTGCTGGAGCCAGGGCTTAGAGATTTCCAGTCATCACCCAAAAAACTGCCCCTTTCACCCTTCCTCTCGTCCACACACACCTGGCTCAGCTCGTCAGCACCAACTCTTTAGCCCCCAAAATGCCTCATAAAACTTGTCCATAGCAGACTAAGCAATATTAGCATACATCATTTAATCTATTTTGTAAGAACATAGCTAGAAGTTCACATCAACAACATCCCATCTGAAGGAGGCTACAAAACAAAGTGGCATCAAACATTGAATGGCATAAGGGGATCCCACATGTTGTCTAAGCCTGCTGTAAGCATTCAGTAACGCTTGATCCCAGTCTTCCCTCACTCCTTAAATACTCAAGCTTCTCATTCCATGTGATAGCTAACTGTCGACCCTGTATGTTCTACTGTGAAAAAAAGGAGACTTTACGTTTGTACGGTTTGTTACCACAGCTAGAAACGCATGCAGAAAGCCAGCCCCTTATCTGCAAGGTGCCAAAATTACAAGACTTTTCACAGCCTAAAAATACCCCTCCATAATCATGAAACAAACGTATCACGTCCCCACTGTGCAAAGTTTTTAAACAGCAGACAACTGAAAGAAAACAGAGGCGGGGAAACAGACGAAAAGTTCCGGCGAGCAAACAAGACAGCTAAGCTATGTCTGCAAGTGTCATGGCTCGGAAGCTTGTCTACAAGAAACACAAAACATCCCTGACAGGCTCCTGCTCGCTCTCTCCGGTGCATCTGCTGAACTTCAATGAGTAAATATGTTATGCCACCAGTAAGGTGTGCAGTGTTCTCTGACAGTGTAGGACTAGCTACTGCAGGCTTTTCAGTAGCAACTCGCAGTGTAGGCTAACTCCAGTAGGGTACAGAAGGGTTAGGGTGCCTGGTAGTCAGTAATTTTTTGGGCAGACAGAGGCACGGTTTCCTCGTTGACATGCATGGCAGTAACTGCCAAGTTCAAGCAGTTCAAATGTGCAGAGTAATAGCTTTCCAGATAAACTGTTTATCAAAGTGTCTGAGAGCTGACGTCATGGCTAAGCCAAGCATTTTGTGGCCGAGGTCTCAACAAAGTTTCACTTACCCACAAACGGTCTTCCTCAAGTGAGGAAAAGGATGTCTTAACTCCTCCCCCCAGTTCACGATTGGTGGTGGGGGTCATGTGCATATGGCATGGAGTATTTCAGAACAGCCTGTTCTCTCCTCTCCTGCCACCATGCTCCATTGGGCACTTTATTACAGCTGCCCAGTGCCTGTCTTTAGAGGTAACCCTGCCCTGTGCACAGGGCCTGTCGCTGTAGTCAGACTCAGTCATCAACAGTGAAGCAGTGCTAATTAACAGCCGCAGATGGCTTCAGATGGGGATGTGGGATGCCGAGGCAGCAGCCAACAGTACTGACGCCCCTGACATATCCTCCGACCAGTGCTGTGTGCCATGCAGTGTCGTGCCATGCAGTGTCATGCCACACCGTGCCATGCGGTGCTGATCCATGCCATATTGTGCCTTGCTGTGCCATGTAGCAACCTGTGAGGACACAGGGGTAGTTCACAGAGAATGGTCGCAGAAAGAGAGCAACAGGACAATTTACGAGGGCATGTTTGATTTGTGTGTTGTAATGAGACTAGGCCTACACTTTGACCCCATCTGCTTACATGTCAATGCTCTTCAATGCTGTGGATAAACAAAATAATATAGCTTGATTCTATCAGTTGCAGAGTGCGAGCAGAGCGCTGCTATGCCAATGAAGGACTGCAGCAGAATTGTTTAGCTGGACTCAGGGAACAATCTGCCCTGGTTTCAGTATTACCGGAGAACTGCCAACCTAAACTCAGCACACCGTGGGCGGTAACTCCTCATACGGCACTAGCTGCTTTTTATTGATGTCTTTGTGCAGAAATGCCAGCTTCTGCATCGTCCGTGCATTAAGGCACGGGGGGGGGGGGGTATATGGCCAATATACATGGCCAATATACATGGTTAAGGGCTGTTCTTAGGCACGACACATCGCGAAGTGTCTGAACACAGCCCTTAGCCATGGTATATTAGCCATATACCACAAACCCCCGAGGTGCCCTATTGCTATTATAAACCGGTTACCATTGTATTGGGAGCAGTAAAAATGTAATGTTTTGTCATACCCTTGGTACGATATACCACGGCTGTCAGCCAATCCACATTCAGGGCTCCTCTAACCACCCAGTTTATAAAAGCAATTAAACCCTATTGGGTAGGGCAGTAAGAGGCATGAGACTGAATTTTAAAATGTTGACCAATATTTGCTTTCCCCAGTAGCTTAACATGCAAAGGCCATCAATGTGTTGTAGATGCCAATGAGACTTCACAAAAACATGGTTTGTTGTGGGTATAGAACAATGAGCTAAGGCTTACATAACTCACATTTAAAAGGGTGGGAGTTAGCTCCTTCACGCATATCGGATATTTCTTAGAAGCAAACCTGCATCTTTGGCTGCACTGCTCTGTGGAAACAACCACAGGACTAAACAAGAACAGTACACATCCTGACCATATTACAAAACCTGTAAATTAAGTCAAAAATTCTATAATAGATTTGTTATGTATATATATTTTTGAGGCAACAACAACCTTCTTGTACAAAAAACACTGAATACAAAGGTCTTGATATTTTCAATTGTTCAAAGACCTACTACCATTATGATCAGAATGGGCAATATCGAAGTTAATATCTTGAATTTTAAGTCTCCCATTGACATTAGCCTAAATGATGATTAATGCCGAGTTGCACCTGTGGATCTCATGTCAGAATACTGTCAGCCCAAAATGAATGGTAAATTATCTGTTTGGCTGTGATAGAATTAACTTATTTTCAACATCGGGTAGGCCCATCCTATGTATGTGCAAGGTCCTACCGAACCTGTAAGCAGTCCGTGGCTAGGCTAACGGCAGCGGTTAAACAAGCATTAGCAGTGACAGGCCTGGGCATTAATGCTCATGTGAATCGCCACGTGGTGCTGGCTTAGCAGTCAAGGCAGTGCGGTGGCTTTACGTCACCCTGGGCGAGAGGCTCCTCTCCTGCGGGGATAGGATTACTGCTGTTCTGTCTTGGATCTAGAGTGGAGAGAGTGGGAAGGACTGCTGTTGTGTTGTAGAGGCAGGGTGAGGAACCAGCGGCCCTGTGATCTTACCATGGCTTCCTTCCGGGTAGAGGGCCCAGTCATGGGGGTTTGTAGATCTTTTTTTATGTGAGAGGGCAAGCGATTAGCCTCTGTACCCATTCACCCCTCTATTTGGCTATACCCAACAACCTTTTGACCCGGTTGGCACATCCGTAGAGCGATGCTGAGATAATATTGGGGATGCTTCAGAAAAGCAAAACTGTGAGCATGTGTCCCATTGTTTTATATCAGAACTCAATGTTTTCAACATCCTTCAATCATACCACAGTGATGCCTCTGAAAAGAGTTGGCATAGCAAAGTTGAGTACAAAACCCCCACATAAAATGGTCAAATAACCAGTCAGAGTATCCCAAAGCATTGGGCACCCAGTCTCTGGTTGAACACAAAGGAGGTAGGTACTAGGTAGGGACTTGGGGAGAGGCCGGGGTGTGATTGCTGATGCATGGTTTTGAAGGCCTCGCCACCCTGACACAAACAGCCCTGGCTGCTGTGTCAAATGGCTGGCTGGCATCCAGGCACGCAGGGGAGGGTGGGGCTGAACAGGGTTTTTATGAGTCGCAGTCTGGGTGCACAGGATCTCAGAGACAAGCTTCCTATTGATCGCCCCTCTGCTGAGGAATCATGGGGATGTTTTTTCTTCCAAAGCACATCTGGTACAGTCTTGTCTGGGCCATGATGTGTGCTGGCAAACAAGGATGCAGGGGTGCATGGTGGTGGAATTCTAGAAGTCTCACATGTCATGGTTATAAAGTCTTATGAAAATGTATGGAGCAGACTATATGTGCTGTGTAAAGCAGTAATTGTGACCACCAGAGCGAACCTGAAGAATAAATCATAGTCGCCTAATTAGAGAATTTCTTCACGAAGGGGGGCAGGATGTGTCCATTCATGTTAACGTTTACATTTGACATTTTAGTAATTTAGCAGACACTCTTATCCAGAGCGAATTAAAAGTTAGTGCATTCATCTTAAGGTAGCTAGGTGAGATACCCACAAACAATATTGCAGTCATAGTAAGCAACTAGGCCTATGTAATCTCAGTTAACCCAGAACTAAAGTCATGGTGGAATTGGTCAGCTGCTCAATTAAGTTCTCCCAAAATGATGAATTTCCCATGTAGGCCACCTCTACCCTGTTATTTTCAGGAGTCCAGGTTAACTTTGGTAACCCAAGGTCTGACCTCCTTGATGACAGCAACGAAATGCCTATGTTGGCTGGAACATTAAGCTGGCAACAACCAGGGTTGAAGGGGTGACTCCTGCATGCATGGGGATACTAAAAGCCTAGATCTGCATTGCATACCCTGTAGCATTTGGTCGTGGTAGGACAAATTACAATCCTTGAACACAGAGGCAATAAGAGACGCAGAGTCATGCAGTTGTCCCACTAACCTGGAGAAGCATTCAACTATTTACTTATTAATCTGACCTTGTTTGTGGGGGTAGAGGGATCCTATGGGAATAGTTTTAATCTACATGGGCCTGGCACTGAAGCTGACACTGGATCCTTGCAACACACTCTTACTGAACAGCTGTTTGGGGGAGCCCAGCGAGAGACCACTTTAAAATTGTATCTCTAGACTAGGTGTTGCTGCGGCAGCAGGGTTCCACACTGAAATATAATATTCAGTCTCTCCTACCCCACAGAGACAGTTATGATGGCTAAAGCCAACCAACACAATGGTAGGCTAAATGCCTGTGTGAGAGAGAGATGAAGAGGGGGTTTAGCCTTAACTCATAACTTCACATATGTAACACTTCAGAGCATTTATAAACTGTACAGTGACAAATCATTTAGACTAGAGCTTTGAGAGAGTGCTAGATAAGGAGAGTGGAAAGAGGGAAAGGATCCTAAAGGACAAATGGATGGACTCTGGGTTTTTCTCTCCACAGAACTGTTCGAATAAGACATGAGTGCTCACAAGGGAAATGCACACAGATCTGTCATGTGTGGATGACTTCACTGTGTGTCACACATAGGCTAAAGGACACCAATAAACTAGACAAGCACACCCTGAAAACTTCCACAATGCTCAACTGGTGATAAAACATAGAAGCGAATTATGACATCACCAGGTCAATAGGATAATCCCTTGCCTTTATGGATTATGGTGATAATGCTCTCTGTCAGTGTCATATTTCTCCCACCTGTGATTCAGCCAGCCATCCAGTTTGACAAAGTGTAGTGTTTATAAATCTCTAGGAAATTTAGAATAAACAAAAAAAAACATTTGAATGTTGGTGGAGAAGCATGAAAAATTGCTAATTAAGCCATGAACCACAGATTTTCCATGTTTCATTGTCAAGTGTCAAAGGGCTCTATGCAAAACAACTAGTGATCACTGTCAAAAAAATGCCTTCAGAACACCATTTTGTTCTATGTGATGCTGTTGTTTTTAATTGTTTTTTTGGTGTAACATATTTGACATTTACTGCTGGATTAAAACAGTCATTCACAATGTCTTAGTTGTACTAGAGAATCTCAATATCACAGAGTGACACTATACAGTCTCCCCAAAAGATGGTCTCAGGTGTTCTGTGTGACGCTGTATGATCAATGCGTTCCTTGAAAAAGGGAAGACTTGTGTAACGAAGCCTGACGATGCAAACTTGCACTCACACCCTAGCAGTCTGCTCACTGGGGAACACTCCTCTTGCCAGTTAGCTCATCCATTTTGCCTTTCAAGCATCCCCCTGCATTGCCATTGAAATGAGTAGAGGTGGGAGGGCTAGATGCATTTCTTCCTCCCACTGCAATAATAGATCCCTCAGAATTTCACTGTGCTTGTGCGCTCCCTCTGAATTCTACTTGTACTACTATAAAAAGGCCTTTGCTGCATTTGTCCCTTTTGTTTCCTTTCTCTCCCCAAGCGGTAGGCTCGATCGACTAG
This sequence comes from Oncorhynchus clarkii lewisi, assembly GCF_045791955.1. NCBI lineage: Eukaryota > Metazoa > Chordata > Actinopteri > Salmoniformes > Salmonidae > Oncorhynchus > Oncorhynchus clarkii. The sequence continues at coordinate 26,496,830 of NC_092148.1, forward strand.
TGTTTTAATGCAAATGGTCACAACTTGAAAGACAACCACATGGTCTTGAGTGAGAATTTTCTTGCCAAATCACAGATATCATAACAACTCCCAAAATGATGCTTCATCTGGCAATGATCATGGTATGGTATAATGCATAGCGTACTTGTAGTGGGTGTAAGACACACATGGGTTCAGGTCGAAGTGCATACAAACAGCAGTCAGAAAGCTGCAGGGAAGGTAGAGTTGCTAAGGTTTAAACTACCCTCATTTCTTCTAACAATGTGCCTTCTTTACATAATGAATCAGAGAGAAGGCCGTGTAAGCCTAAGAAGTGAAGAGCATGTATCTGTCCTACTTTTATGTTGCAGGATGGCTGCCTATACTAGACTACAAGCAAACAAAATCAATTGTAAATAAAGAGCTGAATAATTCAAGTCAAAGTGTAATGCTACCCTTTCATTGTAGTGGTGTTGGCAATGGCGCAATGCATAGTTTACATAATGAAGAGAGGTCTTTACATAAACATATACACTGTGGAGCTGCCAAAGCCTATGTCACTGGTTTCAATCGACCCACTGAAATGTATTGTCAATGTTTTACAATTAACTAAGCAATAGCCTAAATACAGGCCATCATTAAACTCTGGGGCAAATAACTATAAAGCAGGAGTCCCTTGTATTGATATAACATTTGATACTCTCTGCATGTCTATGGGTTTACTTTAAAACGTTAATTATAGCAAGCAACAGGGCTACGATTTGCTGAATATTTCACCAACAATTGACTGACAGAGGCCTCCCGTTTGAAGTTGCTCATTCCTTAAATGGATTCATAGACCTAACGTTAGATGGGGAGAGAATGATAGAAGGCTAGTTGTATGAGGGTACAAGGAGAGAGTATAATGGCTAACTAATCAGCTAACGTTAACTAGTTAGCCCAAGAATGTAACGTTACTAAAGGAGCCGACTGGTATGTGTAAGTCGTCTATGAATGGGCTAAGCGTTAGCTAGCTAAATTTGTTAACGAACTTAACGTTAGTTAACTAAGCATAGTACATATTCGTCCTATCCTTCTCTGACTAACTAGGCAGATGGGCAAGAAAGAAAACTAGCCAGCTAGCTAACGTTAATGTTAGCAAAGTTATCCTGCACATAGTTAACTAACGCTAGCTAGCAAGGCACAGTAACCGAAGCAACATTGTTAACGCGACATATTGCTAGCTAGCCCGTTACTAACGCAAGTTACGTTGATAAGTCTAGCTAGCTAGTAGCTAAATGGGTTATAAGGCTGGGCTGACTAGCTAACGTTAGCTAGGTAACTTAGTTAGATAGTTCATGTTTTATCCGTCTAGGAGTCTCCCACTTAAAACTTCCCATTTAATGAGTTAGCGAGCTAGTTCCTTCCAACTCAACAAAAAGGTTAATACAAAGCCAGCTACGGGTCGTCCTGTCCAAAATGTTGCCAGCTAGCTATAATGTTACAAGCTAAAGTCGTTAGCAAGGATAGCTAGCTAGCAGTTGAGTGTCCCTTGTCTGCTTACCTTGAGCGGCTTCGCAGATATTTATTTCATCGTCCCATAATGGTCCTCCTCTCGACAAATATTGTGAAAACCAAGTTTATTAGACCAGTTTTTCCTGACTTTGAGCTAATACGGAGGTTGCAGTCTACAATTAATCCAAAACAAGACTCAACGACAAAGTAGTTTCTTACTAACAACAACAATGTCAACCAAGGCGCTTCTGAGTCGGGCCAGCTGAGGTAGCCAAATGATGTCGACTGCCAATCGCAAAACAGACTGATGTTGACTGACAATCCAAAACACCAATGACCACACGATATTTTTTGACTGAAACGTCCCAGTGTAGCTAACGTCAAATGGAAAAGGGAGAGTGGGGGAACCTTCATACGCCGATTGGCTGCAGAGAAAGGAGAGGCAGGCAATCGATTCAAGGCTCGGGATGGGACGGGAACTGTTCCTTCGATGAGGTCATCTGGGTGATGTAGCTAATGTGCAAACTTGTGCCTTCAGAAAGTATTTATACCCCTTGACCTATTCCACATTTTGTTGTGTTACAGCATGAATTGGGTTGACTCTGGGCCAAGAGTGTGGTGGAGATTGAGGTTCACTAGAATAAGGATAATTAAGGGAACGTTTCTGTCAGCAAAGAGCCACAAAGCCAAAGTCTCACCTCCCTAAATGGCCTCCCATCGCTCAGCAATCAGATAACTGTATTCTACATACTAAACAGGACATATTTGGGAAAGGTCTTTTGTAGCAGAAGGAAAAGTAATGTGCATGATCAAAACTCTTCAAAACAGGGGTTTGGCTCAGATTTTCAATAGCCTAGTAAAGTTGTTTAAAATGTTAAAATTTCATTTATCTTCAATATTTATAGAGTAATGTTGAAAACTAAAGATATGTGTGATTATAATACTTTATGACTATATATTTGTAAAAAAATATCTCCCTTTTTATGAACTCTAAATATACAAAAAAAAGTATTCATTTTATGAATTGAACATACTAAAACCTACATTAGATATATAAAATCAGTATTTTTTTACAAAAACACAGCTAATTCTAAACGGATTTTTAAAAAAAATTCTCACCTATGTACACACAATACCCCATAAATGACAAAGTGTAAACCTGTTTTTAGAAATGTTTGCAAATGTATTGAAAATGAAATACATTAATATATCATTTAAATAAGTATTCACACCCCTTTTCTATGCTCCAAATTGAGCTCAGGCGCATCCAATTTCCTTTGATCATCCTTGAGATATCACTTCAACTTGAATGGAGTCTACCTGTGGCCAATTAAATTGTTTGGACAGGATTTAGAAAGAAACACCCCTGTCTATATAAGGTCTCACAGTTGACAGTGCATGTCAGAAGATTTTGAGACAAGACACGTGTTTACACCGGGCGCTGAGTCGAGATGGCCTGTAAGATGGTGGACAGGAAGAAAAAAGGAGGAAAGTGGAACATATTATGAGTAAATATGGAGTGGGGGATTTCACAAGCCTTCTGGAAGATCTGATGAAGGAGAAGATGGTGGGCAGAGAAGGAAAAAAACTACAGAAGGAAATTGAGAGTGACGAGAGTGAGGATTAATTAAATGCGGTGGCCGGTGCAGTGGTGACCGCTGAAAAGGAACTGAGTGTAGAATGAAGCGATGTTGTGAGGAAGGTTGTCATCAAGTGGAAAAAGAGAGATATGTGCTCCGGTAGCTCAGAGATGGACCCTGACAAGTGGTGAGGACTGCCAAGTTCGTGCCTCATTCTGATGATGACAGGGATGATTCAAACCCAGTGGGAGTGAGATTTGTGGAGAGAATGGATCCTTGCATTCTAGCTGATCCATATGTGGTGTCAGGTTGGGTGGAGAAGAGGTTGGAGACTTGAGTTGGTGAAAGTAACTCGAAGTGGACTTTATTATGTTTCTAACGTCCAGAAGGAGCGGGCGCACTGGACTACGGTACTAGGGACAATAACTGTGAATTAGGATGTGTTATCTCGTGAGAGCTTTTATTTCCGAAAATACTACAAAGTTTTAGGTGCCAAGCTTATGGTCATGTTGCAGCAGTGTGTAGGAGGGAGATTCCTAGATGTAAGAAGTGTGCAGGAGGTAATGAGATGAAGGAATGTGTAGTATCAGTGGAGAAAGTAATATGTGTAAGCTGTCGGGGTGCCCATGGGGCTAGAGATCGGAGGTGTCCGGTGAGAGAAAGATAGGTTGCCATGGTCAGAGTAGTATAGATAGGTACAAGGTGAGGGATCCTGAAATGATTCCTGTGAGTATGCAGAGACCAATAGAGAGGGCTGGGAATAATATGTGCTTCAGTAAGGTGGGTTTCTTAGCATTCATAGCATTGATTGTCAACTGTACTGTATAACTGGAACATAAGTCACAGAAAATTGAGGTTGTGTGGTGGCAGCTGCAGCGAAGAACTTGGGATTGTGAGGTTTTACTGCAGAAGATTTGCAGGGGATGTTGAGTGGTAGTGTTCTGTTCTCCCAGGCTGTTGGCCTCTAGTAGGATCAGATAGGGTTAAGTACTGGAATAGGGTGGTGTTGTTTTTAGTGAGGGCTAATAGTTGGCAGGGTTATTTACCTTTTCTCCCAATTTTGAATTGCCGGAAGTTAATGTAGGTTGGCTGTGACTGGCCTCACACTCCAGTACAGTAGGTGGTGGTGTATGCACCTAAAAGTTGGATGCGACCTGCCAACCCAATCCCAATGAAGGAGAAGAAGAAGTGCACCTCTGAGCAGTAACTATACCATGAAGTTCAAGGAACTGTCCGTAGATGTCCAACATAGGTCGCCACTGGTCTCATAACAATTCTGTCATTCAGGGCAGGTGAGTTAATAAAGCCACATACAAACATGGTCTCTTTTTTGCTTTCTTGAGTAAGGCAGCTCAAAAATGCAGTTCTTTCTGAGGTGTTGGTGCTGCCAGCAGATAAAATGGAGCATCGTTGGTAATGTTCTCTAGTTGTGCAGTGATTGGATCAGTGTCCTGTCACTGACACCATGTCAACGCAAAATCTACGGGTAGAGCTTGAAAGTCAAGCCTCTTGGGTGCTGCCAGAGTTACATTAGAAGTGCCCATCCAAGAAGGCTCAAGGTCATTGGCCACAGATAAAATTATGTCAAATCATGTTATATCTACCGTAGCTTTGATTGGACTATTCATGTCAACGTCATATTTTCCAAATCTTAGCTAGCAAGCTAGAAGTCGTCATCATGAATCAAGTCGACAATCTACTGGCAAATAATTTTCAATCCTTGTCATATGAAGAGAGATAATGAAGAGAAATTATAGATACAACTTATCAGTGCTCATTGGTCATTGGATTAACATTACACAACAAGTTGGAAATCACAAATTCAACAATGAGTGGTTTGGAAGGAATCAATGGCTAACTGCAAGCATTGCAAAGCAATCACTAGCCTGTTACTCAGGGGGGTGGGTTTGTGGTCCAAGTATAGGTTTAAGGGTCTCTTTTCCAAGCATAAAATGATAAGCATTCAACATTGGCCAAACTGTCAATCCAGCATGACTTCTGCTTTGCTCAAAACAACTAGAAACTCTGAACTGGGAAATCTCAGACTTCAGTGAGTTCAAGACAACTGGGAACTTGGAAGAATATGAGCTCAGACTGGGAAAATAAGTTTTCTCTGAATTGCATGACGGAAATCTGGCCTCTTTCTAGAGCTCTGACCTGAAGACCACTGACGTCATCATGATTCAACCTTGTTGTCTTGAAAGCACCATAAATCCAGAGAATTTCAGAATTTGATGACAACATTTGATGACAAAATTTGCCCATGAAAGACTGCCACCCCACCTTCCTGTTCAAGTGAGCACAACAGAACAAGGTGAGTCCAAACATGTATTGTGTGATGCTGCATAAATGATGTAATATGCCAGGGAGATATGTATACTGTAGATAAGAATGTAATACAAAGTGTATTTTGTGTAGTAAGCTGTTAGTAGCCCATGTGCCTCACCCTAATAATTTGGTCCCTTTTCCCTTCATAATTTAGCCTACTGTTCTGAGTTGTTGGTGCACCTATAGCCTGTTTTAGAGAAATGTCATCATTGAATATTATAAGAGCTTTCATTGTCTGCTTAAATACCCCCTTTTATTTATCCTACGGTTCTGACTTGGTGTACAGGGAGAATACTGTAAGAACGACCCATGTTCTGAATTCTGTCGCTGTACATTTCAAAAGTGCTGATATATAGTTATATTGACTATGTTTGTACTGGCTCGCTCATTAATGTCTTAATCGAAATTACGTATTGCCTCTTATCCGCTCGTAGTCCCCTTATGCCATAGTGTGTACATCGCAATTGTCAGTAAAAAACACATTTGTTTAAGCAAGTCAGCTATCTTAGCTATGTTTTTTTGAAAAGTTAGTAAATGAGGCTGAATTAACTGCTTTGCTACCAGACAAGGCTCTGCTGATAGCCAGGTGTAGCAGTGGTAAGGTGTTGGGACATCTTTATGTAGGCCCTAACAGTTTGTGGGCACCGTTTGTCACCGTTATAGTGCAATTAATGTATTTTAGTGTTATAGAGGCTTTGCTGGCATGCATCCCAAAAATGCCCCACCAATATTTACATGCTATAATCGTCACTGGATGATGCATATAACTGGGGAAGGGAATAACACAATTTCTACAGTGTTGAATGTTTCTAAGAACACAGTGGTCACCATCATTGGGAAATGGAACTACCCAGAGAGCGAGCCATCGGACCCAACTGAGCAACCAGGCAAGAAGGACCTTTGTCAGAGAGGTGACCAAGAACCCAATGACCACTCTGACAGAACTACAGAGTTCCTTGGCTGAGATGGGAGAACCTGCCAGAAGGACAACTGTCTCCAAAGAACTTCATCAATCTGGGATTTATGTGAGTGGCCAGATGAAAAGCACTCCTGAGAAAAAGGTACATGACAGCACGCCAGGGGCCTCATTTATAAACCGTACATATGTGCAAAATATAGTTTTCGCGCAAACGTTCACATGTATACAAATGTCCCTCCATGCAAACTTTAGACCATGCACACGCTGGCAAGTAAGTATTTTGTGCAAAAGCTGATTCATAAAAAAAAAATTTACAGGAAAACAGACAACAAGAATGCAACCATTCGGGCCTCCCGGGTGGCGCAGTGCTGTGCCATCAGAGTCCTGGGTTCGCGCCCAGGCTCTGTCCTAACCGGCCGCGACCGGGAGGTCCGTGGGGCGACGCACAATTGGCCTAGCGTCGCCCGGGTTAGGGAGGGCTTGGTCGGTAGGGGTGTCCTTGTCTCATCGCGCACCAGCGACTCCTGTGGCGGGCTGGGCGCAGTGTACGCTAGCCAAGGTGGCCAGGTGCACGGTGTTTCCTCCGGCGCATTGGTGCGGCTGGCTTCCGGGTTGGATGTGCGCTGTGTTAAAGAAGCAGCGGCTTGGTTGGTTGTGTATCGGAGGACGCATGACTTTCAACCTTCGTCTCTCCCGAGCCCGTACGGGAGTTGTAGCGATGAGACAAGATAGACAAGATACTACAACAATTGGATACTACGAAATTGGGGAGAAAAAGGGGTAAAATTCAAAAAAAAAAAAAAAAAAAAAAAGAATGCAACCATTCTTGTTTTAGATTTTATTTTTAGAATCTAAAATGATTAGACAGCAATATTTTCCCAATTTATTTTAATTCATAACCATTGCAAAATATATTCCTCACTTTTTCTGGCCATGATGGGTTCATATTCCCGAAGAAGCCATGTAACAAATGACCATGCGCATCTCTCATTTAATTTGACCTGTATTTCAAGTTTTGCAATATCATAGGCAGTGCGGTTTCTAATGCCGATATACACTCGAATTTAACAGCTGGTCTTTTACATTGAAGTAGGCCTATGTATCACGTTTCAAGTTTGTATTGTTACGTGCACAAGTACAGTGAAATACCTTTCTTGCAATGCTCTTTCCCAAAAATGCAGTAATCAATAACAATAGTAGGCCTGCTATAAAATAAATAATCAAACTAGAACAAAAACACACGAGAAATAGAACTGTGACTACAATAAGTACTGTAATTGCATTATTTTGCAGCTTGCCCAATGTTTCAGAATTCGCGGGCAGTTCATCCTATTTTATTTAGGTTGGGGGGGAAAGTCGATGCAAAACATTGTTGAATTCAAACGATCTTCTGACAGGTCCACGACAATTTGCCATTGTTTTCACTTCAAGAAACGCATTTACTTTAAGAAACACATTCATTATCCAGATACAGCATAAATTACTGATGAAGATTAAAACATTCTGCCAACACAGTAAATAGACCGGTAGTATAAGTAACATATTTGACAGTATGGGCTGCAGTTTTGCTGTGCCGCAGCATGTGCTATAGGGGTGCGACATCATTGCCTATTTAATGTCAGACCCTATAGAAAGGCAGGGCATATAAACCCAATAATCTATTGATAAACGTAATATTAAACAACAATTTGTGTTTTGGCTACGGTAGCCTAATGCCAATAGTTACAAATTATACAGCAAATAAAGGGCGTTATTGCCGTTATAAAATATGAAAGGAGGCGTTTTTAGGCAGAGTTTTAATGCTCGTTCACACAAGCACAATTTTACAACAGGTCTGATTTATAAAGGCGTGCGCCAAGTTTATGAATGTCAATATTTGTACCTGCACTGACTGGCGCAAGCAGAAATTTACTCAACTGTTTTGAGGCCCCTGGAGATTGCAAAAAAGCACTGAGCTCATAAGACAAATGTAACTCTGACCTGAATTCAAAGTGCTATGCACAGCCCATCATCTGTTTAACACCATCCATACCATGAAGCATTGTGGTGGCAGCAGCATCATGCTGTTGGGATGTTTTTCAGTGGCAGGGACTAGGGGACTGGTAAGGAAGGGTGCACTGAAACTCTTCCCTGTATATTTACAGCATTATACTGGCATCACAGTTGCCAGTTTAATACTGTAATGTTGCTTTACAGCAGTGATGCTGTAATATAGTTTACAGTACTATTTTCTTTACTGTAAAACATATTACAGCATCCCTGCTGTGAATTTACAAATACAGGCAAATCCTTGATGAGAACCTGCTTCAGAGTGCAAACAACCTTAGGCTGGGGCAAAAATGTGCATTCCAACAGGACAATGACAGTAAGCATACAGCCAAAGCAACGCTGGAATGGCTAAAGAACAGGAATGTGAAAGTCCTTGAGTGGCCCAGCCAAAGCCTAAACTTGGTTCCCATTGAAAATCTGTGGAAAGACTTGAAGATTGCTGTTCACCGCCACTCCCCATCTAACTTAACAGAGCTGGAGAAAATCTGCAAGGAAGAATGGGAGAAGTACAAATCTGATAGACATACCCAAGATGACTCAAAGCTGTCGCCACCAAATGTGCTTCTATTACAAACTATTGACTCAGGGGTGTGAATATTTAAATTAGAAAACATTTCTAAAAACTGATAACATAGATAATTAAGATGTTTTATTTGCATAATATGCTTATGTGAGATACTTGTCATTAGAATGTATCCCTTTGGACTATAGTGTTGGCAGTTGCACTTTTCCCTCAGCTGGGGCTCAGTCACCTGGGGCCCAGAGAGGGGAGAGGTCAGGCTTGTCTTTCACATGTCCCTGGTGCTATGCGGAATATCAGAAAAGGAAGAGGACAGAATGGAACATTGCCTTCATATGTGAATGTGTCATTACCTATTCTAAAACAATTTGAAGGGATGGCGTGATTAATGGGGAACCAATTAATTGTCTCCACAATGTCTGTGTGCTTATCCTGGGATAGTGTATGACCTAGAGGCTCACTCCCCTCAGTGAGCTTGTCCAGGAGTGGGGTCAAGAGGGGGTTTACTTGAGATGGGAGTATCTAAAGTTGACAATTGAGTTATGCCTTGGATGAGGTAATAGTTATGTGCTATGAAGGACAGGGAACAAGATTAGAACCTCGTCTTAGGGAACAAACTGAATGATAATTTATAACGAATGCTATCTGGCTATGGGATACTCCTCTCTCTCAAGTAAGTATTTTTTTGTGAACAGTTCCTAAGATCTGTGATTCGTCATGTAAGTTGAGAGGGGTGTATCTTGGCTATAAAAGATCTTTGTACTTTTCTGTTGGTACGTTTCAATGGTTTATTAGAGATCGTGCACCATTGAAAGTCAAAAAGGGCTATTGCAAAGCTCTTAATAAAAAGATGTAGTTTAAATGTAACTCTGACTGGTGTGTAGTTTGTAACTCTCCTCATTTGGTAAAGCAGAAAAATGCCACCACAAAACATGTCTCCACTTTGTCATTATGTTGTCTTGTGTGTAGATGGGTGAGAAAAAACATTATTTAATCTGTTTTGAATTCAGGCTGTAACAAATTGTGGAATAAATCAAGGGGTATGAGTACTTTCATAAGACACTGTACCTTTCATTATCTTGCATAAAGGTTGACTGATTCATATACACATACTGTAGATACATCACAGGGGGCTGCTGGGGGGAGACCGGCTCATAATAAAGGCCAGAATGGAGTAAATTGAATGACATGAAACACCTGGAAACCATGTTTGATGCCATTCCAGTAATTCCCACGAACACACTCCAGTCATTACCACAAGTGCCACCAACCTCCTGTATATTTAAGCAATAAGGCAGGGGGGGTGTTATGGTCAATATTCCACAGACAAGGGCTGTTCTTATGCACGACACAAAGCAGAGTGCCTGGATAGCCCTTTGCCGTGGTATATTGGCCATATACCACAAACCCCTGAGGTGCCTTATTGCTATTATAAACTGGTTACCAATGTAATTAGAGCAGTAAAAATACATGTTGTCATACCCGTGGTATATGGTCTGAAATACCACAGCTGTCAGCCAATCAGCATTCAGGGCTCAAAACAGCATTCATAAATATAAATTCAACAATCAATGACTTAGTTTAAGGAAATCAGTCAATTGAAACATTCATTATGCCCAAGTCTATGAATTTCACATGACTGGAAATAAAGATATGCATCTGTTGGTCAGATACCTTTAAAGAAAATAGGCCTCACAATAGGCCGCAGGATCTTGTTACCGTATTTCTGTGCATTCAAATTGCCTTCGATAAAATTTAATTGTTTGTTGTCCGTAGCTTATGTCTGCCCATACCATAACCCTACCGCCACCATTGGGCAACCTGCTCAACACACCATACATGTGGTCTACAGTTGAGGTAAGTTGGACATACTGCCAAGTTCTCTAAAGTGACATTTGATAGAGCTTATGGCAGAGAAATTATCATTCAATTATCTGGCAACAGCTCTGGTGGATATTCCTGCAGTCAGCATGCCAATTGCACACTCCCTCAACTTGAAACACCTTTGACATTGTGTGACAAAAGGGAATATTTCAGAGTGGCCCTTTGTCCCCAGCACAAGGTGCATCTGTAATGATCATGCTGATTAATCAGCTTCTTGATCTATCACACCTGTCAGGTGGATGGATTATCTTGGCAAAGGAGTAACACCCACTAACAGGGATGTAAACATTTGTGCACAACATTTGAGAGATAAGCTTTTTGTGCAAATGGACACTTTCTGGGATCTTTTAATTCAGATCATGAAACATGGGACCAACACTTTTACATGTTGCATTTATATTTTTGTTCAGTGTAAACACACACACACACTCCCAAAAAACATTTACCATGCTAACATAAATGACCATGGCACACACGATCCACTTAAAAATGTTTTATTCTCAAGTAATACATTAAAAAAAGCTGCACAAATGCCCAGTTTCCCAAAAACATTAAAGAGTATGTTCATCATTAAAACTAAGGATCCTATGGTTATAACAATGAACTTTTGGGAAACAGGGCCCAAAACATAACCAAATTAAACCTTGAAACAGAATAGAAAGATCCATAAGAAAACACATACCACTACTTAAAAACAGTTTTTTATGCAATAAAGTTTCACTGATCATAGTGCATTTGGTGTTCGTTGCTTCAGAAAAAATAAAATAAAATGGCAGCCCTGCCATTTTGCTGGAACAACTAATAATTGTCTCTAAAGCACACTTGTCAGGACCATTTGCAATTTAAACCGATTTACCATAGAGCCATCAGTGAAGTTAGAGCTATTACAAAGCACAAATGAAAAAAGAAAAAAAAAAACCTTTCAAGAGCAACAGCCCTTGCTTGGAACTGGGACTACGCTATGTGAGGGAATCAACGTCGTCTCCTGTCTGGACTCCTGCTGCGTCTACGTCCACCACCCCTGTGGGGAACAGAGGAAAGGTTTTAAATCAACAAAACCATTTAGAACACACAGGACTACAAATTTACACACGTAAACCTACACTTGAATCAATAATTTATCTGTTTTTTTTAATTCAAGTTAAGCCACTGCAACCATTCTGTTCCCCTCTTTATAGACCCAAATGAGTCACATCTTATACTTAAAATGTGAAATGGAGATAACCAAGTGAAGCCCTTAGCTCTGGGTTTGCCCACTTGTTTAAAGTGTTCTCACAGCTCCAAACCCCTACAATTACCCTCCACACAGCAGAATACTGCTCACTCTATGACACTCACCTCCTCTTGCTCTTGGGTGGTCCTCTGACGAAGCCCCAGTCCACACTGATAGGCTGGCCCATCATGTCCTGGCCATTCAACCCTTCCATGGCTGCCTGGGCTTCTTTGTATGTCTCATACTCCACCAGCGCATAACCCTGTGAAAAGGGTTGATGAGCAAATACATGAGTCAGTGATGAAAGTAAAAAAAATAGCCATATTACGACGATAGGGCTTCCCCTTCTTGTCGTAACTGTCGCAGGTCAATACGAGTACCTCTGAACCCAGACTAAAAAGCACAGGAAAACATACCGCAATACAGACATGGTAGGTGTCACTGTATTCCTAATGATCCCATAACGTAAAATGGCAGATTGGTGTGATCGAAATGCAGCTAGTTCTTAATTAAACAGGCTTTTGCGTCGTCGTGCTAGGTAGCTAATGCTAAAGCAGCCCATTGGATTCCCTGAATGTGTGATGCTTTGTTGAGATGAGCAGCTACAGGAAGTGTTGCCCTGCTATAGTCCAACCACACTACTTAGTAACCAGTTAATGATGGTACAGATATTGTTGGAATGCTAATTTCAGTGGTGGAAAAGCACTCAATTGTCATACTTGGGTAAAAGTAAAAATACCTTAATAGAAAATGACAAGTAAAAAAAGTATCTTGTTTTAAATGTACAGTGGTGGGGGAAAAAAGGTACTCAATTGTCATACATGGGGTAAAATTAATTGCTATACATCAAATTCCTTACCAAGCAAACAAGCTGCACAATTATTTAGTTTTTTTCAGTCAGGGGCACACTCCAACACTCAGACTTCATTTACAAATGCAGTATTTGTGTTTAGTGAGTTCGCCAGATCAGAGCCAGTAGGGATGACAACGCGTTACTATTGATAGCTGTGTGAATTGGACCATAATTCTGTCCCGCTTGAGCATCCAAAATGTAACAAATACTTTTTGGTGTCAGGAAAAATGGGAGTAAAAAGTACATATTTTCTTTAAGAATGTAGTGGAATAAAAGTTGTCAAAAATATAAAGAGACAACCCCCCAAAAATATTTTACACCACAGCATAATTTTAATGTCTGCTCAGCTGTAAAGTCACAAAAGGCCCATTGTCATTTTTCCATGTCCAGTGTATTGTTGCCATCTTGTGGCTTAAAAGAGCATTGCACAACAGATTACACAATTATGAAATTTACAATACTAGCCAGGCAAATTAATCCTGTCAAAACTGACCAAGCAACAAATCCTAATTTAAAATGTGCTGTGTAGATATGGGAATTGGGCCTAACCTTGAGGTAACCTGTTCTTCGGTCCAGGTTTAGATGTAGGTTCTTGATCTCTCCAAACTCCGCAAACTTGTCGTGGATGTCCTCCTCAGTGGCCTCTTCATGTACCCCAGTCACAAAAAGGATCCAACCCTCCACAGCTGAGAGAATCAAAAGACAAACATGTCCGTGTTAAATAACTTCCTCTATGGTTAACTAGGGCTACCACCTGCTTATAAATACAATATTTAAATTAAACTCATATTGGAATGAGCATTTGAAACTTGGACAATGTACAAACCACAGTTTCAAATCAACACCCCATTCAGAAGTGACTGTCCACCCTAGCTTCATCATGACACTTACATCTCTGAGGACCTGGCTCATCACCATCCTGCTCCACGGTATCATAGTCCTCTCTCACTCTGGACCTTGCTCCCTCCTCTAGCACAGCAGAGAACAAAGGGAAGAAATTGCATCATGCATCCCACCTAAAACATAATTGTACACTGTCCATATACTATTGAAAAATTGGAGAAGCAGAATACAGCCAGGTTAGGAGTTAGAACTGCAGTGCTGACTCACCTGAACCAAAACCTCGACCCTTTCTCCTCTTTGCCTTCTCTTTTAACTTGTGGATGCTGTCTGGGGAATGAAGACATTACAGAAACACATTAGTGAACAAAAAAATGATAACTACTGACTTACCTAGAGTATAACTAATAAATAGCCTAACGCGTTAGTAAAAGACAGCTAGCTACAGTAACTTTATACAGAAAAAAATTATAATAGCTAACGTTTAATAGTAGTAATAATAGCTAACGTTTGTAAACCGTGACCCCACGGTTTACAAACAAATTAATTAGCTAGCTTGGTGTAGTAACGTTTGCTAAAGTAGATTGGTCACAAATTGAAAGGGTGTTAGCTAACGTTATTAACAGTAGTTATGATACGTTACTCTTTGGATTGGTGTAGTTAGTAGTACATCTAGCGTTAACTTTCTAACGTTCGTTAGCGCGCACACTAATCGCCATCAATTTACAATAGTCGACACAAGAAAGGCTGATTATGTAATTTGCGAGTTATTAACATTGACCTCGTAGTTTCCAAACAAATGTATTGTCTACATAGCTACCTTGGTGTTCGTTACGTTAGCCAGATAGCTTGCTAACGCGTTAGTTCACAACCTAATCGCCATATTTTAACAATGCCAAACGAAACCTTCTTTCAGTTCCTCGAAGAGTGGCAAATATACATATTCGCTGGCTAACACCTATTTTCTAACCGAAATAGGCACAACTCAAAAAGTTATTACCAACAATGCATTAGCCAACTAGCATGTTTGAATGGCTGCAAGGCCCAACAGGCAACACGCATCCACGATTTGCGGATACTATTCACTCAGTTAGCCGAAAATTCCCAAAATACGCATTTTTAGCGAGTCCATAGTAAGCAAAAAACAACAACACAGAACTACTGTTTCATAAATTTTACCATCACCATCCTCATCCATAGCAAAGTCCTCGCCTCCCGCTTCATGAAGATCTAGTACGTCAGCCATGTTGTTAGCTCCTGTTTTTGCGCGTGAACGTTGACGATATCCGGGAAGTATCGCTGCCTGGTGTGTATTCATTAGTTGGATTCCGATTTCAAAACGTTTCGTCTGTTGCTAAACGTTTTGCAGCGGAATACGACCATTGAATACACCTCGGTTATCAGAAACGGTATAGAAAGGATATAAATAGGATCCAATATATATTTAGAAATGTGAAATAATGAAAACTGAATTAATACATTAATATATGGGTATGGGTATGTATTGGTCCCACTGAATTATTTGTCAGTTGGTTTATATTAGTTTATATTTGTCAGTTAGTTTATATTTAGTAGTTAAATTTCATAGATGCAAATGTCAGGTAGCCTAGCAGTTAAGATCAATGGGCCAGCAGTAATCGAGCTGACAAGCTGAAAAATATGTCGATATGCCCTTGAGCAAGGCATTTAACCCTAATTGCTCCTGTAAATCGCTCTGGATAAGAGCATCTGCTGAATGACTTAAATGCAAATGCTTTGACATGTAGGCCGGAGCAGGGACAGCACAACACACATCACAACACCTTGGGAAAAGGTCAGCAAAAAAAAAAATCAAAATAACCTAGAGAGAGAGATCTTCCTCAGGCTGTGCCTTTCTGTAAGAAAGTTGCTGAAACTACCAATCTCAGCACAATCTTTTCACATCAGCCTACGCAGTGACTGCTGTCTTTTCTTTGCCTGCACTGGGCAGAATTAGCTAAACATTGCATTCCCTTAAGTGAATCATAAACTTCATACAAAGAAAGATGCAGAGATTGAAAAATAATGAAAGAACTTGGAAATACAAAAACAACTTTATCCACGAGTTGGAGGAGGGTGATATTTATGACAAATTGTTCAGTCAACATCTTTGGCACATGTGAACTATTTCACATTGGGATCTCTGGTCCAGCCAATCTAATTTCCTGAGATAATTGCATTGCTTGGAGAGATGCAAAATAATGAATGAAGTCATATTACATTTTTTAATGACGTTTCTTTCTATTCATATTCATTCAAGCAATGTGCAATTTATATACAGTATATCTTATGTATTTCCAATGTGTTACATTTAAGATCGTCTTTATATCAAAGAGGATCATTCTTGCTGTATGTACGAATGATAATATGTGTCATCATTACCTTAGATTACCCAGTAGAGAAAGATAATCCAACAGTACAGAAAAATCGGGACGTTTTCCACGTTAAACTATAGCATGCGACTATTGGAGCACATACCAATATCTCTGTTCTCAATCTATCAACTGAACAGGAAATGTTTGCTCTTTTTCTGACTCCAACTGACCTAAACCAAACCATAAAACAATGCAATTCCCATTAGTTTCACATTATAACCGAAATAGATGTCCTCAGGAATAGCAAGTTCATATACAAACAATGCATCTACCATTCCCCTGATGTGATGGGTTTATCTGAGGCCCTCTGTTTCTGCCTGGAACTGTAACAGTGGTAATGTGCAGTGAGGCAATCGCTGATAGACAGATATTACTGTTCTAAGGGATGTCTGACCTGGAAAGTAGAAAAGGCGTTATCAGTCATGTTACTATCAGTGTTTTTCTAAGAAATGTGTGTTTCATGGCTGTGTATTAAAGACTAGCTATTCAGGAAGTTATTTGAATTGAACATTTCCAAAACTTTTGACATAAATAGCATCCCCTTTTCAGATGATTGAGAACTCATTGACATCAGATGCCCTTTTCCAATTATTGAATTGTAATTTAAGTTTACTGTATCAGCCAGACTAGAATTTACTGCCTTCAATTCGAATGGACCTCAACCCTGGTTAACACGCACAATACCAAGCTTCTCTCATTTGTGATGCTGGGAGTTACTGCCCCAAAACCAATGTTATTTTTCTATAAAAATGTTAGCTCTGCCAATCATTTAGAAAACGAGTTGATAAAACCTCAAAACATTGGAAACAAATGAATGAGGGGGGACAACAAAATGATGTAACTTCCAACTGCCGTATAGTTGAACCCAAATTAAAAGACGAGGGTAACCTAAAATGCATGCCCAAATCATTTTTAAAAAATGGGCATCTTTAAATTTTTTTACAAAAATGAATCAAGAAAGAACTAATCTATTAATGATTGCGTTAAGCATACACAATGAAGGGATGACAGGATAGGTTGGATTGAATGTCACTTTTTTATTCAATCAGTATTATGTGTTTTAACTGTGGTGCAAGCACTTTATCTCGAACCCAATCAATACACACATTTGGACTTTGTGTCATTATTGTGACAGGCAACACATCAAGGTTCATCAGCCAACACTACACATTTGCACATTCCACCTCAGTTCACTTCCTTACATGTAGTAGCCAATAAGATTTGGGCCAGGCCCCTTTTCTCCACCAGGAGCTATAAAACCCCTTGGCCCCAGACACAAGGTACCGTTAGGTCCAAGAACCCCCAGAAATAAAGGTAAGTCTTCCATGGTTTTCTCTGTCTGATCCCAATGTCTCAGTATATTGGTTTAACGCTTAAAAGTGTAGCCTCATATTTATTGTGTGTATACAGAGTGTTGAGTGTGTATTTTTGTTAGTAGTAGCCTCAAGAGAGATACATCTAAGTACTGTAAAGTTTTCATTATGACTACATGGTTAAATATGATACCAATTTCTACTGAGATCTAAATGTGGTCAGTTTCATCACATTTACCTGGTTTCACCAGGATACCAGGATAAGTGCAACTTCTGAAAGTGAATAGAATATCTTAGAGTGTCAATTGCCATGTAGTGTACAATGTTGCATCTGAAACTCCCTGTTGTTGTCCTAATCCTCTTGTCTCCTCTCCTGTAGATCCACCTTGCCCATTAGCAATCATGAAATTCTCTATCGTCGCTGCCCTTGTTGTTGTGCTGGCCATTGGTAAGAATTCATTACATAAATTGGTCCGCAACAAAGAAAAATCTTTGACTTTCTATCGTATCTGCATTTATACCTAATACTACTCATGAATAGTAATTGAGTAACGCATAACTGCTAAACAAGGTAATTCAGAGGATAAATATGCATTTGAAAATCAAGCCTTTTACTCCTCTGCTCATCTATAACCTCTTCAATCATAACTACATCCATCCTTGTTTTCTGACTGAACACAATACTGTGTGTGTAGTGAGTGTGTGTAACTAAGTGGGTTTTCTGTGTGTGTGTATGACAGGCTGTGAGTCCAGTTCCCTGGTGAAGCGTGACATCCCTGCTGAGATCGAGACTCTCACCAAGTACTTCCAGGACGCCATTGAGAAAGTGAAGTCTCATGAGCTGATCAGCCAGGCTCAGTACGTCACTGACCACAACACTCTTCCAATAGAATTTAATATAATAGAATACTTCTCTTGAGGGGGGATTTTATTGCAGATCAACAAAATAAGTACCATCAACTCTGTATGGAGTTGAATCTCTTCACGTTTAAGATATCAAGTCATTCTAAATAGATCACTCATTCAAATTGTTACTATTCATTTGATTTATTCGTAACATTGTACTTGACAGGGATATTACCTTTAAAACATGTCTGTTTTCACATCAGTACCATAGAGTCGGCTTTAAAGCTAGCTTGCTCCCTGAGCTTACAGCTGTTGGAAAACGTCTCTCTAAGTGTGTCTCTTTACCCATAGGGGTTACCTGGAGGAGGGCAAGACTCAAATCACGCCTCTGACCGACAAGATCCAGGAGCATGCTGAGAAGATCCAGGAACAGATGAAATCCTTTGTCAGTGACATCGAGAACCAAGTGCGTCCCATGGCTGATAAACTGCAGGCCCAGTTCATGCCTCTGGTCGACAAGATGCAGGCCCAGTTCAAGCCTCTGGCTGATGACTTGCAGGCCCAGATGGAGCAGCTCTTCCAGACCGTGGTTGACCAAACCAAGGCTCTCCTCCCACCCCAGTAAAGCTAACGTAACATCCCCATAGCTTGGGTTCACTTTTGGTTCAGCCCAGACCATAGAAAGGAAAAACCATCTCCCCTCTGTCTGTTTCACCTGCGTCTCCTTCTCTTGACATCACCAATAAAGGGCTTGAAAGATGACCATTTTGTCTGTGATTGTTTTCTCTATGGTTCACATGGGCACATTGCAGATTAAATGAATGCACTGTGTACTGCTGTGTAATTTATTGAAGGTTCAAAGTCAAATTATGGGGTTGAAATTAGATACATTTCTGGGTGGAATTTGATGGGAAGTGCTTATTGAAATGCAAGTCAATATTTGTTTTTGATATACTGACCTTTGGGCCACTCTATCATATAGCCTATAAACAGAGTTGGGTAGGTTACTTACTAAATATAATCTGTTACATAATCCGTTACAGTTACTAGTTACCTGTAAAAAAAATAAAAATATCAGTAATTTTGGATTACCCATACTCAGTAATGTAATCGTATTACTTTCCCCTTAAGAGGCATTGGAAGACAAAAACGATCCATCAAACGCATTTGGTGTGTCGTCATTGTGGTCTCTGATTCATGGTCTGACTCGCTCAGGTGGAACAAGCTAAATTTGCGCCTTTTTTCAAGGCTGAATTGAATGTCATTGAGAACAGCAAAAGGGTCACACATTTTTTTTCGCAAGCAAGTAATCCAAGGAGTAATCATCTAGTTTTTCAAATGTATCTGTAATATGATTATATAATTTTAGCTGGAAGTACTTTTTTTGTAATCAGATAACATGATTACATGCAATCAGTTTCTCCCCAACCCTGTCTATGAGCCCGAGTTGTTAATATTCTTTAAATGTAATTTGTATTGGATGGAGTTTAGCGTCAGCTACATTTAGATTGTTATATTAATGTCATTGACTGTGGCCTAGGCCAACTACACACACTCATTAATGCATAAAATCTCAAAGATGACAATGAAAATCTGATCTGATTGACGAGATAAATGGTGAAATAGTTTTGCTTGTCCTTTGTCTTGATGATACCGTATCTCTGTTGAATTGACTGGATAATAGGGACATGCTGGGACTACAAAGTGCATAGAAAAAGAAAAGGTTACAAAAACTCAGGAAAAGGCACTAATATACAGTCACGGTTACAGATTTAGTAGGCTATAACTGATTTACACTGTGGACAGGGATTTGAGCTAAACCCCTCGATGTCGCGGGAAACCATCATCTGTGATCCGATCCATGCACTCACGGCAGACGTGGTGACCGCAGGGATGGCGCCAAAGTCTCCAGTGTCGAATGAGACCGCAACGCTGAAAGTCGCGCGGCACAGTTGTGCATCCGAGAAGCCTGACATGAGTGACTTCAGAGGAATAGCCCACCACGTAACTGAAGGGGGTCAAAATAATAATATATACAGTATATTTTGATAGTGCAATTCATAGGCTTTATCATCATCACGACATCACCATTACATTCTTAAACCCTAATCATACACAGTACGACCGTTTGTAGTCCTAAAAAACGGAAATAATTTACCTCTGGTTCGTTCAGCCATTACTAGGGGCAAAATGAATGGGGAAAGAATAGAGTTTTGGAATAAACCCCCAAAATAAGGTCTGAGGTTAAAACAGTTTTATGAGATCTTATAGGTTTTGTTCTATGAGGTGTCAGTCAGTTAACATGAACTTTATGAATTACAAAGTCTTTAAGTGCGTTAAGTTTTTTAAAGTTACATAAATGCTTAAAAATGAACAAAAAGTGATGTTAGCTGATGAAGATTATCTCATAGAACAAAAATGTATAAGATCTCCTAAGCCTGTGTTTACCACAGACCTTATTTTCGTGTTTATCCGAAAACCCTACAAAAACTCCATTCATTTTCACATAGGCTTTGTTCAATGAAACATGGCAGAGTTAGTGCCTACAAAAAAAACGTAATCACTATTGCTCTCTATATCACCACCACCACCATCTTCTTCTTCATCATCGTAGTCATCAAAAAAAGGCTGTTCCTTTCAACCAATCAGCGTGCCCGAATGGACATTTGGGATGCTGATCCATCCCACTTCAGGCAGACTAGACACTAGACTAGAGTGTTGTCCGTGCATCCGCAATGTAAGTTTATGGCTTCAACGTCATCATCATTGATATAATAACCTAAATATAAATTATTTTCAGTTTTAGATGGAAAGTTTGTTGATGTTTTGACAGACCAAAATGTACCTCATTTAAATTTGGTGTAGGCCTACCTGTCTTTTGTATTTTGTCCTCTCAGTTGGCAACAAGGGAAGATGGAAAACATCCCACTCCAAAATCTCTGCAGTCCCTTCCATACTCTCATTGCTTTGAAAAGTCAATGGAAAAGGGTGAACATCTCTGAAACTGAATGAGACAAAGAGTTAAGGAATGAGGCAGTGGTGTTTGCTCAGCCTCGACTACAGCTTAGCAGATATTGTAACTTGAATATAGGCCTGCATACCTACAGATATCTCCATTTTAAATAGCAAAAAAATAAATAAACGACACTACATCATAATGGAGAGATGGTTGCAATATGGAGAATGTTGTACATCCTTTAAAAATAAGTATACGCATGTTGATATAGAACCTGCATATTAGGGCTTTTTGTCTCAAAGCAATGAGGTAGACCATGACTTGTTGTCAATTTTGACACATAACAACAAAATCACTAGTCTTCCACACAGCTATGGACCCTTAAGATGAAAGGCTGCATGCTTTATTGGTTTTAGAAAATTAAACTCACATAGAGGCACACTGTGTGTGCTGTAGCAACCCAAGGAATCAAATAATCATTCATCAAGTCAATGTTGAGTCTGATTTGGGAAAAAAAGAATGTGTGTACTTCCTCTACTCTCATTATTAGCATGATGGCGGTGCATCTAAGTGTAAACAATAAGTAGGCTTATAGCCCTCTTGAATACACTATGCTCAATGATTTGATAGCACGATCTCATCGGGCTCCACTTTACTTTACCCTTGCCTATTCAGTTGCCAGGCTACAAGATGTACTCAAGGTGGCCTCCTTTAGCTAATGTTTAAAAGACTGAAGGATATTTTCAGGGAACCTCAGTCTCCTTCCTGCTGAACTAATCTCTATACATCGCAATAGCCTTCAGACCTTCAGGCTGAAGGCTAAAGGCATTTGAAAGAGGTAATGCCAGTTCTAGGTGACCTTCTCATTGTAATAGAATATTTAATGAAGACAACTTATTAAGTGCCCTTACTTGCAATCAAAGAAACACGTAACAGAAAGTTTTATTTAATTTTTTATCACATGTAAGTTTTATACCTCTGCTCATTTTGATAGGCCAGATGTCTTGTCAGTTCTGCAACGTTGCCTACTTGAAGTAAGCACACAATTTTTATATATTTTTTTAAATATATGAACCATTTAAACCTGATTCCAATCTCGACAATGGGGTAACCAGGGATTGCCTCTAGGCTGGTTTTATAACATATTTCAACTATATGTCTGTCAGACTTCTGTACTCATAACAAACGTATCAGTCAACATCAGATGTCAGTGTGTGACAAATGATCTAGTGACCACTGCTACGAAGCAGCAGCAGCAGGACAGATGTTTATCAGACCATTAACTAATGACTGCATGTCTCATGGCATGTCTTTTCATAAACTCACAGAACATTTTATAACTGCTCAATACATTTGGTAACACAGGCTTCATATCAGAGGGCTATGAAGGCATATGAGGGACATGAGGCTTAACAGATGCTATTTCCATAGTGTTAAAGAGGCAGTTGGTGGTGGTACTTTGTTATACAGCCTCTCAGACCCTGGGGTGGTAGTGGAAGGACAAGGCCAGAGTGATGTAGGTAGGCACACCAGCTGGATGGAGAGCCAGTGATAAGCCCCAGAGATAACTGGGTATCTGGGCA
This sequence comes from Oncorhynchus clarkii lewisi, assembly GCF_045791955.1. Taxonomy (NCBI): domain Eukaryota; kingdom Metazoa; phylum Chordata; class Actinopteri; order Salmoniformes; family Salmonidae; genus Oncorhynchus; species Oncorhynchus clarkii. The sequence goes on from NC_092148.1 coordinate 26,519,580, forward strand.
CACTGTGTCCCACAAAGGTTGGCACATGCAGTTACTGCCATGTAGTTAGGCATAGAGAGAACCCCTAAAGATAAACGGTGTCTTTGAGGTTCCCTTTGCATTTAAAAAAAAGTGTGTTACCTGTTTCAATAACGTGTGCATTAAGTTGGATTTGATTTGTACTTATGAGCTCCATTTAACTTTTTTATACTGGAAAAATAGACATGAATAGCATAACAAAAGCAAATGGTCATGTTTGTGCATGATGTGATGATCAATCAATTTATTTAGCTATGTTCTCTCTTAATAACCATTAGAATCACAACAAAAAATGTTTTCCCTTACCTGTTGATGTTGCCCACTGAATATGGGGAACATCAAGGTAGTATGTATTATGTATATACTGTATTATTCCCGAGGGGTTTTTCTCTGTTACTGTAGGCTGGTGAGTGATTTGGGAAAAGACTCCTTGTGGTGCCACGTCAATTTCCAGAATGTCGAGGTTATTTGTAATCACGCAACCGACCAAATTACGCAATATTTTAGTTCTGGGTTAACCAAGATAAATGTTTTTGACATCTGAAGTCTGTCTGCGAGGTATGAAATATGGTGTGACATATCTAGCTGGCATGTGGCCATTGTGTTACTGTTTGGACTCCTATAACACATATATTGACATTAACACATTAGACACATGTAGTAAATGCCAAAAAATAATTCAGCTATTTCAAAGTTATTGCCTATTCTATACTGGTATAGGCTCTAATCTAATGCATATTCTCCTCTGCATATTAAAGGCTATACTGCATGTGCATTATATTTATAGGGGATTCCATCACATGTACAGGTCCTGTTGAGTAACTAAATTGATGCAGATATGACAGGAAACACATTTACAGGCAATGTTCTGCAGTTTGATCCTGTATGACAAAATAAATAGATTGATATAATTTCACTACACAAGGAGTGTTGTGTGTGTGTGTGTGGCTTTGATAATATGCTCTGTGTGTCTACAGTCGTTAGAAGAAAAAATATAAATTGTATGCCCATGTTGTCCATGCACTCTTCCTTAAATCAAGTAGAGCTAGTTAGACACGCAGATTTTATTTTTGATCTAACAAATCAGATGAGTATGAGCTGAAGGATCCTAGATAACCCAGGAGCATATAGTGTATGGAGACATATGGTACTGATCCAGAGACAACCCATAGTTGACTTTGATTATGCAGATAAAAAAGAGCAGGTTAACATGATAAAATGTACCATTTAAAATCATGACATGTCAAGATCAAAAATCATCCATACATCCATACGCACCCACATAATGACAGGACTACTTTCTGCCCATTAGCTAAATGGAAGGTACTCACCATGTTTCAATTTAGGCACCTAGAAGGGTCATCCAGAAGGGCTTGAACTGCGCGTGGAAAATGGCGAACCCTGACAGAAAAGAAACGGTGGCCTATTATGGTAATCTGAAAGCACTTAAGAATTTGACAAAAATTGGAGAAAAGAGAGGAAAATAAGAAAGCACTACATGGAAGCCACACTTACAGATGGTTTTGGGCTGTAAAAAGTGGGACCAATCCAATATCTACAGTTCCAAATGCCTTGTCTTTAAGAAGAGTGCTGTATGCTTTGGTGTCTGAGGAGTAAGGACACAGGCTGTCTCAATGGGCAGTGGGGAATACTGATGGATATGTTTTTGCTGGCATGGGTTATGTGTTTTACTCAAAGCTGACAGACAGACAACCCCCATGCACACAGGTGCTAGCCTATTCAAGGGAATTGTGTAAAAATGACGTCACTTGAAAATCTGCTCTGAAAGCCTTTCAACATAAAAGTCCTTCCTTCCACTTTGAGATGTTCTACAGTACATCATTTTTTCTTTCTTTCTTTCTTTCTTTCTTTCTTTCTTTCTTTCTTTCTTTCTTTCTTTCTTTCTTTCTTTCTTTCTTTCTTTCTTTCTTTTTCTTTCTCACTTTCTTTCTTTCTTTCTTTCTTTCTTTCTTGTGTCCTTACAGAATAATGTAGTGCAATTCTATACAGTACACATGTAGCAGCAACATATATTCACACGTATATAGTCACCGTACAAAAAAAAAACGGAATATTTGTTTTCACAAAAGTTGCCATTTTCTGGGAATTTCTTAAAAAACAAATGAAATATATTTTTCCCAATTGTCTGATGTTCCTGTTTTTATGTTCCTGTTTTTCTTCTGTCTCTCCAATGCTGAAATACCACTTTGTGAAATTACGGTACAATTTTGAAAAGTAGACACAGGCAGTTAGCAATATAGAAATAGAATGGATAGAATGGGCTTGGAAGCTCTAACCCTGGTAAACTCAAGGGTACACTCGAAATGGCTGCCTGCTATTGTGATTCAATAATTCCCATGGTAATTTGGAATGTTCTATCTACCAACTGATGCTGGATTGCCATAGTAATCTAGAATGTTAATTTAAATGATGCTAACTGATGTGGTTCATGCATTGGAATGTATTTGTTGTAATGTCAGTTGAGTTGACTCAACAAATCATCGCACAGACTGAAGGGTACACTTCCTGCTTTTACTTCATGGCATGGGTCTAGGTTGAAGATGACAAAGGTTAAGACAAGATGGTTACAATATCCCTTTGCAACAATGGGATTAGCTACTGTATGCTAGTGAACAACAGCTCTGGTAGCCTAGGGGTTAGAGCGTTGGGCCAGTAACCGTTAGGTTGCTGGTTTGGATTTCCCAAGCCGACATTGAGAAAAATCTGTTAATGTGCCCTAGTTTGGTCCAAGGGTGCCAAACTACTATGGCTAAAACTGTAAAATGAAATCATAACTTGTCCCCTAACCTTTTATCTTCAAACTAAGCATGGGTACACTCAAAATGGATGTCAGTCCACCCGTTATGCCATAATTGACTTGAATAGGGACGTCCGTTCTGTTCATTCTATTTCTACGGTTGGCAATGCATGTGCATTGCCTCAGCGACAATGGAGTGCTGGCCTTGGTGATGGTTGCTAGGCAATGGAGGAAATACAATGGCCTCCTTGGAAACCAAAGGCCCTTAAGTGGACTAAAAGGAATGAAATCACACAAAAAATGTATTGATGAGGAAAACAGTGATGCTGTGCACCTTAGAGTAGACATAGAACAACATATTGCTGTGCTGTAGCACATGGGGGAGACAGACAAGAGTAGGTACCCCTGCAACATAAGTTGGACTTGAATTCTAGTTCCACACAAACCCTTATGGCTTTGGTTCCATGTTGGCTAGACTTATCAATCAATCAAACATACTAATCAATCTAATAATCATTACAGGTCTGGCTGGCTCTTGTGTTCTGTCTGTCTGTGATTCATGTTAGATGTCTCTTGATTGACTAACATTTCTTAGTCTAGATGTGGTTACTGCAATAACAACAATCACGTTACAAATAGGGGCTACCAGTGTAAACGTCAGTTGATTAAAGAAAATACAAATATGGAGTTGGTTATCACTGGAGTTGGAGTTGGTTATCACTGGAGTTGGAGTTGGTTATCACTGGAGTTGGAGTTGGTTATCACATCAGATCTTTACATGATCAGGATATTCTGTTTAGGATGAGGACTGAATGAACCAATTGATCCACATACAAAACATTTAATGATCCTTGTCTATTTTAGACAGGCATTGACGACGTGTACATGTGAAGGGGCTGAGGCTAGAGTGCAGCAGGTTTTATTAATGTGGATGTTTGGTTTGGCTACAAAATGGAAGCAAATTAGAGAGCGATCTTAAAAACAGCAGCAGTCCACTTGGGCTTGACAATAGTGCTTCTGCTGTACAATATTGTTCTTTTTGTGTGGCTAGATGAAACAGGTGCACTTTGCAAGTGGTTGACAGCGGGAAAAGAATATTCCTAGCATGTATTTTTAGGAGCTAGTTTGTTGTCCCCTTATGAAAATATGAAGAGTTCTCTCATTTAAGGAAGGTGTATGCAACTGCAGAATAACCACATTATATGTCCATTGTCATGAATATATTGATTTGCCTCAATTGCAATCAAACATCAATTATTATCACACAACAAAGCCTACAGGGTTTTTTCTTAGATCAAAAAGGAGATTAGGTGGTGAGCTTGGCAGGAGGCGTGGCATGGGTGTGGTCACAGTTTTAAAGCTAATTTCCTGCGATTTAACATATTCTGCCTTTGAGCTGAAAGTATTTTGTTGTTTTACATCAAATTTCCTGCATTTCTATGCATTTTGCCATGGCTTTTTCCCAAACATAATAACAAAATCTATACTCCTGAATTCATAGTTTTGGGAAAGTTCTATTCTCCCTGAATGTCTAGCTTTCATTTCGATGAGTTAGCTCTTAAAGACTATAGTATGCAAAAATATATACAGTGGCAAGAAAAAGTATGTGAACCTTTTGGAATTACCTAGATATCTGCATAAATTGGTCATACAATCTGATCTGATCTTCATCAAAGTCGCAACAATAGACCAACAGTTTGCTTAAACTAATAACACACAAACAATTTAACATTTTCATGTCTTTATTGAACACACCCTGTAAACATTCACAGTGTAGGGTGGAAAAAGTACGTCAATCCTTGGATTTAATAACTGATTGACCCTCTTTTGGCAGCAATAACCTCAACCAAACGTTTTCTGTAGTTGCACAACGGTCAGGAGGAATTCTGGACCATTCCTCTATACAAAACTGTTTCAGTTCAGCAATATTCTTGGGATGTCTGGTGTGAACCCCTCTCCTGAGGTCTTGCCACAGCATCTCAATCGGGTTGAGGTAAGGACATTGACTGGGCCACTCCAGAAGGTGTATTTTCTTCTGTTGAAGTCATTCTGTTGTTGATTTACTTCTGTATTTTGAGTCGTTGTCCTGTTGCATCACCCAACTTTTGTTGAGCTTCAATTGGTGGACAGACAGCCTGACATTCTCCTGCAAAATGTCTTGATACACTTGGGAATTGATGCAAGCTGTCCAGGCCCTTAGTCAGCAAAGCAGCTCCAAACCATGATGCTCCCTCCACCATACTTTACAGTTGGGATGGGGTTGATGTTGGTGTGCTGTGCTGTGCCTTTTTTTCTCCACACATAGTGTTGTGAGTTCCTTCCAAACAACTCAACTGTAGTTTAATCTCTCCACAGAATATTTTGCCAGTAGCGCTGTGGAACATCCAGTTGCTCTTTCGCAAACTTCAGATGTGCAGCAATGTTTTTTTGGACAGCTGTGGCTTTGTCAGTGGTGTCCTCCCATGAACAACATTCTTGTTTAGTGTTTTACGTATCGTAGACTCATCAACAGAGATGTTAGCATGTTTTAGAGATTTATGTAAATCCTTAGATGACGCCCTAGGATTCTTCTTAACCTCATTGAGTATTCTGCGCTGTCCTGTTGCAGTCATCTTTGCAGGACGGCCACTCCTAGGGAGAGTAGAAACAGGGCTGTAACGGTCGTCGTATGAAGGAGAAGAGGGGGACCAAGGTGCAGCGTGATATGTGTTCATATTTATTAAAATGAACGCGGAAATAACAAAAATAACAAAGAGAAACGACTGAAAACAGTACTGGCTGGTGCAGACACACAACAGAAAACAGAAAATAATCACGCACGAAACACAATAGAAAACAGGCTACCTAAATATGGTTCTCAATCAGGGACAACGATTGACAGCTGCCTCTGATTGAGAACCATACCAGGCCAAACACAGAAATAGCAAATCATAGAAAAACTAACATAGACAACCCACCCAACTCATGCCCTGACCATACTAAAACAAAGACATAATAAAATAACTAAGTCAGAACGTGACAAGTGTGTAATTTTCTCAATTTAAAGACATTTTGTCTTTATCGTGGACTGATGAACATCAAGGCTTTTAGAGATACTTTTGTAACCCTTTCCAGCTTTATGCAAGTAAAGAAATATACATATATTTTGTCTTCTGAGCTCTCTTCTGTTCGAGGCACGGTTCACATCAGGCAATGCCTCTTGTGAATAGCAAACTCAAATTTTGTGAGTGTTTTTTATAGGGAAAGGCAGCTCTAACCAACATCTCTACTCTCGTCTCATTGATTGGACTCCAGGTTAACTGACTGATGACTCCAATTAACTTTTGGAGAAGTCATTAGCCTTGGGATTCACTTACTTGTTCCAACCTACACGGTGAATGTTTAAATTATATAAATATTTAAAATATGTATTCAATATACAGTGCCTTGCGAAAGTATTCGGCACCCTTGAACTTTGCGACCTTTTGCCACATTTCAGGCTTCAAATATAAATATATAAAACTGTATTTTTTTGTGAAGAATCAACAACAAGTGGGACACAATCATGAAGTGGAACGACATTTATTGGATATTTCAAACTTTTTTAACAAATCAAAAACTGAAAAATTGGGCGTGCAAAATTATTCAGCCCCCTTAAGTTAATACTTTGTAGCGCCACCTTTTGCTGCGATTACAGCTGTAAGTCGCTTGGGGTATGTCTATATCAGTTTTGCACATCGAGAGACTGAAATTTTTTCCCATTCCTCCTTGCAAAACAGCTCGAGCTCAGTGAGGTTGGATGGAGAGCATTTGTGAACAGCAGTTTTCAGTTCTTTCCACAGATTCTCGATTGGATTCAGGTCTGGACTTTGACTTGGCCATTCTAACACCTGGATATGTTTATTTTTGAACCATTCCATTGTAGATTTTGCTTTATGTTTTGGATCATTGTCTTATTGGAAGACAAATCTCCGTCCCAGTCTCAGGTCTTTTGCAGACTCCATCAGGTTTTCTTCCAGAATGGTCCTGTATTTGGCTCCATCCATCTTCCCATCAATTTTAACCATCTTCCCTGTCCCTGCTGAAGAAAAGCAGGCCAAAACCATGATGCTGCCACCACCATGTTTGACAGTGGGGATGGTGTGTTCAGGGTGATGAGCTGTGTTGCTTTTACGCCAAACATAACGTTTTGCATTGTTGCCAAAAAGTTCCATTTTGGTTTCATCGGACCAGAGCACCTTCTTCCACATGTTTGGTGTGTCTCCCAGGTTGTTTGTGGCAAATTTTAAACGACACTTTTTATGGATATCTTTAAGAAATGGCTTTCTTCTTGCCACTCTTCCATAAAGGCCAGATTTGTGCAATATACGACTGATTGTTGTCCTATGGACAGAGTCTCCCACCTCAGCTGTAGATCTCTGCAGTTCATCCAGAGTGATCATGGGCCTCTTGGCTGCATCTCTGATCAGTTTTCTCCTTGTATGAACTGAAAGTTTAGATGGACGGCCAGGTCTTGGTAGATTTGCAGTGGTCTGATACTCCTTCCATTTCAATATTATCGCTTGCACAGTGCTCCTTGGGATGTTTAAAGCTTGGGAAATCTTTTTGTATCCAAATCCGGCTTTAAACTTCTTCACAACAGTATCTCGGACCTGTCTGGTGTGTTCCTTGTTCTTCATGATGCTCTCTGCGCTTTTGACGGACCTCTGAGTCTATCACAGTGCAGGTGCATTTATACGGAGACTTGATTACACACAGGTGGATTGTATCATCATTAGTCATTTAGGTCAACATTGGATCATTCAGAGAACCTCACTGAACTTCTGGAGAGAGTTTGCTGCACTGAAAGTAAAGGGGCTGAATAATTTTGCACGCCCAATTTTTCAGTTTTTGATTTGTTAAAAAAGTTTGAAATATCCAATAAATGTCGTTCCACTTCATGATTGTGTCCCACTTGTTGTTGATTCTTCACAAAAAAATACAGTTTTATATCTTTATGTTTGAAGCCTGAAATGTGGCAAAAGGTCGCAAAGTTCAAGGGGGCCGAATACTTTCGCAAGGCACTGTATTTAAGCACACTGTGCTTGTCTATTGTTTTGACTTTGATGAAGATCAGATCAAAATGTATGACCAATTTATGCAGAAATCCAGGTAATTATTTTTCTTGCCACTGTAGGTTCATTATCTTTTCTGGTTTTAGACACTGAAAGGGTTTTTTCATCCAGATGTTTTTCTTCTAAAAACAGTGTTTGGACTTCGATGGCCCGAAAATTCTCATTGTTTTTCAATCCACAACCAGACTACATTAAATGCACTGCATGTTTGACACCTAACATGATCAATTGTAGACGTCTGTAGGCATTAACAAGGTAAACACACTAAAATGAAGGAACCCACTGCTCTTCTAAGACCAAACCATAAACTCAACTCAAAGATTCAAAGAACCACGATGTCGTATTTCTCTGAAAATGCTCCTCCTCTCAAATTAAAATGAATCTCTCTCCCATCTCTGTGCAATCTGTTGTGGAAAAACTGAAGCACCCACTCCAAAACAACACTGTTATTTGCTCCTCCTGGGGCCGACCACTGAAGTGTTCTACTCAGTTAGAGCTCCTAATGCAGATTCCATTTCAGTAGCGATTAGGCATCCTCCCTATCTACCAGACCTGTCTATTGGATATACATTCTACTGCCCCCCCCCATCCCTCCATCCCACCCCTGGGATGTCCTGCAAACTGCTTATTCAACAATCACTAACCATAAATATATGTAATGACATTTTGGAGGCAAAGAGGCCTGTGTGGTTTTTAATTCATATTTAATGGCTGTCAGGCTGAATAGCTGGCCCACTATCCTAAATTGGAGCTGCTCTGCCACTCCCCTCCACTTAGGACTGATAGCTGTCTGCTCGGATGCTCCTCGTGGCACTCTCTCTTTCATCCTTGTTCTCTTGTCGAACAGAGTAGTACACTCTTAGAAAAAAGGATTCCAAAAGGGTTCTTCAAATGTCCCCATAGGAGAACCCTTTTTGGTTCCAAATAGAACCCTTTTCAGTTCCAGGTAGAACTCTTTTGGGTTCCATGGTGAACCCTCTGTGTATGGGTACTACATGGAACTCAAGAGGGTTCTATCTGGAACCAAAATGGTTCTACCTGGGAAAAAAAAGGGTTTTCATAGCATTCTCCTGTGGGGACAGCCGAAGAACCCTTTTAGGTTCAAGATAGCACCTTTTTTTCTGTAGCGTGATCCCTTACTTAGGTTGTGTTAAATACAGCCATCTGATTAGATCAGATCAGCCTAAGAGGCGGAGATGATGGCAAAAATGACCACTGTAACAGTTCAAATGAGTAGGACTGATTCTATACTACTGAGAGAACAGTTGAATAAATGTGACCAACCTCAGACAATTGTAGCTCATAACATCATAGAAACGATACACAAATAATTCAATGTGCAGACAGTCTGTGGACAGAAAAACATCTCTCTAGGCAAGTCATTTAAGAACAAATTCTTTGTACAATGACGGCCTACCCTGGGCTAATTGTGTGCCGCCCTAAGGTTCTCCCAATCACGGGCGGTTGTGATACAGCCTGGAATCGAACCAGGGTCTGTTGTGATGCCTCTACCACTGAGATGCACTGAGATGCCCTGAGATGCCAAGTGCTGCGCCACTTGGGAGCTGGCGACAAATACAAGGAGACAGCAGGAAATAATCAGAAGCGCATTTTCAGATGTCCAGATATTTTATCTAATCTGACGACATTGACAAATAGAGGTAGGCCTACATTACTCCTCTGAGGACAGCCAATGACTGATCAGTGCAACAATACACATTGTGATATAAAACGGTATCCTAACGCCAAGATGATCATTAAGTCATCCCAAACAAAGAGTAGGGGTGGGTTAAAAAAACATCCTCATAATCACTACAACAAACATTGATGCCCGCCCAGCTTCTTCTTTCTTCATTTAGAGTTGGGCCCAGGCGCTGAAATGTAAATAAATCTATCAGGGCAAGGAGCTGGAGGCTCGTGTTACCACTACTAACAGTCAAGAGCCTTTTCATGCTGCCCAGGAGGGCCATTCCTGTAACGCTAGCACACTAGAGAGGTCCACAAATCATCTCTCTCTCTCTCTCTCTCTCTCTCTCTCGCTCTCTCGCTCTACCCTCTGTCTCTTGCTTTCTCACTTGACGTTTCTCTCTTCTTTCATCCCTTTTCTTTTTTCTTCTTCTATTCAGTTATTTTTTGGTATTAATCTTCACCCCACCCCCTGCCCATGCCCCTTCTACTATCTTATTCTCCTCCTCTTCTTCACTCTCTCTTTATCCTCTCCACTCTTTCACAGTTACTTACAAGCCTGAGAATAAGACATTAGACCAAAGACAACCGTAAGAAATGTAGTGTTGTGTAGTGCACGTGCATGTAGAAAGAAGGGGTTGGGGTTGTGCTCTGTCCCTCACCATGCACTATCCTGTTGTTGTCCTATCTCTAATAGTTAGACAAACAGGTTGAAGCTGATCATTGCTGAGCGATGATACTATCTCTGTCCCTGATCAATGCTGGGCTCAGCCTCTATTGATCTGTCTTCATGGAGGGATAGAGCTTTTCTAGTTCTGACCCACACAGGCCAAGTGGGTCACTTGGGTCGCGACCACTGTTTGGGCAGATCCTGGGAGAGGTTAATAACCACGGCAGAACAACAAACACACAATAGGGAAGGGTTATGTCAATGTTCATTCAATATGTTTCTTCATTATTTCTTCAGTGGATGGTGAAGTATAATTTTATTTTACATTCACCTACAAACTGAAGAGCTTTGAGAAAACATCAAGACTGTGTGATAATACATCACATTTTATAAGAAATTGGGCAAAAAAACGAGTTTATTTGATTTCATTTATGTGGATCAGTCAGTCCTCAGCTTCAGACAGTAGCAGTGTTCTAAGTACTCATAGAGGAGGGGTAGCGCTTCCCTTTTTTGGCTCAATTCCAAACCACACCCTAGCCCCTATTCCCTCCTGTCAGATCCATGACAGGGAATCAACATGGGGCCCTAAGGGTATGGGGCTGGAGATTGCTTTGGTATTGGGCCTTTATCTCTGACATCTCCTGTCTCAGGATCAGTTGGTAGCACACTCAACAGTCATACACTCGCTGTTCCCATTACCGAGTCCAAGTGCCTTTTTTCTGGACCACTTTTTTTCTTCTATGATTGGCTTTATTTTTCACTGTGGCAGATCTCCATCTGATGTTTGGAGTTGACTTAGCTCCTGAATCAGAGCATCAATCAATGGTAATTACTGTCAGGCTTCTGGTGGGCCAACCCTCACACCCATATGGACCCGTCCCATCCATCCTGGCCAATTGGCAGCTTTATAGCCCCATATAGGATGCTCTCTGTCAGCCGGTGGGCTGGGCTTGGGCCTGTGTGGAAGTAGGACTCTAACAATGAAACGCATTTGACATGTGATTGAGGCATTGAGCCCCAGGGTTTGGCACTCTATTCAACGCCTCACTGCCAGAGCCAATTTACAGCATTCACAGCCTGCCACTCACTCTACCGTGGGTTATCTGCTGTCTGCTTCTTTTTCTATTGGAGTGTGATCCCATAGATAGAACCATTCATAATGAATTACTGATAATGCAAAAGCGAGTTTGAACAGATGCGAGTTTTGATGCTTTACAATATACATCATGCTGAAATGATTCATCAATATTCTCCATTCTTATGTTGATCAGAAGCCTCATTGTATCGTGAAAGGGTTAATGGAACTACACGAGGGCATGGGATGTGTTAGCAAGACTTCCTCTTGATATTCTCTGACTCAATGATTGATCTAACGTGATTGGGTAGGTGAGAGCAAGGCTCCCATTGCATTGCTTTCATCCAATCCAGGCATGTCAGATCAGTGACGCAGCTCATTCCAAGTCACGCACCAAGCATCCTTGTGGAACTGGCAGTAACAGACTTAAGTCACCTGGGATGGACGCCCACTGAGGCTTCACATTGCTTTCTCCTGGTCTTGACAAACATCTTGCTAAAGACATTGTTGGAAACTTGCAGAGTATCCAACACACAGAATATCAACAACTTGCAGAGTATCCAACACACAGAATATCAAAAACTTGCAGTGAAAGACCGATTTCAGTACGAAATCTGTTGTACCAGTTACATGGTTCATATTCAGGCTATGAAAATCTTTATCTCAAAAATAAATCATGAAATGAATCAATATATGATTCAATCAATGTTATCCACGGGTTAGTAATTACTTATCCCATTGATAAATTAAACTACTCTGCCACTGAATAATTGTTAGGGTACATGCTTGTAATTTTCCCTCAATATGTTTCTCTGAAATATGGACCTTTCCTAGAACTATTTATGAGTGTTGTGTACTTTGCTGTACTGCCCTGCTTAAAACACTTGCACTATGTTTGTGTGTGTGTGTGTGTGTGTGTGTGTGTGTGTGTGTGTGTGTGTGTGTGTGTGTGTGTGTGTGTGTGTGTGTGTGTGTGTGTGTGTGTGTGTGTGTTCATGTGTTCATGTGCATTCATGAGTGCTGTAGGTCTCTCCTTGTGTCTAATTCAGTTATAGAGTGTGTACCCCAGGGCACGACTCTCCAGCTAAAAAACATTAGTAATGATGCTCCCAAAGATAGAGCTGGAGATCTGGGCCGAGGAATCAATAGAATTAGGGGAAAATGCATAACAAACTGTAAGGAGAGCACTTATGTCTAATTTAATATATACAGTAACTATCAGAGGGGTCTGGTGGGTTGGGATTTTGATAGGTCCAAAAATATTAGGGAATAGGTTAAACGTATATATAGCAGGACAAAAACACAATACTGGATTGAGATACAAATGCTTTAGATTGTAAGATTAGAAGTGTTCGATTACTTCGTTCTTGGGACATAACAGGTCTCTCTTGTAAAATAGATTTTCAATGTGAAACGGATCTGTATGAATAATTTTTTAATTTTTTTTTAGCTAAATGCATTTTCAGAATAGATTAGAATGGGTTGAAAAAAAATCTCTGTTGATTTGAAATCAGCACTGAGGTCCATCAGTGAGAGAACATATTGTCTGTCGATGGGAGGCAATTGGCCTTGGACCTCAAAATGGGGGTTTAAATAAAATAAAATTGTATTTGTCACATGCTTCGGAAACAACAGGTGTAGACTAACAGTGAAATACTTACGGGTCCTTCACCAACAATGCAGAGAGGGAAAAAACAGAGAAATAATAGAAAAGTAAAACACTTAATAACGAAAGTAATAATAAATACACAATGAGTAACGATAACTTGGCTATATACACGGGGTACCAGTACCGAGTCGATGTGAAGGGGTACGAGGTAATTGAGGTAGATATGTACATATAACTAGGATTATTACCTAATCATCTACCTACACTCAAAGCCCATCCAAATCTGTTATCTTCCATTTATTTCATTTGATGTCAGCTACAGCACAAACTTTGCGTCAACACACAATCAATTTCTTCACTGCAAATTCACTTTCCTATTGGTAGAGGTTATTTTCTATTCACATTGGCTTATGTATTGGTTGCTTTTGCCTATTCAAGTATAACTGAATAGCATTTCCTTGTATAATCCCTTATTTCGCTTGATCCTTGCACTGATGTGTATGAAATTAATAAGATGGGTCAAAGCAACAACTTGTACGGACAATGGCCGTTTATTCTCATTTTTCAATCTACTAATGGAGTTACAACCTTTTGTCTATCCTTGTAAACATTTGAATACTAGCTGTGAATAACATCATCGGGAAGAGGGAGAGAGAAAGAGGAGGTGGAGGAGGGCTGGAGAGAGTGAAAGTGAGAGAAAAAAACAGAAAGGGATTTTTTTTGATAAGTTGTATATTCCATCTATTGTACCTTAGTCCCAACATTAAACCTGGGCCTGTGGTGTATGTCCAGGAGGTGCCAGAGACAAAGAATGAGTGATACAGAGGAACACCTGTGTGAAGCAGAGAGAAAAGAGAGAGGGATAGAGAGAGAGAGAGAGAGAGAGAGAGAGAGAGAGAGAGAGAGAGAGAGAGAGAGGAAGAGAAAGAGAAAGAGAAAGAGAAAGAGAAAGAGAAAGAGAAAGAGAAAGAGAGGGGGAGCGACAAATAGAGGGAAGAAAGAGAGAATGAGAGAGAAAACTGGAACAAGAGAGAGAGAGAAAGAGTGAGAGAGGGAGAGAGAGAAAGAGTGAGAGAGGGAGAGAGAGAAAGAGTGAGAGAGGGAGAGAGATAGAGAGAAAGAGAAAGGGAAAGAGAGGAGGGAGCGACCAATAGAGGGAAAAAAGAGAGAATAGCGAGACGTGTGTTCATAAGTCCTGGAGCTAACTGCTCCTCTCTCATATAGCTCCTTGAGTTTCAGCTCATCTGCATGAGGCAACCAGGGCCTCTGGTGTCCCTGGGCCTAATGAGAGAGAGGAGTGGGGGATTTGGGTTACACTCACCCTTACCCTGCCCTGCTCCAGCCTGGGTATCGATCCTGGGTTTACCCATGTGAGTTTCACTCATACACACACTGGCGAGGGCAGGGCACTACTGTCTGGCTGGGTGGGTGTTGATGCTGGGCCACTACCATGGAGAGAAACAAATGGAAAATAAGATAATATGGCTAGGATAGCGAGAGGGGGAAAAAAGAGAAGAGTGATGAATTTGAGACGGCTACAGCCATCGATCGGAGGAGAGACTTTGTACGACCAGAGCAGTGATGTCGATGGTGTTGTTCCCGCTACCCTCAGATCTGGAGATAAAACCATGTTTTCAGAGTCCATGTCGCAGGCCGTGTATTCTGATCTAACAGTAAGATACTGGCAATGAGGCTTCACATAACAACCGGTTGAGCTGGGGAAAAACAATCAGTAACAATAATTTCTTAAGATTTAGCAAGAGGAATGAAATGAAAATTGAAATTGGATTCTTGGAGTATCAAGGACAGGACATACAGTATCTGGGTAAAATGTCCCTGAAGGAAGTCTAGAATAGAACAATCCCTCCCCCTGTTGATCAAACCAAGGACGCATTTCTCAAGCTTCACAGGGGAGACAGATTGTGGGCATTCTATAAAACCTAGTCAGAGGAGAGAGGAGAATACAAGGGGAATTGAGAGTGGGTGGTCTAGTACTGAAGGTAATGAAGTACTGTCTAGGGCACTTTCACAACCACCTGAGCCTTTCTCTGAGTTTTCTCTGTTCCACTCAATCAGTAGCATTAAGCAATTTCAAATCCTACTCTATATGCTGCTTCAGTGTAATTACTCATTAGAGCCAATCAAAAATCCATATGCTCCATTTTCCTTTTCAGAATCCTGCATTTCAAGCTCCTCATATCAAGGATAGGGTTGCAAAATTTACCAAAGTAATTTACCAAAGTTACCAGAATTTTAGTAAAGAACATACTTTTTGGCAGTCTATGGAAATGTTGGTAATTTAAACTTTAATAACCTTTTAAAAATAATGTAAAAAATATTTTTTTTCTTAATCTTTGTGTCCATATTGTCTGTGAGTTTCTAGTGGAAAGACCACATGGTTCAAGAGAAAATAGTGTAATTCATTTAAAAAAGCATTTAATCAACAATGACAACAGTTTGGCCCCAAAACATTTACAACGAAGACATATAGACATAAATAAATCAAAGTGTGTTAAAATATAAAGGATATCCCACTCTGAAACCCTCATATTGAACACAAATGGTATTCACTAAGTTGATGGGTTGGATTTTAGGATACTATTTTACTGCATTGCCATTCAAATGTTCATATTTAAAATATCTTATTTTATTATTTTATATATTTGACATGTTATTTACATGTTGTTTACATGTAATTACCTAAAATTCCGTAGTTTACTGGTATATTTCGAAAGTTACCAGTAACAACTGTAAATATTACTGGTGCGACAGACAAATAAATTATTGAGTACTTTTCCTCCTAATCGAGGAGGAAAAAGGGAACGTGTGGACAATTTACTGTCAATGTCTTGGCTGGAAGCCTTTTTCCTAAGCTACGCCTCTCAGGTTTCTTTGACTGACATCTGTGCCATGTCACGCTATTATCGGCCATTTTGTTGGTGGACTGTATGTGAGTGGGTCAATGTACAGCAACCGTAGTGTAGCAACGCAGGCTGGACAAGGGCACTGTGTGCATTAACCACTCTCCGTGTAAAAGCCTTTCCTTGTACCTGGTCCAAAATAGCTTTTACTCACTCTCTCTTTACTCTGCGCTCACTCTCTAGCTCCCTCACTCAAACACTCTGGCTTTAGGACATTAATATGTCGCTTTCTCTCTTTCTTTCGCTCTTTCTTTCCCTCTCTCCCCTCTCTATCCTTCTCCCTGTCTTTCTCTGTTTCTCTTTCTCTGTTTCTCTCTTTCTATCTCTCTCTCTCCCTTTCTCTCCCTCCTATCTCTCTGCCCTCCGTTTCCTCAGCCGTTAATTAATCTGCGCTTTGGTAAAGTTTCAGAGAGTGTATGGGATTACTTTAATAACCCAGTAGAGATCAAGATATAATAATGGATTACATCTGCACATTAATAGTTCATATACTGTATCTTGCCATACCTTTCATTGATTTTAATTATTGTTGCTTATGGTTATGTCTTAGATCGTGGCTATTCATTTGAGTTTCAAGACAATGAACAAAGACAATGAACATGTCATTCCACTCAATTAGCTAATGCTTCCCGAAGAATATGTAAAAGCCATTGTAAAACTCTAATTTACAAGAGAGCACTTAATTAGCAGGTGTGAGCCTGTGAGGCTTTCAAGAAGCAAGCATTTCATAAAGTAATTGAATCTAATGGAACAGTAATTCGTAGAATAATGGTAAAAAGCTACAGGGAGAAAGAGTGTGTGAGAGAGAGACAGCGTGGGGCTGTTCAGGGATGGTATAACTACTGTACACATGGTTTTGTGGACAAGGTGATGGTTGGTCTAGACCTGGGGCCAAACCTACAATATGCACCACAGTGACCAAGTCCATTTTGAATGAGTGATGTCCAAACCACTGTGGTTATGTTTGACATGACAGGAGGAAGATGGATGCATGGGAGTGAAGGCAGCCATTAATTCATCTTTGACCATCTATCTTCATGGTGCCTGAACATAGTAATTTATTCTAATAGTGCATAATAAAAAATATGTAGGTTATTATAAAAAAATTATGTAGGTTATTAATAACCTTTTCTTACCTGAAAATGACCACATTTTTCTAAATGATAAGAAATTGGGGAAGAAACCTCTTTATAAATGGAAATGAATATACACTACTGAGATTAATAAAAATAGTTCAACCAAACAGGTCATTCAATGACAGACACTGCAACAAAAATGTGTTGTTAGGTCCCCAGAACGTCCTGAAATAGTCGCCAAAAGCCGTCAGGATGTTGTGTCATGGTCCACCTTATTTCCCTCGTTCCTGGCGTGTCTCAAGGACACGAGGGACGAATCAGAGAGCACGGTTATGACGATGTCATTATGAAGTGACCAAATGGGAACAATGTTAACCTTCGGTTGCGATAGTCACTGATGGGCTATAGTTCGGCACAGTGGACTCATCATAATACCCATAAAACCTAGAGGTAAAACGCGGTAATGATTCCAATCGTTTTTCCCCTATTCATTTTTGCATCTGGAATTTTAGACCTACTTCATATAAGGTCAGCTTACCCTGGTGTGACATTTTGATAGCCATGTAATTCTCTCTCGGACAAGGTGAGTTTTCCCAATATATTGCCCTCAATTTACTCTCAAAAATTCAAAATGCTAATTAGAAACAGAGAAGACCTCAGCAAGACTACAAATTCCTGCAGGAAGCTCCTGCACGTCATCTCTAGCCGACACTGTCAGCTACCGTTCAACAGCGCAATCAGAGACCTTATGTGCCCAATCCATGATCTGAAGTCCTCTTTTCTCTGTCTTAGCTAGCCACTGACTACACTTTAGATAGCTAGTTAGCAGAGCAGTAGACAAAAACATTTTTTTTTTTACTTAGCCTAGATAAATGTTTGTACATTATGTCGACTTCTGTGTCTATTTCAGACCTTGTGGCATTTTTTTCAAGGACGAGCATAAAGAGCATTAAAAGGGGATAAAACCACTATAAGTCTTGCCTTCTGGAGAAGTGCAACTATAGTGAGAGGCAATTTACAAGGTTTGGTCAGGGCCAGCATGAGGGACAAAGTTGATCCTGTGTCGGTGAGTGTAGCTATTAAGTTAAGTTTGAGCATCTTAGCAATACAATGTGTTCTGTACGGCTGTCAACATTCAACAAGGAAAGAGCCACTTAATCAATGATAAAATCATTAACCAGATTACCCCGGATACCAGATTTCGAAGAGTGATAACTCAGTTCTAGAATGTTGTCATTGATGAAAAAAAATCTATTGACATTCAAAATGGACTTTGTTTAGAAGTACAGCCTGTATTATAGTTTCATGACCAGAGACACAGCTTCAAAGGCATAGTATTTATTTATACAGTCTTGATTTATTGGATCCCACTATATGATTGATATGTCAAGTGATAAAATCCCAAGTTATCAATTACAAGTTAATGGAAAAACTGCACAAATAATGCCATCAATCAAATCAAACTTTATTTATAGAGCATATTTATTACAACGAATGCATTTCAAGGTGTTCACAGTCATTGGATGGGGTGTTGTCTGTTAAATGGGGCACAGATGACGAAGAGGAGGGCATTGAGGCATTCAAAATGGCTACAGGGATGTATGTGCAGGAGTCAGGTCTTTGGGTCATGGGGTCTGATTTTTAAACAGTCATTATGCAAGCCTATGCTGGTTTTCTTTTTACTTGTAAGGAAGGTAATGTGCGTTGAACATGTAACTACAGTCAGTGGGTATCTAGCTCATTTTCATGAGCACCTAGCTAACCACAGATCTTCGACCTAACCAAAATTGCTTGTTAACTGCTAGCAAACAGGGCTTACCTTATCACACTTCTCCAGCAACGCCTCTCGCTTACAGAGGTTGGAAAATGCTGAAATCGGAGTAGTGGTTACAATCCAGTACATAGCACAGAACCATCCTTGCTTCTGATCGACGAAGAGACCTAAGGTTAGCTTGTTCGCTACAAAGGCCAGAGGGTAATTAAAAAAATTTAAGTAATAAAAAAATTCGAAGGTAGCTAGCGAGAAAATTTGAACAATGCTAAACAAGAATACACATTAGAAACACAATCAATTACTTACACGAGAAAGTAAAAAGGCTATAATATCGACTTTATTTTTTATTTAAATGTTTTATTTAACCTTTATTTAACTAGGCAAGCCAGTTAAATTATTATTTACTTACTAGTTTACTTGCTACTAGTCGAAGAGTTTGCATTGAGAAATGTGCCTTGAGAGATGATGTCAAAGTTTGCATCAAGATGTGTAGGTCTGTATGCGAGCCACATTAGCGGCTAATTAGCATTTCAATTTGTAGGTGTAATTACAGGAGAATATATTGATCAAAGTCACCTTGTCCGAGAGAGATTTGCACGGTAATCAAAGTGTCACACCAGGGTAAACCTACACGAAGCACAGACCTTATATGAAGTCATTCTAAAATCCCCAACGAAAAAATGCATAATGAAAGGACTCATACTGTGGTACTCAAATGCAGCTGACAACCACACCGGGTCCCACTTATATCAGCTAAAAACAAGAAGAAGTGGCTTCAGTGGGCACGTGATCACCAGTACTGTACAATTAAGGAGTGGAAAAAAACATTGCCTGGTCTGACAAATTACGGTTCCTGTTGAGTCATGCTGATGGCAGAGTCAGGATTCACAGCCCTATCCTGCCCGGTGCCAATGGTACAGGCTGATGGCGGTGGTGTAGTGGTGTGGGGAATGTTTTCCTGGCACACGTTAGGTCCCTTGATACCAATTGAGCAATGTTTCCATGCCCCAAAGAATTCAGGCTGTTCTGAAGGCCAAGGGTGGTCTGACCCAGAACTAGATAGGTGTATTGCAACCTCAATTCTACACTATGAGGTTGCAATAATACTGTGAAATTGTGAAAATGATGATAATGCCCTTTAAGTGTAAGAGCTGTTTGAAAGGACTGCCCTGACATTTCAGCCTGTTTTGGTGGGATGCAGTTTTGGCCTTCTATGGTGACATCACCATGTGGTTATTTGGTTAATAGACCAATAAGAAAGAGACTTCCAAACCTCTCTGCCAATAACAACTAGTTTTCAGTTTTCCCTCCCCACTCCCAGACTGTCCTAGCAAAATTCTTGAATGAGAAATTGTTGCTTTTTTTTGACCATTTTATTTGAAAACAATCACAAAAGATACTTAATTGTTACACAGAAATGATTTGATATTGAGGTAAAAACAGCTACATTGGAGCTTTAATGTTCCTAGAACTTTTTCAGAACTTTCAGTGAGATAACATCTCACTGAAACCTAGAAGGGACCCAACGGGAATGTTACCTAACATCCTTAGGATGTCCCCTGTGATGCTTTGAGGTTCTTGATGAGGTGTGTGGGTGGTGAATATTGGCTATTTGTCCTTAATGTGATTACCCATTGTTCTGATTGGCTGCTTTATTCAGTATATCCTGCTCTGCCCTCGATTATTGGAAACTTCCTATCCCTAACTCCACCATAGATACTGAACATTAGCGCAAAAAGAAATACAAAATTCTACGTATTCTCTATATTTTCTTATGTTCAGAGAGTATGGAATATGATGAGAATGTATAAAGTATATTCCATAAAGACTTTGCATAAGCATTCCTCATTTCAATGCAAACAGACATGTACACTGCCACACAGAAAATAAAAGAAATGAAACAACTGTTTAAAAACATTATCTAATTTAATTCAATTTCATTTTCAGTTTTATTTTCTTTGATATCAATCAATTGCATTAATAATGGGTGGTATAAAGCATTCTGAATGCTCAATGTCACATTTCAAACACTGTTCTATACCTTTATCTACTCCAGGAAAAAGAGGACCGAGCACGCCCCCATTCTCATTGACGGGGCTGCAGAGAGCAGGTTGAGAGCTTCAAGTTCCTTAGTGTCCACATCACCAACAAACTAACATGGTCCAAGCACACCAAGACAGTCGTGAAGTGGGTACAACAAAACCTATTCCCCCGCAGGAGACTGAAAAGATTTGGCATGGGTCCTCAGATCCTCAAAAGGTTCTACAGCTGCACCATCAAGAGCATCCTGACTGGTTGCATCACCACTTGGTATGGCAACTGCTCGGACTTCGACAGCAAGGCACTACAGAGGGTAGTGGGAACGGCCCAGTACATCACTGGGGCCAAGCTTCATCCAGGACCATCCAGGACCTCTATACCAGGTGGTGTCAGAGGAAGGCCCTACAAATTGTCAAAGACTCCAGCCACCCTAGTCATGTTCTCTCTGCTACTGCACGGCAAGTGGTACCGGAGTGCCAAGTCTAGGTCCAAGAGGCTTCTAAACAGCTCCTGAACATCTAATCAAATGGCTACCCAAACTATCTGCAGTTTTGATTTGATTTGAGTAGAACACTTGTGAAAATGGTTATTGCCTTCCCGCCTTGCCTTGCTGAGCTCAGTTAAAGTACGGAGAGTAGGGAGGAAGTCCTGAGCCATCACTATCTCCTGACTACTGCAGCAGAAATGGCAATTCAGCTGATAGCTGGTAATTGTGGTCAGGACACTATGACCTTATTCATGTGTATGATGACTAAGAGGGATGGGGGTGGGGTATACTATTTGTCCCTGGGGTAAAAATTGGCTCCGTCTCATAGACTTCAAGAGATGGAGGGCCACAAGCAATGCTAATTCTATATGATTGTCTTTGCGATTTTGCAGTGAGCAATTTTAGCCTTCTTCGAATAACATTCTGCCGAGAAAAATTGGAGCCAAATTATATTCCGACATGAGGTTTTCAAATAATCATGCTAACCCTGTCTTATGACTATGTCACAAGGCAGAAAAGTGACAGGATCTGGGTTTGGGTTGAGCAGGCATTGTGAAAACAGAGGCAAACAACAAAAAGACAGTTCAACAAATTTACTTTAAGGCATGGTGTTTACCAAGGTTTCAGAACAAAGTTTCTCAATTGAATTTGATTTCATCGTCTCCATATTTCATTTACATAAACATCCTGTTCTATTACGTTTAGCTTAAAATCCATGTTAGTTAAAACCATCGTACAAAATACAAAACAAACAAAAAGGGACACAAGTAGAGACACAGGCCAGCATATTTGATCACTTAGTCATACAGCACAAAGTCCATTTGCCATGTGCTCTAATGAAACATTTCAGCCTGAAGCTCTGTTGCAACATGGATCCACCATGCTTCTGCACTGCATCACTTTCTGTGGGTGTCTGCCTGGAACACAAAAGCGGGGGGGGGGGGTTTAATACATAATTCAAAATCACATTATACGTTAATCGTCCAGTAGGAATGCTTGATTGTTACACATTGTTACACAAAATAGTGTAACAATTACCCCTTTGTAAATAAATGAAATAATTACATGCGTAGTAACCCTGTCAAAAAGTGATTGACCGCCTCATAGCCTGTTGTGTTGGCTAGGGTTTCCTAGTATTGTATCTTCCCCGATTTGTCCACAACCACCACTAAATCCCTTATTAGCTCTGATATCACAAACCTACAAGGGAAGTCACCTCATTCATAAACCCATGCAGATAGACGGATTCACCATTTGCAACCATCTTCACTGCATGAGACTGGTTGGTACCCAAGGACCCTGACTCCTTAGTTGTCTCACACCTGCAACCACTGGTGGGACAGGAGACATCTCACTCAGAGGCAGGAGAGAATATCTCCCTCATCCCATTCCATCTCTTTCTCCCCCCATTCCCTCTCTCTCTCTGAGGTGTCTGGTGACTGTGGCTCTCCCACACAGTCAACTAATGGCCTGCCTTGCCCCTCCCTCAGAGAGAGAGTGAGTGAGAGAGAGAGAGAGAGAGAGAGAGAGAGAGAGAGAGAGAGAGAGAGAGAGAGAGAGGGAGAAGGGAGGAGGGAGTGAGGGTGGGGAGGCTGCAGCCCACCAGCATCCCCAGGGCCCCTTGCCTGCCTCGCTCCTGCTGCT
Organism: Oncorhynchus clarkii lewisi; assembly: GCF_045791955.1. NCBI lineage: Eukaryota > Metazoa > Chordata > Actinopteri > Salmoniformes > Salmonidae > Oncorhynchus > Oncorhynchus clarkii. The sequence goes on from NC_092148.1 coordinate 26,542,431, forward strand.
CGCTGCTGCTGTGGCTCAATACCAGAGACTCCTGGCTGGGATCACAACCCTGCGAGTCAGCCCAGAGAAGATCTGCTTTGTGTGGAGCCTTCCAGTCTGTTCTCCTGTTTAGTTCTACTCTGTCTCAGTCTGCACTGACAACTTTCTGAGCTGCCCCTCCGCAATCTCCATCATCATGGCAGTGGTTGTGGGTTCTGCTCCATGGGTAGCCCCAATGGCTCAGGTACTACTGGCAATCACCCTGGCAGTACCAGCCCTGGGAGGGTGCCCATCTGCCTGCCGGTGCTCCTTCGCCATGCTGCAGTGCCTGGAGCCCAATGGCATTGCCACTATACCCGCGTTGGCACTACAGGAGAGCGAGAACGTCACGGAAATGTGAGTGCAGTTGGTTGCTTGGATGGTTGGTTGGTTGGTTGATTGGGTCTGCTGGGTTTGTTGTGTGTGTTTGTCAAGTGCTCATGTTCTGCTTATCTATCTGTTGGCTCAGTCTTGGATGGGGTGTCTGTCAGTGTTGATAATGAGTTGGTTTGGCATTATGGTTGATCTGTTGCTTTGATGAGCTGACGTTGGAGATGGTGAATATAGTCCATATAGTCCAGTAAGGGGGTTTAATCAAGGCGATTGGAGAGGGGAGTTATGTAACCCTGTGAATTGAGTACCTTTTGTATGACCACCGGCCTTCAGTGTGTTAGTATGGTGATGAGCTGGTTAGATAACGGAGTTCATTTGATTGGTGTTCTTGCTTTGATGATTGCTTCTGCAAATTAGATTGGCAAAAGACACTCTGTGCAGGCACTTTTTGTGAAGTTTCACAGAACTGTTATTACACTTATTAAAGATGAAAAGTCCATGAGATTCAAAGAGTATGTATCAAAGTATGTATCCGGATGATCCGTCTTAAATCTTATCAGAGACTTCTACTCTTTGCCCTCTTTCCATGATTTGTACAACTGGAGTTTCTCAATTTCTGTTTCCAGTGAACAAATTCCACTCAAAGAACTCATCGAACTGAACTCCCCCGCTTTGAGTTGGGGTTAAAGAGATTGTTTGAACTTGTGTCTGGTGGTTTCGCACGGGGCTGAACTGGGGACGAATACACTGTAAGGGAACACTATCGATAAGAGCAGAGTTGGTGGTAGTGGAGTGATCAGGTCTGTGGGACTGTGTTGATATTGATACTGCTTCACTGATACTCTTCACTGATACTCTTCACTGATATACCTCACTGATATCCCTCACTGATATCCCTCACTGATACTCTTCACTGATACTTTTCACTAATATCCCTCACTGACACTCTTCACTGATACTCTTCACTGATACTCTTCACTGATATCCCTCACTGATATCCCTCACTGATATCCCTCACTGATACTCTTCACTGATATCCCTCACTGATATCCTTCACGGATACCCTTCACTGATACTCTTCACTGATGCACTTCACTGATATCCCTCACGGATACCCTTCACTGATATCCCTCACTGATACCCTTCACTGATACTCTTCACTGATATCCCTCACTGATACTCTTCACTGATACTCTTCACTGATACTCTTCACTGATATCCCTCACTGATACTCTTCACTGATACTCTTCACTGATACTCTTCACTGATATCCCTCACTGATACTCTTCACTGATACTCTTCACAGATACTCTTCACTGATACTCTTCACTGATATCCCTCACTGATATCCCTCACTGATACTCTTCACTGATATCCCTCACTGATACTCTTCACTGATATCCCTCACTGATACTCTTCACTGATACTCTTCACTGATACTCTTCACTGATACTCTTCACTGATACTCTTCACGGATACTCTCACAGCAAGGTGTTCAGATACATACATCCTTGCCTAGTGAGGGTCATTCTCACAAACCTATTGAGAACATGTTGTTTTATAGGAGGCTTGTGGTTCCCTGAAGGACTATTAGCCAACAGAGTATATATACTTAAATAAAACTGCCATAGAAGAGACACATATATAATATGTTAAAGGGTACACAGTACACTCCACCTAAATATGAATTTCGGGATCCAGAGTTGGATTTGTTACATATCACACGAATTGCAACATTCATATGATATCATACCAATTGAAAAATGTGTAACATGTCACACGAAATGGATGACATAGTACACAATTAGATGAAAAATGGGGACCACTTTCAGCTCACCACTTTCAAAACTGGCTGAAACTATACAAAAGTTGGAGGATGCATCTTTTAGGAGTCATCTTTTACTTCACAGTACACACTTTTGTCAACTATTTTCAGATAATTGGAAAATGGCTGTTATACTTAGGCAATACAGTACTGAAAATGGAACACAGAACTAAATGCTGTTTGCTGTAATCCCATGCTGTTCTGTCTTTGTTCCTCTCTATTGCTCTCAACAATTAACACTCGATCTGGCTTGTTAAGGGGGAGACTGCATCTACAGCATGTGCAGCTAGTACTTGACTTTCTCCCTCTATACCTCTCTCTCTCTCTCTCTCTCTCTCTCTCTCTCTCTCTCTCTCTCCCTCTCTCTCTCTCCATCTCTCCCTCTCTCTCTCTCTCTCTCTCTCTGTCTCTCCGTCTCTCCGTCTCTCTCTCTCTCTCTCTCTCTCTCTCTCTCTCTCTCTCTCTCTCTCTCTCTCCGTCTCTCTCTCCGTCTCTCTCTCTCTCTCTCTCTCTGTCTCTCTCTCTCTCTCTCTGTCTCTCCGTCTCTCTCTCTCTCTTTCTCTCTCTCTCTCTCTCTCTCTCTCTCTCTCTCTCTCTCTCTCTCTCTCTCTCTCTCTCTCTCTCTCTCTCTCTCTCTCTCTCTCTCTCTCTCTCTCTCTCTGTCTCTCTGTCTCTCTCTCTCTCTGTCTCTCCGTCTCTCCGTCTCTCCCTCTCTCTCTCTCTGTCTCTCCGTCTCTCCGTCTCTCTCTCTTTCTCTCTCTCTGTCTCTCCGTCTCTCCGTCTCTCTCTCTCTCTCTCTCTCTGTCTCTCTCTCTCTCTCAGTACCTGTGGCAAAACGTGTTACTTAGAACTCCAGCAGAGCTGCTAAATTCATTCTGAATCAATTCAATCAATAAGCAAGAGCTGCTCGTTCGGGCATTTGTTTCAGCGGAACAAACAAGAAACCATTAACTGTGGAACATGGGCCCAAATTCATAATTTGTTAAGTTATAAATAAAATGTTGCGAATTTGCAGCGAATGCCCGCCTGAGAACACTAGATGAAATATGACCCACTTGGCTCAATCCAATAAGCATTGGGGCAATTGCTGATTCTCATTCCACCTGTCCTGCAATTACATTACTGCTCCGTGGGTCCAATAAATATCTGTGTTGCTCAGTGACAGACTGAAACAATAGTGCCCCACTGTTAAAGAAGGAAATATTTGGTGATGGAAAAACTGTCTGCAATGATGTCTGGCTGATGTCTTTTGTTACGTCATGGTCAGGTTGTATACTGACTGTAAAAAGGACAATTTTAGTGATGAGAAAGAGAAGTCTTCACCTGGTTGTAATCTGGTTATCGGTCGTCATGTCAACCAGATACCAATGAAAATACATGACCAATTTCCCAGGTATTGTCATGAAAAAGGGTTGAGTGCTGCTTTTTTAAGCTGTCATATTTGGCTATACTGTATGTGATTAAAGTTTGGAATTTTTCTTGATAAAATTGTTCAAGTGGAGGAAAATATTTTCCCCTTGGTCCTTTTATGCTGCTTTACTTCTGGTTATTTATACAGTAATGGTGAAATATCATAGATGGTATATAACAGTCCACATAAAAATGTACTTTTCTGGCCACGTCGTGTACATATGTAGGATCTTAATTTGATCACCCTGTTGCAGGATAACTTTTATGCAATGCAGGAAATGTTCAACTTGTGGTGTATTTGAGGTTTAAAAAGGCTTCTGAAGTTTGTAATTACATTTAGACATTTCAGACTTGATTTTCCCTTATGGAAAATGTATCAACACCTACAAAATTTCCAATAATTATAATCTGCATAATAATTCACATTTTCTGTTGCTGCAAGATTATTTTCCTGGTGTAGCAAACTGGCTCAAATTAAGTCCTACATCTGTACGCTTTTACAAAAAAGGATTTGAAAGGGATTCTTCAGCTGTCACATAGGAGAACCCTTTTCGTGTAGAACCCTCTGTGTAGGGGTACATGGAACCCAAAAAAGGGTTTTACCTGGAACCAAAACGGTTCTTCAAAGGGTTCTACTATGGGGACAGCCGAAGAACCCTTTTAGGTTCTAGATAGCACCTTTTTGTTCTAAGATTGAACATACAAAGAGGTTCAAGATACTGTAGTTCAAGAGTAGGGAAAAGTGACCTTGTGTTAAATGAGTGTTGAGTTGACATACTGTCCTCTCGTGAAATAATAGGTTCGTCTGGAAAAGTGGAAAATGGCTAATTGAAAAGAATTTGCCATCAGCAATGTTAACTGAGTGTCTCACAAGAAGACAAATGTTTTTTCCAAGTCTTCTCTACAGTACATTTAGTTTTGATATTAGCTTTGTGGTTTGTTTTCTTTGCATCTGCCTTGGTGTGGTTATGCTATCCGTTGTCAGGATCTTGCCCACAAAGGCCCATGGTTTGGACAATGCACTCATGAATTTCACTATAAAATATAATACTCTGTGCTGTAATGATGTCAATTCGGGTATCTTTTTAGGGCTTTCATCACGTTTAACACGTAAATCCTTTTGTATTGGTCATTATATTAGCTGTCCTGCTTTGTCTGGATTGCTGTGGGTAAAAATAATTGATAACAATAAAGAGATCATTTTCCGTTCAAGCATTTTGTTTTGTTGCTTATAATAGGCCTACACAACTCATTGTTCCTAGACAGTGTTATTGTATTTTACTTTTCAGTTGTTTTTCTTTTGCTTTAAAAAAAAAAATGTACTCAAATCAACTCTGAATGCCATAATTAAATGTCTCCTTTTAATTTGACATTGTATTTCTTTTTTTGTTTCTTTACCCAGTTACATCGAAAATCAAGCCGACCTGGAGAACATCACAGAAGTAGACCTTGCCAATTATAGAGAGTTGAAGAATCTGTGAGTAACCTTGCATAATTTGAAATATGTACAGTATTTTTCTAAAGCTGTATGATAATGTGTTTGTAGATGTCTGTTTGTATGACTGCATGACATGTGCTGTATACATATGCTAAATGTTGTTCTACAATACATCTAGCAGTTGATTTGATTGACTTGGCTTTAAATGTTTGGTTGGTCCTGTCATTGAGTGACTGGTCTTCTCTACACTCCACCTTGTAGTACATAATCCCTCCCTATTCATCCTCTCCAATGTGCCCTCTACCTTGTTATAGCAATCTGCAGTACTAAACTTTACAACTCAACATTTCATTCCCTTTATGGCTCTTTCGATCAAGGGGGTAAACCTCCTGTGTTGCACATTAGCCATTATTCTGAGCAGAGACCTGCAGTCCTGTACAGTCATTTCATTTCAATCCTTCTTCTGAGTACCTTACCACTACCGTGCTCAAAGAAAGGAAATGGTCTGGCGCTAACTAATACAGATAATACAGACTGGCTAATATACACACTATGGGTTTACTGTGGCTAATTAGTAGCATAATCAGTGATTCACACTTCCTGTTCTGTCTTTTGTTTGTCTGTCGTGTTTCTACCCCCCAGCACGGTCACGTTCTGCAGGCTGGCGTACATCTCGGCGAATGCTTTCCAACACAACCTCAAGCTCCAAAATGTGTAAGTGTCCTTGGCTTTACAGAGGGATTGTCTTTCCTTGTCATGTCTCGACCCATGCTTGGGTCAGGCTCTTTGTTGCTGTCAATTAAGGGGAAGCCTCCCGAGCCTTGAGATCTTGAGCTTATTATTCAGCAGAGTCACTGCAAAAATATAACAATTGCATAACAATAGATTTCTGCTGAAATACAGATTGAAATGCCTGAAATGTAATCATAATTCATTTGATACCATTTTATTCAACAATGACACTGTGTAAGTTATTAAGGCACAGAATGCATTGGTGTAGTATCAAAGGCTCAACAGTAGTGGGTCTTACCTCAGATTCTTACCTCAGATTCTTACCTCAGATTCTTACCTCAGATTCTTACCTCAGATTCTTACCTCAGATTCTTACCTCAGATTCTTACCTCTTTAACAGTGTGTTACATTTGTTTTACAAGAAACATGCCATTTCCATTTAAAGTTAAAAGGATTGGGTTGACACAATGTAGACCAACCTGTTTTTACAAATGTAGTCACTATCAATGCACCAGATATGGGACCACTTTTAGCATATTGAAATGACTTGGATTCCTCTTGTTAGAACGTTTGAATCAACTATATTAGAAAAACAAACACTGATGGGTGAATTGTAGATTATTCTTCTGATGTTTGTGTTTCTAACTCTGTGATCCAAACTTTCCCACAAATGGAATCCTTCAACTACCTTCTAAAGACACCGTACAGCACACTGAAAAACAACAACTACAAACTAACATTAGTGTTGCCCATATGTAGTGTTGGGGAATAGTGAACTACACGTTGTTCAACTAGTAATTTAACTACATTTAGCAGTAACTGGGTTGTAGTTTAACTAAATTCAAATCTTGGTCGTGTTTTCAGTAGTCAATGCCATTTGAATCATGAAGCGGGGTAGCTAACTACTGGAACTACATACAACTTTTTTGGTGAAAATAAAACAAAATATGGGTGAAGTAGGCAAGAATTTCCTTACTTTTTCGTCATCAGACCTGCCTAATTCTCACTTAAAACATCGTTTTAGTTTTTAACAGGATAACAACTAAAACTGTGGTTGGTAATATAACCTCTTAATTCTGTTAACATCTGACCCCAGAGTGAACTGTTCTTGAAATTTGTAGTCTATGACATTTCCGACTTAGATATATTAATTTCCACACAAAGTAGTTTGGAGGTAGTGAACTACTTTTTCAAAGTAACTTTAGTTAAGCAAACTATGTTTCTCTTAACGGTAGCTTAACTTCTTACAGTGTGAAGTAATTGGTAGCTTGGTAAACAATATTTTCAGAGTAGCTTCCCCAATACTGCCTGTATCCATGGCAATCATCCCTGCATCAGTAGCTGACCCTTATCTCCACCATCTTGTCCTCATCATCTTACTAAACGTGTGTGACATGTCCGATGTTGTTCATCTGAAAGACAGGCGGTTTGGGAGGAGGAGGGGGTGTAGTGGGAAGGGCTCTGAAAGGGGTTCAGGGTTGGTGGTGGGTTGGTGGGGCGGGGGGTTCTGGCGAAATCGGAGAAGACTTCCACCAGTCACCATTTACTCGCTCATTTTGGTGGATTATCGACAACTGCTGCATAATAAATACACTCCACTAAGGGTCCATTATCGCTTAATCAATATTTCAAAGAGGGGGCTGTGGGGTGTAACAGATGTGTGTCACCCAAAACGGGTGAGAACAGGGGGCGGGGGGGCCTCTGATACTGTACCCCCTTCCTTGATCCTTAAGATATTTAAGCAATAAGGCCCAAGGAGGTGTGGTGTATGGCCAATATTCTACAGCTAAGGGTCGTTTGTACGCACGACGCAACGCAACGCATGGTATATTGGCCAAATATCACAAACCCCCGAGGTGCCTTACTGCTATTATAAACTGCTTACCAACGTAACTAACTACTACTATGTTTTGTCATACCCATGGTATACGGTCTGATATACCATGGCTGTCAGCCGATCAGCATTCAGAGCTCGAACCACCCAGTTTATAAATTAAGATGCTAGGAGCAGCTGCCATTCCCGGCCATCTTCCCTCCCCTTGTGGCCTGGGAGGAATCGAGCTGGTAATAGATAAGCCCCAATGGCTAACCCATCTGACATGAACTTTTGGGAGCAAGGAAAACAAATAATTGAACCCCTGCTGGCCCCCATTGGCCCTGCCAGAGTGAATATGTATCGGTTGCATGAGCGGGCTCCCCAGTGTGGTCCGCTGTCATCTTCTGAGAGGTTTTGTTTACACCCTCTGTCAGCACAGACGCATTTCAGAGCAGTCATGGTGATCTGCAGCACGTTTAAAGAGATGCAATAGGGATACATAGGGGATAGCATATCTTAGCAGTGATGTGCCTCAGGAATCCGCTGCAAATCGCCCGCAATATTTCATATTTTTTATCAAATTAATTAACCTCATACTCCCAATACACAGTATTTGATATAGTAGAAACCTGTTCTCCTTTCTCCTCTTACAAGTACAAGCAGCATCATCAGGCCAATATAACTCGAGCACTCTAGTAGTGATCGATGGCCAAGTACAGCGCCCACCGTCTCAGGGAAGTGTTTGGGCTAATCACCTAATGTACAGAACGGTGAGACAAGGTGCGCCAATGACGTTTGTGAATGTAGCACTTGATGTAAAAAGACTTGCCTGGGTAATTGAGCAGAGTACATTTGGAGGCACTAATGTGTCCACCCAGAGAGTAATTCTAAGTAGGTCCGCATTGTTCTGCAGTGAGTGAACATATCATGGGATTAGTTCAGTATGATTTATTTCAACAACATAAACACACACATTTTACAAAACCATCTCTCCAGATGAATGTTTATTTACTTCATCCCCCCCCCAAAAAATGTTATAGATAAGACAAAAAAAAGTCTATCACAGACTTTTTGTCCTCATTATGGCAGCGTTTTGAGACAGCAACAGGTGTCAGACGCGCAGTAGAACAGAAACACTCATTTGAATAGATAAAACAAAGACGTGTGTAAACATAACAAGCAGCCAGGCTGTAGTGACTGCTGATTGTTTGTGCGTGAATGTGAGGACTCTTGACACGTTGGACGTACAAAGACGAGCATGTGGAGACAGTGCAAAAACAAAATGGCCTCTTTTGCTTTAAATATTGAGCTGTTTGCCGTGCACAGACCATTCTCATGCAAAACTCAACATGGGTGAAACGAGGGTGGGGAATCATAGGCTCAACAACAAATTGTATAATACTGTATTTAGATTTTTTTTGCCATTTATATGCTGAATGTCCTGTTGGATGGATGTTGTCTCCTTATTGTGTCACACAGAAACCTGGCATCTAACTCCCTGGAGCATATCAGTTGGAAGGTGTTCCATTTTCTTCCCCTGCTCAACCTGTGAGTAAAACACCACTCAGAACATCACTTCTGTACTCTCTTCAACTAGTCAACCTGTGACTGAACTATCAACTCAAAGATGGTCACTTTGTATGAGCAAAATAGACCCATTCCACTCTGTTTTGGAACTGATTGCAGAGAATTTTCAACACTTATTTCACTGATGAATTATTTTCTATATTGAGTTTTTTCTCTCTATTCACTCTATTAATTCTAGAATGTTCTATTTGCTGTGTGCGTCTTTGATAATAATGACCTCGAATACTTTGTATAGACCTTTAGAAAGAACAAGAAGGTTACACAATTGAGAGAAAACTTTCGGACAAAAGAGACCGATTTTCTCTGTGTTCTCTTTCAGGGTTTTGAGGGACAACCCCCTTGAATGCTCCTGTGATATCCATTGGCTGCAGCAATGGCAGCTTAACGACCACAGTGACCTCGACAACCAACCGCTACAATGCTTCTCAAATGGCCATGCCCTACAGTTAGACTCCTTAGAGATGGAGAATTGCAGTGAGTTGAATTGATTGATTTTTACTCAGTTTAGAGATAAAAATGTCATTTTACTTTATTATTACTAAGTAATGTATGCATGAATAGCATATACACGTATAGTTCAAACATTGTAGAAATAGTCTGACAAGGCTTTATTAGACTTAATTGCATTAGTGGCATTGCTGATTGGATTGCTATTAAACGTCATTATCAATATTTAGTACCCCAGGCCAAACCATAGAGTTTCCAACCCATTCTCGGTCCATTGTTTTGCAGCTGTACCGGATGTCGCCATTGTCCATGCCAACACCAAGGTCCAGGAGGGAGGCAACCTGACATTTGTGTGTCAGGTGACAGGAGTGCCCATGCCTGTAGTGAGGTGGCGCACGAATAAACTGCTGTCTCGCTATACTGTACAGGTACTGAGTGATGATGTCACGTGGACATACTGATTGGGGAAAACCAGCTAGATCAGTGTTTTTTCTGAGATATCGCACAATGCACTTTTTGTTCCCCTCAATATGCCTAACATATGTTCAACATATGTTCAAATACAAACTAGTAACAGGATCGGGGTCATATATGAAGGAATATTCAGAACTAAAAGTAAAATAGAATTATGGTGTGTTTAGGTTTCCTTATTGTGTACATTGTCATAATCATTCAGACTCTCCTTGCATCTCAGATGTCTCCATGATTGTTGTAAACTGTAATGTGTAGCTAAACCCATGTTGTCCTCTGCGTCTTGTTCCATCTGCAGGAGAGGTTCTGGGGCTCCACTTTGGAGCTGGAGTTGCAGCTGTGGAATATGTCCTCAGAAGACAACCTGCACAACTTGACCTGTGAGGCAGAGAACCGGGCCGGGCCTGGGGAAGAGAAAGTGACGTTGGACATTGAATGTAAGTGCCAATGAACTATTAAAGCTGTCAGGGTGTTGAAAGCTGAAAGACTCAGTGAGAGCTGTCATACTGCAATGAAAGCAGGGGAGGTAGAGGGAGAGAAAAATTGTGTCAATTTTCCTATCGCAGCAATGTTTATAGCCAGACATTCATTCCCCAGAATTAAATACTTTGTATTAATAATTGTGGCAAAAAATAAGCCCACCTTGTCACTTTGCTTTAATATGCCACAGGTCTTTCATTTCGATTATTATTGTTATCAGTTGTCACTCAATAATACATTACTACAGTAGAGATTTTAGCATGTAAATCTTGGTGGAGCAAACATTTATGCTTAATGCATACCAGCAAAGCCACTACATAACACAACACTAAACAATACATTCATTTCACTATAACGGTGACAAACGGTGCTCACAAACTGTTAAGAGTCTTCTGTTCCAACAGCAGAGTTTTCTTTTCAGCACCATGGAGTGAATCCTTACCACCGCTACACCTGGCTATCAGCAGAGGCTTGTCTGGCAGCCAAACAGTTCATTCAGCCTCATAAGCGGATAAGAGCCCATCCATAATTTTGATAAAGACATTAATGAGCCAGCTAAGATGGACGTTGTCAATGTAACTATTTGTTCAACACTTTTGAAATGTACCGCGACAGAATTCAGAACATAGGTAGTTCTTAGAGTATTCTCTCTGTACACCAATTCAGAACATGGATAGTTCTTGGAGTATTCTCTCTGTACACCAATTCAGAACAGTAGGATAAATAAACGGGGCATATATATATCTACAGTGCATTCAGAAAGTATTCAGACACCTTGACTTTTTCCACATTTTGTTTCGTTACAGCCTTACTGGGGTGGCAGGTAGCCTAGTGGTTAGAGCTTTTGGCCAGTAACTGAAAGGATGCTGGATAGAATCCCTGAGCTGACAAGGTAAAAATCTGTCATTCTGTCCCTCAACAAGGCAGTTAACCCACAGTTCCTAGGCCGTCATTGTAAATAAGAATTTGTTCCTAACTGACTTGTCTAGTTAAATAAAAGTTAAATAAAAAAATTACATGATTCTAAAATTGATTTTACTCATCAATCTACACACAATACCCCATAAGTAAAAACAGTTTTTTTGACATGTTTACACATTTATAAAAATAAAATAACTGAAATATCACAGTTACATAAGTATTCAGACCCTTTACTCAGTACATTGTTGTAGCACATTTGGCAGCGATTACAGCCTCAGGTCTTCTTGCGTATGACGTTACAAGCATGACACACCTGTATTTGGGGAGTTTCTCCCATTCTTCTCTGCAGATCTTCTGAAGCTCTGTCAGGTTAGATGGGGAGCATTGCTGCACAGCTATTTTCAGGTCTCTCCAGAGATTTTCGATCGGGTTCAAGTCTGGACTCTGGCTGGGTCACTCAAGGACATTCCGAGACTTGTCCCGAAGCCACTCATGCGTTGTCTTGGCTGTGTGCTTAGGGTCGTTGTCCTGTTGGAAGGTGAACCTTCGCCCCAATCTGAAGTCCTGACCGCTCTGGAACAGGTTTTCATCAAGGATCTCTCTGTACTTTGTCAAGGGGTCTGAATACTTTCTGAATGCACTGCATACAGTATTTATACAGCTTGGAAAATTACAGGAAATTATGTCAAAGCTTTAGAAGCTTCTGATAGGCTAATTGACATCATTTGAGTCAGTTGGAGGTGTACCTGTGGATGTATTTCAAGGCCTACCTTCAAACTCAGTGCCTCTTTGCTTGACATCATTGGAAAATCAAAAGAAATCATCCAACACCTCAGAAAAAAAATTGTAGACCTCCACAAGTCTGGCTCATCCTTGGGAGCAATTTACAAACACCTGAAGGTACCACGTTCATCTGTACAAACAATAGTACGCAAGTATAAACACCATGGGACCACGCAGCCGTCATACCGCTCAGGAAGTAGACCCATTCTGTCTCCTAGAGATGAACGTACTTTGATGCAAAAAGTGCAATCAATCCCAAAACAACAGCAAAGGACTCTGTGAAGATGCTGGAGGAAACAGGTACAAAGTATCTATATGCACAGTAAAACGAGTCCTATATAGACATAACCTGAAAGGCCTCTCAGCAAGGAAGAAGCCACTGCTCCAAAACCAGCATAAAAAAGCCAGACTATGGGGACAAAGATCGTACTTTTTGGAGAAATATCCTCTGGTCTGATGAAACAAAAATAGAACTGTTTGGCCATAATGACCATCGTTATGTTTGGAGGAAAAAGGGGGAGTCTTGCAAGCCGAAGAACACAATCCCAATCGGGAAGCACTCGGGTGGCAGCATCATGTTGTGGGGGTGCTTTGCTGCAGGTGGGACTGGTGCACTTCACAAAATAGATGGCATCATGAGGGAGGAAAATTATGTGGATATATTGAAGCAACATCTCAAGACATCTGTCAGGAAGTTAAATCTTGGTTGCAAATGGGTCTTCCAAATGGACAATGACCCCAAGCATACTTCCAAAGTTGTGGCAACATGGCTTAAGGACAACAAAGTCAAGGTATTGGAGTGGCCATCACAAAGCCCTGACCTCAATCCTATAGAAGATTTGTGGGCAGAACTGAAAAAGCGTGTGCAAGCAAGAAGGCCTACAAACCTGTAGGCTCTGTCAGGAGGAATGGGCCATAATTCACCCAATTCATTGTGGGAAGCTTGTGGAAGGCTACCCGAAACGTTTGACCCAAGTTAAACAAGTTAAAGGCAATGCTACCAAATACTAATTGAGTATATGTAAACTTCTGAACCTCTGGGAATGTGATGAAAGAAACATAAGCTGAAATCAATCATTCTCTCTACTATTATTCTGACATTTCACATTCTTAGAATATATTTGTGATCCTAACTGACCTAAGACAGATCATCTTTACTAGGATTAAACGTCAGGAATTGTGAAAAACTGAGTTTAAATGTATTTGTCTAAGGTGTATGCAAACTTCCGAGTTCAAATATATATATATATACAGTATCGATCAAAAGTTTGGACACACCTACTCATTCAAGGTTTTTTTTTTTTTTTTACTATTTTCTACATTGTAGAATAATCGTGAAGACATCAGAACTATGAAATAACACATGGAATCATGTAGTAACCAAAAAAGTGTTAAACAAATATACAAAATGTTTTAGATTTTAGATTCTTCAAAGTAGCCACCCTTTGCCTTGATAACAGCTTTGCACACTCTTGGCATTTTCTCAACCAGCTTCATGAGGAACGGATTTCAATTAACAGGTGTGCCTTGTTAAAAGTTAATATGTGGAATTTTTTTCCTTCTAAATACGTTTGTACCAATCAGTTGTGTTGTAACAAGGTAGGGGTGGTATACAGAAGATAGCCCTATTTGGTAAAAGACCAAGTCCATATTATGGCAAGAACAAGTCAAATAAGCAAAGAGAAACAACAGTTCATCTTTACTTTTAGACATGAAGGTCAGTCAATACGGAACATTTCAAGAACTTTGAAAGTTTCTTCAAGTGAAGTCGCAAAACCCATCAAGCTCTATGATGAAACTGGCTCTCATGAGGACCGCCACAGGAAAGGAAGACCCAGAGTTACTTCTGCTGCAGACGATGAGTTCATTAGAGTTACAAATCTCAGAAATTGCAGCCAAATAAATGCTTCACAGAGTTCAAGTAACAGACACATCTCAACATCAACTGTTCAGAGGGGACTGCGTGAATCAGGCCATCATGGTCAAAGGATCCACTACTAAAGGACACCAATAAGAAGAAGAGACTTGCATGGGCCAAGAAACACGAGCAATGGACAATAGACCGGTGGAAATTTGAGATTTTTGGTTCCAACCGCCGTATCTTTGTGAGACGCAGAGTAGGTGAATGGATGATCTCCGCATGTGTGGTTCCCACCGTTAATCATGGATGAGGAGGTGTGATGGTGTGGGGTGCTTTGCTGGTGACACTGTCTGTGATTTACTTAGAATTCAAGGCACACTTAACCAGCATGGCTACCACAGCATTCTGCAGCGATACGCTTTCCCATCATTTGGGAATATGATTTGTTTTTCAACAGGACAATGACCCAACTCACCTCCAGGCTGTGTAAGGGCTATTGGCCAAGGATAGGGATGGAGTTCTGCATCAGATGACCTGGCCTCCACAATCACCCGACCTCAACCCAATTGAGATGGTTTGGGATGAGTTGGACTGCGGAGTGAAGGAAAAGCAGCCAACAAGTGCTCAGCATATATGGGAATTCCTTCAAGACTGAAAGCCTGAAAGCATTCCAGGTGAAGCTGGTTGAGAGAATGCCAAGAGTGTGCAAAGCTGTTATCAAGGCAAAGGGTGGCTACTTTGAAGAATCTAAAATCTAAAATATATTTTGTATATTTGTTTAACACTTTTTTGTTTACTGCATGATTCCATGTGTGTTATTTCATAGTTTTGATATCTTCACTATTATTCTACAATGTAGAAAATAGTAAAGAATAAAGAAAAACCCTTGAATGAGTAGGTGTGTCCAAACTTTTGACTGGCACTGTATATGTATATATTTTTAGCTAAACAGGTGGGGCTCAAAACAGGTGACTCTGCCTCACCTGCCCTGAATGACGAGTTGCCACAGCATTAGTAATACATCACTGTAACGTTACATTGGTGATGCATTATTTTTATAGTTGCATTTTACTCATTTATCAACCCTACACGGACAAAGACCTCAAACAGATGACAGAACAAAACAGACATCTGATTATAGAAGAGACATTATACTGTCAGAGACTGTGGTTTTGCCTTAGCCCAGCTTCGCTACTGAAAAATATCTGAATTGCTGCAAACTGTGATGCCACAGAAGAGAGTGTGTTGATGCATTGGCAATACATTACAGTAAATATTGGCCAAACAATATCATTTCACCAACTCAGTGACACTCATTGGAAAATAAATCCCAAAAAGAGTTGCAGCCAAATGCATGAGCATCGAGGGACAGTTAATGAACGTAGGGAGGAAAATGGGCTGATAAGCGTGGTAAGATTCGATAAGAGCCCCAGCTAATGGACTTCTCCCTCCTACTCCGGAACACAGTATTCATCCGGAGTGATTGGCAGCCTGTAAGTGCGTTAGCGCGGCTAATCTATCAACATCAGTCCCCCTGGTGGATGGACACTCATTAACCGCTAGCCTTTAATTACCCTTAATTAGCTCCCCGATCAGTGCGGTGTTTACAGCCAGGGCTCTGCTCTGTTGAGTGGCTGGTCTGACCACTTCCTGTGATTCAGGCGATTGGTGCTGCAAGGGCAGCATCCGTTCAGTAATATATATAAAATAAACTTGTTTGGGAAAAGGTTTTTCAAAATGAAAATATAGACTACACCCTAGAAACCGATTAGAAGACTCAATCAAACAAATCTAATCTACGAAGAAAACATTTAACGGTGAACTATAATTTATTATTTCCTTTCATACAGAGTTCAACAAAACTCATATTGTGCTCTTTTCTAACTCACTATTAACTCAATTGGGGACATTAAGTCAAACCTGATGGATTGTGCTAATTGTGCTATTTCTTTGCCGTCCATGACTGTCTTTAGCATCTCTTTTCAGAGATAATCTCAAGAGGAAAGAGACAAATGCCTTGGTATCCCTTTAGCACAGCATTTTCTGCAGTAGGGTCATAGGTTAAGAGCAGTGGAATGGTCGGTGGAAATTGTCAGAGTGAGGGGTCTCTCTGCATCAGCATAGTCTTCGATCTAAAGAAGCCATTTCCTGAGGCTTCTTGTCGGCTCCGTGCTTCCAGGTAGCTCTTGTGGTTAGGGGCCCTAACAAAACCTGGATTCATTATTCATACCAGGTCAACAGGTTGACAGTGCAGATGGAGAACATTGATTCATGGAAACTCATAGGAGGAACCTATAGGGCACTTGGATGAGGCTGTACCTTCTATTGACCAACCAATAACTTTGTCTGAAACAGGTTGGATGTGGTAAACTGAAAATTCAGTACAAAGAGATCATTTATGTGTAGATAACTATGGTCATAGCTTTGTGGATAATTATTTCAGCTAAACGTGATCTCATTCTAATATCATGTTCAATGATTTACACACATTTATTATCAACGATTTTGAGGGTATTGCTCACTGTACAGCGGGTTGACCAATGTTCTGAATTCAGAAATAGCCTTTGTTTCACCTTATCGCCTTACTCATTCACACATCCTAATGGACCACATCTCATGTCTTCCATCCAGTTCCATCCAAAATCATATTCCTGCACAACGCTGAGCAACAGCACCACTGGTGTTTCCCCTTTAAGGTGGATGGGAACCCTGAGCCAACCATCCGCTGGCTTTTCAACAGCTCCAACCTGACTGAGGGCCTTTACACCTACACACAGTTCATTCCCGACTCGGACGACGGCTCTGTGAAGCACGGTTGTCTATTTCTCAACAAGCCCACCCACCTGAACAACGGCCTCTACACCATCATCGTGGGGAACAGACTGGGCGTGGACCAAGCCACGGCCACAGGGATGTTCATGGACAACCCCTTTGACCCCTTTGATCCTGAGGGCATCATCCCAGGTGATTGTCTGAAATGAAAGGTCATAGAATAATAATAATAATAATAATAATAATAGTAATTGAATATGATCTCATTGATATTGACCCTCACTATTCACCAACTTGTGTTATGTTAGATACAGTCTCATGTGCTTGCATGTTCATTATGTACTGTATACTTAGTCTAAATTTGTCATCCTCTCCTTTTCTTCATGCCAGTCCTTGAAGAAAGTGATCCACGTAAGCCTTTGAGTGTTATTTTGACAGTGATTATTACCTTGTAGAAACAGATAACCTTCTAAACTGTACCTAACGAGAACAAAAAATAGTTATCACAGGTGGTAGAGTGTAAATTACCCAGGATTTTGCTTTCAGACACTCCAAGTATCCCCCCCAACATTTTTTTTATACACTGTGTCAGTGTCTTGCATACTTTATATGTGGTTATCAAGGTGATTTGTGAGTAACGATCCATCATCAATGATTCCTTTTCTGCTCCCTCCAGTTCCCACCAACAAATCTAATGAGGATGTCACTGAGAACACGGAGAGCAGAGTGTTTGGGGTGAGACACCATTCAATGGGTCTGAACCATAGTAATAATATAACATACAGTATGGAATGCTAATGTTTTAGCAAATTTCTGTTATGCTATGCTAAGCTATGTTGATGCTAATTATGTTTCTGTGCAGGTGTCAGTGGCAGTGGGTTTGGCTGTGTTTGCTTGCGCCTTCCTCCTTATTATGGTACTGGTCATCAACAAGTGCGGCCAGCAGTCCAAGTTTGGTATTCACCGTAAGTGACACACTCTACTATGCAATGTGTTTGAAATACCACAGTAGTGTCTGTCGGTTGTCATTTTGAACAAGGTATAGTCTCCTTTACTCAGAGGGTAAGCAACACGTTACTTGGGATTTCATAGAAGACAGGTACGAAACAACCTGAGATGGGTTAGCTGTTCTCAAAACACCTCAGTTGTTAGAAAGTGAAGGATTGAGACTGAATTCTGACATTTCCCTGTCTGGATAATTCAATACGAGACAACCCCAGGAGAATATGACATTTTGCCAATGGTAAAGACTCTGAAAACGCATATCAATTCCAAACTGAAACAACCAAAAGCCAGCATCAATGCCAACTCATTCATTTCGTTATCACATTGGAATTGCCAATAGTTCCGCAGAAAACATTGTATTCCTTTCTATAAGTAATTCACATGAGGCCAGGCAATATAGGGTTTCCTCCAGGCTGTAACTTTGCACACTGTCAGCCCAACAGCTGGGTTAGAGTGCCTTAATTACAGCAGTGAACGGCGTCAGGAGCCCCTAGCAGCAGCTTTGGCCATTAAAGAAGACTGATGGAGACCAGCTCCTGTAGGCGTGATAGGTCCTCTCGGACCCCCCCCCAGAAAGTGCCTAAGTGGGTCTGATTGCCTAAGTGGGCCCCCTTCCTGGCCAACTCGTTTCCCCTCGCTTGCTGCCATCCACCATTTTCTATCAGGGGCTCTGGGGGTTCTGTGGTTTTCTCGTTGAGTGGGTTTTACGATTGTTAATACTGTCTGCAGAAAATACAGCAGTTGCTTACTGCTCCGACGTCCACTTCCAACATTTGAACAAAGCATCCATAAATTGCTGGAAAATAAATGGATGTATCACATTCAGGTCTCTCTCTCTCTCTCCAGGTTCATCTGTCTTGGGAACAGAGGATGATCTTGCTGTGTCACTGCGTTTCATGAACTTTGGGACCAGCCCTCCTTCCTCTGACGACTCTGGCATGTCCAGCTTTGTGGAGAACCCCCAGTACTTCTGTGGCATCTTCAAAGACAAAGACATGTGTGAGTGGAATCGGCATACAACTAGGGACTGGATACGTGCTAACTTCATTATGATTGCATTTCATATCTACCATGTTTTTCCTAGATAAAGTTGGTAATGCAGTGATCTTTCAATGTTTTATAAGGTCCAATGTTAAAAGCCTTTCTCTTTGTATGTACAGGTGTGCAACACATCAAAAGACAGGATGTAGTTCTGAAGTGGGAATTGGGTGAGGGGGCGTTTGGCAAAGTCTACCTGGCAGAGTGTGCCAACCTCAGTCCGGACAGTGACAAAATGCTGGTGGCCATCAAGGTATGCATGAGACTTCCATCCATGGCCACACTTTCAGAGGTGCATTACATGAAGTTTAGACCTCCTAAACATGATGATGTCATATCCTCCCGTGACTGTTTTTCTCTGTGGTCAGACTCTGAAGGATGCCAACGAGTCGACCCGGCAGGACTTCCAGAGAGAGGCTGAGCTGCTCACAGTGCTCCAGCACCAGAACATCGTTCGCTTCTATGGAGTGTGTACAGACGGAGAGCCACTGGCGATGGTGTTTGAATACATGAGACATGGAGACCTCAACCGCTTCCTCAGGTATGGAAAAGAAACACAACCTCCTACTTAAATCCCCACAGGGATAACCTCATGGCCGCCCATGCTAGCCTTCCCCTGTTAACTTCTACTTATTAGCTTCAGCATGGCAACTATTTAGAAGCCGAGGGTTTTGTTCTAACATCTCTGCATCGTTGTGTCCACTGCTCTTCAGCAAAGCCACTTAATTGACCTTGATGAACCACACAAATGCAACTGTTTCTATGCCAAGCCACACTTGTAGACACCATCGTCCTCGCTGCTCTACCTTGTTGTGTTCCCAAGGCAATAACCCACTTGGGGTGGACTACATGGACCAACAATGTGTTGGAGTGGTTAAGGACACTTAGTTGGGAGAGTACCAAATCATTTCCGTGATCTGGGATGACTGAATATGTGATTTTAGATGTGTTTCGGATATCATATCATTGAAGATGTCCACGTCAACCGCAGAACTTCTCGTAGCCTGTCTACACTCTGAAGTTCTAAAGACAAGTCTGGTCCAACATGGATGCAGGAGATATGTTCACTGAGCACTCAGACAGAGCACTACGTTGATACTGCAGATGACCACTCATGCTGCACCTGGGACGTACTCCGAGACACCATTGAAACAGACATAGACAGTGTATGTCTGCCACTGCCAGGTGTCCAGTGGGGCCAGACTGGGAATGGAGACTCAATGTGCACACAGACACAGCCCACACTATCCAGATTCATGGATAGATGGAAATCACATTTCCAAGCAGACAGAATGGATGTGTGTCTCTTGGCCTATGAGGCAGCTGCTCGTCTACCCTACCACCTGCCTGTTAAACTAATAGTGATAGAATAGATAACTTCCTGCAAGTGACACATTTCTATTAGGATTGATGGACACATCGAGGAGCTTATTGGGAGTGAGCTACAAGTCAGAGTGGGTGGGGTGGATGCCATATTGAGAGAAACTGTGGAACGTTTGAAGAGTAAGGCTATCATGCATCTCGGAATCAAATTATTCCAAATGAATGCGAGGCGTATAACAAGCCTTATGTTTCCTATTAACCATTTGTTAAGTTGTTTTGTTATGGCTTGGTCTCTAGCTGACCGCCTCTATTACACTTAAAAGATCTCGTATACATCCAACATGTTCCATCTGCAGATTGCATGCAGTAATCATCCATCTGGTCACTGTATGTTGATATTGCATCACTAGGTTGGTGCAAAAGTTCATGCATCAAAGGACCAATCAGAAGCCTAAATTAATCTGGGAGAGCTGGGCCCATATCACAAAGCATCTCAGAGTAGGAGCGCTGATTCAGGATCAGGTCTTCCGGTCCATATATTCATTTTGATCTAAAAGGCTATGTGATCCTATATAAACACTACTCTGAGACTCTGTGAATACAGGTCCTGATGGATGTCAGCCAAAGTATATCACATGCCGTTCACCAAAAAGCCTGTAAAACTCGAAAGGTCGTGACCTCTCCTCCCCGTGTCCACCAGGGCGCACGGTCCAGATGCCCATATCCTGGAGGAGGTGAAGATGCCCCCGTTGGGCCAGCTCACTCTTCCCCAGATGCTGCACATCGCCGCCCAGATCGCTTCGGGCATGGTCTACCTGGCCTCCCTTCACTTCGTGCACCGGGACCTGGCCACACGAAACTGCCTGGTGGGAGATATGGGAGAGGGTCTGATGGTCAAGATAGGAGACTTTGGCATGTCCCGGGACATCTACAGCACAGACTACTACAGGGTAAAGGTGGAAGTAGTGAAATACTTTTTTAGGGTGGGGATTTGTCATCTAACACGCCATTGTCATGTAACATATCACAACATAGTATATCCAACTCTATGTACAACAAAATACATCTTGATATTTTCAATGTATAGGCTTATCACATATGAAGTAGCATTGTACATCTCAATTGTCATATTAATTATAATTCTATGAATGTACAATTGAATGACCATTGACCTCACTCCTGTCAGGTGGGTGGGCGTACGATGCTTCCTATTCGCTGGATGCCTCCGGAGAGCATCATGTACAGGAAGTTCACCACGGAGAGTGATATCTGGAGCTTTGGAGTGGTCCTCTGGGAGATCTTCACCTATGGGAAACAGCCCTGGTACCAGCTCTCCAACAGTGAGGTAAGGAACTGGGCACTAGGTAGGAAGCAACATGGGGTGGCAGGTTGTCTGGTGGTTAGATAGTTGGGCCAGTAACTGAAAGAATGGCGGTTCGAGTCCCTGAGCTGACAAGGGGAAGAATCTGTTGACGTGCCGTTGAGCAACGCTCATTTCTCCAGGTGCTGTTCATAATGGCAGACTCTGGGTGTGACCCTACTCTCTGATGGTGTCTCAGGGAGAGTGGGATATGCAAAAACACATTTCCAATTCACATGTGAAATAGGACAAATATAAGCACCTACCTCTTTTTGTAAAAGGGGCATCTTTGTATTGGTGATCAAAACCTTCTAGATTCATAGTAATAATGAAGTAGCTATAACTCTGATATCTAGTTGAGTAATGGAACAGTGTCCAGGCAACGTGTAAATACTGTACCACATCATCATTCAGCCAGTGGATAGAGGGTGAAGTGTTTGATCATAGAAGGAGACTAGAGCACTAGGATTTCCCGTCTGCTATACAGCCAATCAATGACTTCATAGTAATCATGACGGACCCAGTCCAACCCTTTTAGGTTGCACCCCAAGAAGTGGACTCTGTCCTGACCGCAACACACCATTATGGCCTAGAACCCTCTTTCCTTTCAAGTGGAGGGTAGATCAATTTTCCCGTCTACTCAATTCTAATCTCATTGGCTCTCATCTTTGCCCAGGGCCAATGACGTTTAACCTTGTTAACCTAATCCTTCCCCGCCAATGATGGACATGTGTAATTATCATGTCGTCTAATTAGGGAAGGCAGGGATAAATCATCCCAAACACTCCATCTAGGTCTGAGATAAGATGCACACAATGTTCTGAGAACCTTATGTTTCTTAGAGCTCGGTAAGAGCGTGGTTGTCCTATGGTTATTATGCATACAACCTTCCCACAACTTTCTGGGAATGGTGCAGGATAGTTGCTTTGAAGCATTCTCAGCACTTTTAAGAAACTTTACAAAAAAACATGATTTTCTTGGTGTTTCATTACTTTGACAGAACGTTTCCTAAAAGTTCTAAACTAAAATGACAAAAATGTACAGCTTTGTATAAGTAAAAAAAACATGGCATGCAGCTCCATCCTGGTAGTGCAGTGGACAAATTCCATGGCTGATGAACAGAAGATCATAGGTTTGAATCTCACTGACGCTGTGCCACAATAAAAAATACACGTGTTTACATGATTAATGCCGAAGCAAATTCATTTCCATGAGTCCTATCTGTGCTTGGAGTTTCAAAACAATGATTCTAAGCTAGCAGTGTTATCAGAATGCTATTTAATTACCATCAAATAACCTATAATTTCCATTCTGAGAATGTTAATAAAAGAGGAAAACATTCAGGGAACTATAGTAAAACGTTTTCAGAACCTAAAAATATCAGGCAAAATTATCACTTCAAATCTCAGAACGTTTAAAAAACTTTCTGCTTTACTGGTCAGGAAATGTATGGCTTCGTTCCCAGAACCAATGGGAAACCAAAAACGTACATTCCCACAACTTCCAAGGACCCAAATGTGCTAGCTGGGCATTATAGTATCATGAGGTTCAGTGCTGACAGGTCTCTTCAGTTCATTGGATTAGGTTAGGGATATTGAACTCTTTAAAAGGGTTAAGTTGCTGGCTCTTTGTGTGATGTGGGGCCAAGGGCAGTCCTTGAATGGGAATAGGCATAGTGCAATTCAGTTCTTGACAGTGATAAATGCATCGAGCCATGCCAAGTGTAAGAATGTGTCAATTTGACAATTTTTCTGATGAATACCATTGCATTCTTTTAAAAGATCACCAGCTTATTAGAGGCAACATCTTTCGTTCTCACAGAACGTTCTCCAGAATTGTGCAGAAGTTGTCGACTCATCTTGACAACTCCACTTATTGTTCTTATCCAAGTGTCTTCACCTTAAGCTCTCTAGCGTAGCTTGAGCTTGTCTGGTCAAATTAATGAAAAGTGACAATCATGAAAACATTCAAACCCTGAGGTAATAGCCCCAAATAAAGAGGCATTGCAAAAACTTGGAGTTACTGAAGCTAGCACACCTTTTAATTCTAACCCCCTCCCTCTACCTCTATGTGCACCCCCACAGGCTATCGAGTGCATTACACAGGGCCGGGAGCTGGAGAGACCACGCACTTGCCCCAAAGAGGTGCACGGCCTGATGCAGGGCTGCTGGCAAAGGGAGCCCCAGCAGAGGCTGGTCATCAAGGACATCCACAGCCGCCTCCTTGCCCTTGTCAAGAGCCCCCCTATCTACCTGGACATCCTGGGGTAGAGGTTGGGAGGTCTGGCGCTGGGGCAGTGTCCAGGCAAGGGGAAGTAGGGGAACTTACGGTCAGGGATGACGGGTATTGGGAAGGGGTGGGAGTTAGGTAAAGGACTGTGCGATGGCAATCCTGAACCTAAGCATTGCCGTCATTTACCTCTATTGGTCTTAAACACACCGACACCCCCTCTGATTGGATATTTGCTCAGGCCAGACTTAGCAAGGATCTAGTCTGATCGGTACCATTGGGTTGGGAAGGGAGTAGGGTGAAGTTGCTCCTAGATGCTGACATTGGGTATTTTTGGGCCACTAATGGTTACAGATCGGAGTGGGGGAGGGGAAGCTGATCCCAGATCTGTGCCTCTGAGAAACTTTACCCTGAAGCGACGGGAAGACTATGAAGATGGGGGTTACTTCCTACTTCCCGGTCACTGTTTTTTAACCCTAAAGCTGGACATACTGTACGGACACTGGCAACATCCATGCTGCTTCAGCTTTGCCTACTACCCCAATTCGCCTCGTCTCATGACGACCCAGCCCCAACTCTGTGTGCCGCTGACTGGGAGCGGGAGGAAAAGAACGAGCCAGCGAAGACCTGTCAAGTGTTTACTGTGAGTGTTTTATTGTGTGACTGAACGGGTGTTGTCCTGATGAAGGGTTTTGCATGATTGGAGGAATGCAGACTATACAGTGCCTTTGGGAATGTATTCACACCCCTTGACTTCTTCCACATTTTGTTACATTACAGTTTTATTCTAAAATTGATTAAATCGTTTTCCCCCTCATCAATCTACACACAATAACCCATAATGACAAAGCAAAAATAGTTTTAAATTTTTTGTTGCAAATTTATTACAAATAAAAAACCGAAATAAACATTTGCATAAGTATTCAGACTCTTTACTCAGTACTTTGTTGAAGCACCTTTGGCAGCGATTACAGCATTGAGTCTTCTTTAGTGTGATGCTACAAGCATGGCACACCTGTATTTGGGGAGTTTCTCTCATTCTTCTTTGCAGATCCTCTCAAGCTTTGTCAGGTTGGATGGGGAGCATTGCTGCACGGCTATTTTCAGGTCTCTCCAGAGATGTTCGATTAGGTTCAAGTCTGGGCTCACAAGGATATTCAGAGACTTGTTCCGAAGTCTTGGCTGTGTGCTTAGGGTCATTGTCCTGTTGGAAGGTGAACCTTTGCTCCAGTCTGAGGTCCTGAGCACTCTGGAGCAGGTTTTCATCAAGGATCCAATTGTACTTTGCTCCGTTCATCTTTGCCTCGATCCTGACTAGTCTCCCAGTCCCTGCCGCTGAAAAACATCCCCACAGCAGGATGCTGCCACCACCACCATGCTTCACCATTGGGATGGTGCCAGGTTTCCTCCATATGTGACGCTTGGCATTCAGGCCAAAGAGTTCAATCTTGGTTTCATCTGACCAGATAATATTGTTTGTCATGTTCTGAGAGTCCTTTAGGTGCCTTTTGGCAAACTCCAAGGGGGCTGTCATGTGCCTTTTACTGAAGAGTGGCTTCTATCTGGCCACTCTACCATAAAGGCCTGATTGGTGAAGTGGTGCAGAGATGGTTGTACTTCTGGAAGGTTCTTCCATCTCCACAGAGGAACTCTTGAGCTATGTCAGAGTGACCATTGGGTTCACCTCCCTGACCAAGGCCCTTCTCCCTCGATTGCTCAGTTTGGCCTGGCGGCCAGCTCTAGGAAGAGCCTTGGTGGTTCCAAACTTCTTCCATTTAAGAATGATGGAGGCCACTGTGTTCTTAGGGACCTTCAATGCTGTATAAATGTTTTGGTACCCTTCCCCAGATCTGTGCCTCAACAAAATCCTGTCTCTGAGTTCTACGGACAATTCCTTCAACTTCATGGCTTGTTTTTTTCTCTGACATTCATTGTCAACTGTGGGACCTTATGTAGACAGGTTTGTGCCTTTCCAAATCATGTCCAATCAATTGAATTTACCACAGGTGGACTCCAATCAAGTTGTAGAAACATCTCAAGAATGTTCAATGGAAACCAGATGCACCTGAGCTCAATTTTGAGTCTCATAGCAAAGGACCTGAATACTTATGTAAAAACAGGCATTTCTGTTTTTATATTTTAAAACATTTGCTAAAATGTAAAAAACTGTCTTAATTTTTAAAAAAAATTAATGCTTTGTCATTGTGGGGTATTGTGTGTAGACTGCTGAGGATTTTTATTTTTTTAATCCATTTTAGAATAAGGCGGTAATGTAACAAAATGTGGAAAAAGTCAAGGGGTTTGAAAGCTTTCTGGGATTTACTGTTGCCTGAGAATATGGAAAAGTTGAATTACTTTAGTGAAGTTTAAGGGGCTCAGTGATTTTCAAGCCCGAGAATACTTTTCATAGGTGAAATTTCAAACATCTACAATTTTGATAATAACAGCTTTACCATTATGTTCAAGATGTATTGGAACAGTAAGACGCCATCTTTCCATTTTCAAGCAGTGTGATATAATCAGCAGGAGTGAAAATATAGAGAAACCTCTTGTGCCAAGTCAATTGCACTAATCAGAAAGCTTTCTATTGTTAGGCAGTTATGTCAGATCCTTCATTTTTCATATACATAGCCCAGACCATAGTAAAGAAACTGCAAACAAAGTTTGTGTTCTTTATGGCTATCACTTGCATTGTATTGGGATATCAATTATCAAGTAGCATTTTGGAATATGAACAAACAGTAAATGGTCATTAAGAGAGATGCTCCTTATCAATATAATCTTATTTGATAACCCAATTTGTTTATAACCCAAAACCCAACCATCATCTGGATTGAAAATGTCTGAATACAGTAATGTGTGTGTGTGTGTGTGTGTGTGTGTGTGTGTGTGTGTGTGTGTGTGTGTGTGTGTGTGTGTGTGTGTGTGTGTGTGTGTGTGTGTGTGTGTGTGTGTGTGCTCAATGGTAAGTTTGACTGGACGTCGTCTACTGTTGATATTGCTCGCTACAGTTGTTTATAGCTATTGGAATAATGTTTCGCATTTCTCCGCCAAACTCATTCTAATCCGAATGTACAATATTACAAACATTATTACAAACATTATTACAAACATTATAGTAGAGCTGTACAGTTATTCTTTTGACCTATTCATTATTTATCTGATGTATTACTCTGCTTAAAATGTTTTACTGTATATGAAATAATTTGCTGTCAGAGGAAAAAAACAATGACGACTAATTGTAAAATAGGAATATTTTTGAAAAAACAGCGTGGGACCTTCTATTAAAGGCCAGGAAGGTGTTTTTCCTAACATACTAGTCTTACATGTTTTTTGCATTTAAACACTGTAGAATGATTTCTCTGTCCAAGGCCAGTGAGTATACTCCAAATAAAAACATGTGTATGCAGTGCAAGATTATAGTTCATACAGTGGGGCAAAAAAGTATTTAATCAGCCACCAATTGTGCAAGTTCTCCCACTTAAAAAGATGAGAGAGGCCTGTAATTTTCATCATAGGTACACTTCAACTATGACAGACAAAATCACATTGTAGGATTTTTAATGAATTTATTTGCAAATTATGGTGGAAAATAAGTATTTGGTCACCTATAAACAAGCAAGATTTCTGGCTCTCACAGACCTGTAACTTCTTCTTTAAGAGGCTCCTCTGTCCTCCACTCGTTACCTGTATTAATGGCACCTGTTTGAACTTGTTATCAGTTTAAAAGACACCTGTCCACAACCTCAAACAGTCACACTCCAAACTCCACTATGGCCAAGACCAAAGAGCTGTCAAAGGACACCAGAAACAAAATTGCAGACCTGCACCAGGCTGGGAAGACTGAATCTGCAATAGATAAGCAGCTTGGTTTGAAGAAATCAACTGTGGGAGCAATTATTAGGAAATGGAAGACATACAAGACCACTGATAACCTCCCTCGATCTGGGGCTCCACGCAAGATTTCACCCCGTGGTGTCAAAATGATCACAAGAACGGTGAGCAAAAATCCCAGAACCACACGGGGGGACCTAGTGAATGACCTGCAGAGAGCTGGGACCAAAGTAACAAAGCCTACCATCAGTAACACACTACGTCGCAAGGGACTCAAATCCTGCAGTGCCAGACGTGTCCCCCTGCTTAAGTCAGTACATGTCCAGGCCCGTCTGAAGTTTGCTAGAGAGCATTTGGATGATCCAGAAGAAGATTGGGAGAATGTCATATGGTCAGATGAAACCAAAATATAACTTTTTGGTAAAAACTCAACTCGTCGTGTTTGGAGGACAAAGAATGCTGAGTTGCATCCAAAGAACACCATACCTACTGTGAAGCATGGGGATGGAAACATGCTTTGGGGCTGTTTTTCTGCAAAGGGACCAGGACGACTGATCTGTGTAAAGGAAAGAATGAATGGGGCCATGTATCGTGAGATTTTGAGTGAAAACCTCCTTCCATCAGCAAGGGCATTGAAGATGAAACGTGGCTGGGTCTTTCAGCATGACAATGATCCCAAACACACCGCCCGGGCAACGAAGGAGTGGCTTCGTAAGAAGCATTTCAAGGTCCTGGAGTGGCCTAACCAGTCTCCAGATCTCAACCCCATAGAGAATCTTTGGAGGGAGTTGAAAGTCTGTGTTGCCCAGCAACAGCCCCAAAACATCACTGCTCTAGAGGAGATCTGCATGGAGGAATGGGCCAAAATACCAGCAACAGTGTGTGAAAACCTTGTGAAGACTTACAGAAAATGTTTGACCGCTGTCATTGCCAACAAAGGGTATATAACAAAGTATTGAGATAAACTTTTGTTATTGACCAAATACTTATTTTCCACCATAATTTGCAAATAAATTCATAAAAAATCCTACAATGATTTTCTGCATTTTTTTTCTCATTTTGTCTGTCATAGTTGAAGGGTACCTATGATGAAAATTACAGGCCACTCTCATCTTTTTAAGTGGGAGAACTTCCACAATTGGTGGCTGACTAAATACTTTTTTGCCCCACTGTAGGTTCAGGTACAGTTACATAGCTTTCATAGGAAATAGCCATGTTAACATGCCTTATAGTGACCCCAAAGCATTTAACATCAGCCTTTAACATCAAAGCAAGCTGCTGAAATCCAGTAAGGGACAAGATGGTTGAGAGAGATACAGCGAAATGGTTTCACATGTAACAGATGGATAACAATGATCGAAACTTCAGGAGGAGAGTGACAGATGGAATTGAAATAGAGACCGTGATACAACCTATAGACACACAACAAGGTCCACTCTCCCTTTTAACCTTTCACCTTGAAAATAAAAGCAGACGTTTTACAAGACTAGTAAAACAATTTGGACACCTTTGAATGTAAATATGTACATATACTTTATTGATGTAAAAAAAATGGTAATGTTCAGATATTGTTACCCCAACACTTTGTATATCGTCTGCCCATGAATAAAACAACCATTTGGTTCAAGGAGCTCAGTTTCCAATTGTCTACCATCTTACAGTACATGTTCTTATAATATTTCGGAGGATGAACAAATACAGACTAATTGTGCCTACACGTTTTAGCCTGCAAAAGCACCTTTCATTGTGTGGAGGTCTGTGATCAATTACCTGAATTACACACAGCAGTACTTTCTCACTGGAAGTCTCACCAGACACATCAGTTACTGGAAGAATAAAGTTTTATATGACCTTAGGTTACCCCCCCCCCCCCCCCCCCAAAAAAGCACACTTTGGATATATTACAGCATCCTCTCTTCACTTCACTTCACACTTTTTTTTCTCCCTCCCTTTTCTCCATATCCACTCCCTTAGGAGTGCTAATGGGTTGTGAGTAATGTTATATCGCTGGCTCTCTCCCTCTCTTTAGTGTATTGGAAATGAAAACACTTGTTAGGCTCATGCTGGACCACTGTTTCCTATGACGTCTTACAGGCAGAGACGGGACTATACCTTCCACCCCCTATAGAGATATACTTTCCACTGCCCATCTCCTTCCAGGACTAGGGCCAAGCGAGTCTCCCTCATCATCACTCCTCCTTTTTAAGATACCCAAATACACACTCTTTCCAAGGAAAAGAGCGCCTCTATTCCCCATCTGAAGTTTAGAGACCAATATGTCAGCATCTTCACCATTGACTGAGAGAAAACAATAACCTCAAATTGCCTCAAAACAAGATAAGCAGTGTATTTTGTTGTACGTTATCGCAATTTGGTAGAATCTGTCAAAAATAACTATATTTTCTACTCTTGTGGATGGGGTGGGCTACATACTGTTGGCTACAGAGGCAAAAAAAAGATCCTTGTTCAATCATGCCCCCTGCTGCTCACATTCATACATACACCAATACTTTGTTCCCTCTTGCAGTAGAACAGTGGTTGTTTTACAGTGGATCATTGCTCAGTGAAAGGTTGTCATCTAGTGTATTGGAAAATAACTGCAGTACTACCCTATACCATCCAACATTTCAGCTGATACAGTTGTTATACACAGTCGACAGACAAACACATTAATGCTGTCAAATATGTGGTAAGTAATTTTTATTAGAGAAATTATTCCAGTGATGAATACACTCTAATAAGGCAGCATTGACACAATTTTAGTAACAAGATAGCAAACAATGACATTTTTTTTCTCTTCAGTTTTTTCCCCGGGAACTATATTATGTTCTCCACACAAAACACAGCATATATGCTAAATAAAAATAAAAGTTGAATTAAAGGTAGTATGAAAGGAAAATAGGCACAGACATTCATTCAAACCGCTTCTTCCCTCTTTCCTAAAACCTAGCACTCTTCAGGAGTCACTGGAAGTTCCTTGGTGTGTAGTTTGTTGTGTCATCCAACCAAATCTTTGCATAGCTTCCTATTTTACTTACTGTAACATGCCATTCAATATGAACACACTTTGGGAATCCTCATAGCTTCATGAAAGTGATCGAAGTAAACAAACAGATGCATTTGAACTAATTTTTCATCACTGTTTTTTTTCCAGCGATAATCTAGTTTGAACGAAAGTAGATTTCAATGACAAAAGCATAACAGAATGTTTAGAAATGTAGTTGAACATTCAAATATTCAACAACTTAAAGGACAATAGGTTATATGCGCCAACTGCAGGTATATCAGCACTACAATATGTCAATTCAGATACAGTTGTGGTCGATATGGTCGGCCACACGCTAGTCACAACCCACTTCCAAGACACAAGTTGTAAGACGATGAAAGCACCATACCAAAATCAATAGTGTAAAACTGAGTGGTATAATGATGATGAAAAGGGCAACTACATAGGTCTCTCTCTCTGTGTTCAATACACTAACCCTCAAAACATTTTTTTTTTTCATACAATAGGGCTCTCGTTGGAGTAAAATGAAGTGTGTCTATGTGTGTATGTGTGTTTGCCTATACTGCCTGTACACTCTGCTCAACCTGCAACACAGTCCATTTCCCTCACTGACACAATATCACTTTCTATTCCCTCATAACCACCCAAAGGCTTTAGGGGAGACTTGGGTTGGTTGTCACACGTTTTACTCTGGTGTGTATTTCTCAGCACCAGTATATATAACAAGACTCTTTTCAACATTAACAGAAAGACCAAGGTCTTGGGTTGAAATAGGGATCCTACTAGTATGTTTTATTACATGGAGTAATAAGCCATCAAACACACTCTGCCCACTTGTGACAACAAGCCCCATCGCAGGGTTGGTTGTCACACAGTATAAGGTTCACAGGAGGTTGGTGGCACCTTAATTGGTGAGGACGGGCTCGTGGTAATGGCTGAAGTGGAATCAGTGGAATAATTTCAAATATATCAAACAAATGGTTTCCATGTGGTTGATGCCATTCCATTCGCTCTGTTTCATCCATTAGTATGCGCCGTTCTCCTCTAGGCAGCCTCCACTGATGGGTTTGGTTGTCACAATGTTAGCTATTAGTTTATTCCTTTAGTAAAAGGAAATTAAGCAATATGGTTCACAGCGTCTTAGAAATAGCCTTTCTTTTATCAAATGATATTCCTAACAAAATGCAGGGTAACATATGACAGTTTGAGTCAATTTGTGTGCGCGTGTTTTGCACACACATGTGTACATTTGTCGGTGTGTGACAGAGAAAATATGTTTGGGAGAGAAAGGCAACAAACCCAGATAGCAGAGAAACCTCTGGACAATGGATGAATGATGAATCGGGAAGATGCCGTTTTAGACATCGTTTGCTAATTGGCAAGACGTCTCACAGATGGTTTTAGAATATCTCCATTCTAAATTCTACAGTTCTACATAGTATATATGTCGGCCAGGCATCAAGACTCTATTCTGATGTCTCGGCGACATCTTCCCAATGTGCTAACGCTCTCCACCTTACATATATTATTCCCAACACATTTTGATCTTCCGGGAAGGAAGGTTTACAGCAAAAGATCCCAATGCTAATTAAGATGCTACATGCTACCACATGGCTTGACCTAGGAACTCAGAAATAAGTATGGAATGTAGCTCTCCCTATAATATATATATATTTTTACATGTATACCCACATAATGCAAACATTTATTTTTGGATGAAAAATTGAAAAAAAAATACTGGATGAAAAAGAAATACTGGCATCTTAAATTTAAAAAAAAAAGTTTTGCCTATAAATTAAAATTAAAATAAAAAAAATACCCTCACCTAAATGTTTTGTTACGATGACATGAATCGACCAGGTGGATTAGTTATTTTGAAGAATTCACACATTTTAATCTTAAAAGTATTACACAGCACCCTCTAGTTTGGGAGTTATAAGCACTGCGACAATCAACCCTGGTCTCCCCTACACACTGAATACAGAGCTACATGATCAAATAATGACGTGTGTGTTAGGTCTAGTGTGGTGCATGGTAAGTGCTATTATGTCAAGAAATGATCACATGATGTTGGGGATGTAATTAATCATTTTTCCTCATCTATAACATTTACAAAAATAATCATGCAAATATACAGGTAATGCCCAAAATAAAGGAAACACGTCAGTAAACGAGGGATACAAAGTATATTGAAAGCATGTGCTTCCACACAGGTGTGGTTCCTGAGTTAATTAAGCAATTAATATCCCATCATGCTTAGGGTCATGTATAAAAATGCCCTATTGCCCATTATGTTGGCTACCATGGCTAGAAGAGATCTCAGAGACTTTGAAAGAGGGGTATTAAAGGAGCATAGGGGGCTTAAAGGGTGTGTATATCTCTCAGTCACCACATTTAAACCCAATTGAACACTCATGGGAGAATCTGGAGCGGCACCTGAGACAGCCTTTTCCACCCCTTCAACTAAACACCAAATGAAGGAATTTCTCGTGGAAGAATGGTGTCGCATCCCTCCAACAGAGTTCCAGACACTTGGTGAACCTATGCCAAGGCATAGAAGCTGTTCTGGTTCGTGATGGCCCAACACCCTATTAAGATACTTTATGTTGGTGTTTCCTTTATTTTGGCAGTTACCTGTACATATTCACTACACTTTACAACTGAACAGAAACAGTACGTGCTGTTATATATACTACAAGGATGAAATACTCAAGAGATACCACACTCTTTTTCAAGGATACATGTAAACAATAGCCACTGACAACGTTATATCAGCATGGGGTGAGTGGTGTATTGGTTTGCCATAAACCTGCAATGACCACCACGATACCACATAAATACGACAGTGCCAAGACCCTTTGACCTCCACTGACCACATCCACATGCCTGGGAGATGAGGAGACATCACTCATTCAGTTCTGTTGTGCATCATCTAATATTTCTTCCATCAGATAGCTGTTATAAACAAGATCATTTGGTATGTCCTATCGATGTTACAATGATGGGTATGTTTTAGGGAGAATTTTAGTAATTCCCTGACATTTAAACAACACGTAGTGTTTCAAAAAATGTATCCAATGACCATTAATGTATGTTGTAGATGTAACAACTAAGAGTACTCCAAAGAACAATTAAAGTGACTGAGCATTCACAGGAACACAAACTGAAAAGAACCATGGAGTTTCCATGGAAACGTACCTCTGTAAAATGGCACCTGTCTTTTAATCATAGACATGGTACAGTGCTGTAGCTTTCAGGTACACGCTTAGAAAAAAGGGTTTCAAAAGGGTTCTTTGGCTGTCCCCATAGGGAAAACCTTTTTGGTTCCAGGTAGAACCTTTTTGGTTACAGATAGAAATATTTTGGGTTCCATGTCGAACCTTCTGTGGAAAGGGTTCTACAAGGAACTCAAAAGGGTTCTACCTGGAACCAAAAAAGGGTTATTTTAAGGGTTCTCCTACGGGGGACAGCCAAAGAACCCTTTTAGGTTCTAGATAGCACCTTTTTTTCTGAGAGTGTAGACGTTTAGAGAAGGTTAATCTGAGAGAGCACTACACTGGTCTGTACATTTATTCAAGTCATAGTGGAGATTTAAATGAGATGGTATTGAATATTAAAACAAAATGGTGGAATCATAGTAAGTAGGCCAGTTAGTGATGAGAATCATGTAATGGATAGTCATACTTCATATTAAATATGGGCTTTGAGATGTTCTAATAATGGCTTACAAATATATAGGACAATTGAAAAACAGTAGCTAAATACTTATATATTAATATGAAAATTCCCTGCAAATTTAGAGTTAAAGATTTTTCCAGTTTGAGATGTACACAAACCAGAAATAATGTTACGACTACTTAGGTAACATTTGGGTAACTATATATAAAAGAAGGCACTTTTATGTGTTGTTAGACATCACATATGCTTCATACAACCCAGATCCTTTCAAGTATACGTGAAAAGAAGTCGGCATATGATACTTTAACTCGAAATACTT
The DNA here is from genome assembly GCF_045791955.1 of Oncorhynchus clarkii lewisi. Classification (NCBI taxonomy): domain Eukaryota; kingdom Metazoa; phylum Chordata; class Actinopteri; order Salmoniformes; family Salmonidae; genus Oncorhynchus; species Oncorhynchus clarkii. The sequence goes on from NC_092148.1 coordinate 26,577,118, forward strand.
CCACAACTTTAAACAGTAAACAATGATACTGAATAACTGAAAGGCTTCATAAAAATAGCTGGGTATTCGGCTTCAAACAGTGAACACATTAATAAACTCCTAAACAAACCTTATAATGACGATAGAATAACATGTAGAAAAAACCATCCTGTGATAATAATCCAATGGGTTTATACAAATACTAACTGGTGTTAAAAGGTAGAATACAACTTCTTATCGTTATTATTTCCAAAGTTCACGACTGGGATAATGGTTTAGCCAACCCTTTACATTTGAACATACTGGGTGGTCACTGGTTGTGGGGAGTATCACTGTTGCTTGCGTTTCGCGGGTGGTGTCAGTGGGTGGTTGGCACTGTGGTGGGGGTTCCACAGCAGAGGGGCACTGAAGATGCCAATGATGCCTAGGTTGAGGATGATGCTGAGGGCCAGTGCCCCCAGGGTACTCAGGAAGGAGGGTACGGCCGCCTGCGCAATGAGCCACGCCCTGCGTGAGGTCATATCTGCTAGCACCGCCTCCATCTGGAAGTGGGTACCCACCACGGCACAGATGTGGAAAAGCTGGTGACTGTGGCCTGAGAAAGGAGAGAGAGAAGGAGAGAGAGATCAATGAGAGAGAGAGTTATTAGAAATGCTTGAATTTGATCATACTGCAGTGAATAAGGATTTACCAGGGTTGCTCAAAGAATTGTCACCGTTCAAATATTTGCCTACAGTGCCATCACGAACACAGTAGAACGGACACTTGTATGCGCCAACAATAACTGGCCACAGGCCAGACTAGCTAAAGCTTGCTCAATAACTGATGTAACCTCCCAATTCCAGTTGCCATGGTATCCGGGCGTTGGCGTGGACGTACCGAAGTAGTCGAAGCGCCCCGGGGCCAGCCTCTCTGGGAGGTGTGAGGCAAACAGGAAGCAGGTGAGGAAGGCGAAGAGGAGATGGTAACAGTGACTGGGCAGGGCCTCACTGTGACAGCAGCTGCCCCCGCAGCACAGCAGCAGCTACACACACACACAGACACACACACATATACAAACACACATAAGATCATTGGCACAAACAGCGGCCAAGGGATTAAAAGCTTTAACAGCATGTGGTCAAATCTTTATTTATTCTACACAAAATCAGTTTCTAAGTTAATGAGCCAAAAGTCCTGGTCAATGTATTAAAGAGAGGCATTAATCGGATCTAAACTGTGACATAACAAACAGAATGCAACCCAATGACTGTAAAAACAGACTTTCTGTGAACTCTGTCTATACCTTCTCAAAATACACTCACTCTGTAAAATAGAGGGATGTTGTCAAAGATGAATGGAAAGACAAATGCCCCTGTCCGGAGAACTTTACTGCGGTGAGGAAACTGCATCTCCAGGAATCTATAAACAAATTCAAACAGAGGGAGGAAAGTTACAATGGTTTCCACGACCAGGAGAGTGATGCATCATGGGTAGGATACCGTATTGGCTACCTACCTAGAATAGCAGGACAGGCTGGTGCAGAATAGTGTGTTGCAGATGGCGATGGGCACAAAGTGTTGGTGCAGCCAGCTGTTGACCCAGCAGTCAGGCATCACATAGGAGCCATACGTTATGGCACAACCTGGACACAAACACACTGAAAGGTTAAAAAAACAACATACGATATCTGAAACTAAATCTACCATGCATTTACCTACCATACACTCACCAAGCACTTAAAATAATTATAAATTGCAATGCTCATAACATATCAATTAGGCTTTAATAACATACTAATGAAACATTGGCCTTGCACTTGCTGTACATATGCTTCAATACCAGTTTTAATCCCAATGATGTACTTCCAATAAATTTAGAAGCTGTTTTAAATAAGCTTGCCTGCAAAACACCGTCTACAGTAAACATTTGCAATCCTTATCCCAGAAACATCTGGCCATTTAGGGCTGGGTATGTTTTAGGGCTGGGTATGTTTTAGGGCTGGGTATGTTTTAGGGCTGGGTATGTTTTAGGGCTGGGTATGTTTTGGCAGTAAGGAGAATTGTGGTAGATTAAGGATCATATTGTAGGGGCCTCAAATCCACTAATATGGATTTGAAAAGGCACGTTTTCAAAGTAAGAGACAAAGTTTGTTTGAAAGAGAGGGACAAGCCTATCACACACACCCATACAAGCAAACACACACCCAAGAAAAGCACACGTATTCACAAGCAGAATGCAAATACCCAAGTATGTGAATTGGTTGAGCAAGCACGTGGACACAGACATGAATACATGGAAAATGTATATGTGAAGGTGTAGAACAGTGGTATGCACACATCCATAAAAACTTTTCCCAGATGCTGTATCCGAGAGGAAAACATATGCTGATGTTTTAATCTACGCTGTCTGTTGACCTAAATCTGAGTGCAATCTGGTGCGACATGCTTTCTGTTTGTAAGTAGCCCTGTATGGCTCCTCTATTGGATGAGCAACCCTCAGGCTGGATGTCTTAAATGAAAGACAAACATTATTCCAAGATGAAAGAATTGTAAAAGAAAACAAACTCTGATTTCACTGTTGGTATTGAGCTGTCGAACTTGTTTACATACTGCTTTACTCAGCTCATATGTACAGTGGGGCAAAAAAAGTACTTAGTCAGCCACCAATTGTGCAAGTTCTCCCACTTAAAAAGATGAGGGAGGCCTGTAATTTTCATCATAGGTACACTTCAACTATGACAGACAAAATGAGCAAAAAAAATCCAGAAAATCATATTGTAGGATTTTTAATAAATGTATTTATTTTAATGAAATTATGATGGAAAATAAGTATTTGGTCAATAACAAAAGTTTATCTCAATAATTTGTTATATACCCTTTGTTGGCAATGACAGAGGTCAAATGTTTTCTGTAAGTCTTCACAAGGTTTTCACACACTGTTGCTGGTATTTTGGACCATTCCTCCATGCAGATCTCTATTTTCTATGGGGTTGAGATCTGGAGACTGGCTAGGCCACTCCAGGACCTTGAAATTCTTCTTACGAAGCCACTCCTTTGTTGCTCGGGCGGTGTGTTTGGGATCATTGTCATGCTGAATGACCCAGCCACGTTTCATCTTCAATGCCCTTGCTGATGGAAGGAGGTTTTCACTCAAAATCTCACGATACATGGCCCCATTCATTCTTTCCTTTACACGGATCAGTCGTCTTGGTCCCTTTGCAGAAAAACAGCCCCAAAGCATGATTTTTCCACCCCCATGCTTCACAGTAGGTATGGTGTTCTTTGGATGCAACTCAGCATTCTTTGTCCTCCAAACACGACGAGTTGAGTTTTTACCAAAAAGTTATATTTTGGTTTCATCTGACCATATGACATTCTCCCAATCGTCTTCTGGATCATCCAAATGCTCTCTAGCAAACTTCAGACGGGCCTGGACATGTACTGGCTTAAGCAGGGGGACACGTCTGGCACTGCAGGATTTGAGTCCCTGGCGGCGTAGTGTGTTACTGATGGTAGGCTTTGTTACTTTGGTCCCAGCTCTCTGCAGGTCATTCACTAGGTGTGGTTCTGGGATTTTTGCTCACCGTTCTTGTGATCATTTTGACCCCACGGGTGAGATCTTGCGTGGAGCCCCAGATCGAGGGAGCTTATCAGTGGTCTTGTATATCTTCCATTTCCTAATAATTGCTCCCACAGTTGATTTCTTCAAACCAAGCTGCTTACCTATTGACAGCTCTTTGGTCTTGGCCATAGTGGAGCTTGGAGTGTGACTGTTTGAGGTTGTGGACAGGTGTCTTTTATACTGATAACAAGTTCAAACAGGTGCCATTAATACAGGTAACGAGTGGAGGACAGAGGAGCCTCTTAAAGAAGAAGTTACAGGTCTGTGAGAGCCAGAAATCT